>NW_025316721.1:0-300000 GCF_910594005.1 Cervus elaphus | reverse complement strand
CGGGAGACCAAGTGTCCCTTTCCACGTGCCACAGGAATCCTGGGACTCCTATCAAGTTTCACAAGGAGTCAGGCATCGTCTCCTTTGAAGGCACTGATCTCCGCGTGCCTCTGGAGTTTTACAAAGGATGTGAGGCCTCCGGTCACGATGAAGTGTTGACCGAGGTCTTTCTCTGTGGTCTCCACAGGGGATTCAGACATCCTTTCATCTTGGGAGATGCAAGACGAGCCTGCATTCAAGTCACTGCAGGGATATCCGGCCTTATATCGAGTCAGGGCATCGCGGTGTCCATTCCACTTGAGGCCGCAAACTCAGGGTCCCTCTCACATACCTAGAGCTGAGAGAAGCCTCCTCTTGAGGTGCTTGTGGTAAGGTGGTATTCCTCTGGAGTCGAAGCCAGGGACTAACCTCCCATCTCGAGTTGATTTTGTCCACGGAGCTCTTTCGTGTTGCTACAGTGACCTCAGGATCCTTCTAGCCTTGAAACAGTGTTCTTGGGGTTTCTCTGGAGTGCCATCAAGGAAATCAAGGCTCCTTTCATGTGTGATGTGCAACACGGAATTGCTCTGCACGCAGTGCAGGGGAATCGGGCCTCATCTCGCGGCGAGGGGGAAGTCTCATGGTTTTTCTCGAGTTGCGGCGGGAACCTGGGGTATATTCTCGAGTTACGACGGGGATGGCCCTTCCACACACGTGTTTGTTCAGCGACGTCAGGACTCCTGCCTAGTTGCGAGGGACAACTCGGGATTCTCCTCGAGGCTTGGCAGGGCAATTGGAATGCCTCTCCAGCTGAGGCGGGAGACCAAGGGTCCCTTTCCACGTGCCACAGGAATCCTGGGACTCCTATCAAGTTTCACGAGGAGTCAGGCATCGTCTCCTTTGGAGGCACTGATCTCTGCGTACCTCTGGAGTTTTCAAAGGATGTGAGGCCTCCGGTCGCGATAAGGTGGGGAACTAGGTCTTTCTCTGTGGTCTCCACAGGGGATTCAGACATCCTTTCGTCTTGGGAGATGCAAGACGAGCCTGCATTCAAGTCACTGCAGGGATATCCGGCCTTATTTCGAGTCAGGGCATAGCGGTGCCATTCCACTTGAGGCCACAAACTCAGGGTCCCTCTCACATAGCTAGAGATGAGAGAAGCTTCCACTTGAGGTGCTTTTGGTAAGGTGGTATTCCTCTGGAGTCGAAGCCAGGGACTACCCTCTCATCTCGAGTTGATTTTTGGCCCACGCAGCTCTTTCGTGTTGCTACAGTGACCTCAGGATCCCTCTAGCCTTGAAACAGTGTTCTTGGGGTTTCTCTGGAGTGCCATCAAGGAAATCAAGGCTCCTTTCATGTGTGATGTGCAACACGGAATTGCTCTGCACGCAGTGCAGGGGAATCGGGCCTCATCTCGCGGCGAGGGGGAAGTCTCATGGTTTGTCTCGAGTTGCGGCGGGAACCTGGGGTATATTCTCGAGTTACGACGGGGATGGCCCTTCCACCGACGTGTTTGTTCAGCGACGTCAGGACTCCTGCCTAGTTGCGAGGGACAACTCGGGATTCTCCTCGAGGCTTGGCAGGGCAATTAGGACGCCTCTCCAGCTGAGGCGGGAGACCAAGGGTCCCTTTCCACGTGCCACAGGAATCCTGGGACTCCTATCAAGTTTCAGAGGAGTCAGGCATCGTCTCCTTTGGAGGCACTGATCTCCGCGTAACTCTGGAGTTTTCAAAGGATGTGAGGCCTCCGGTCGCGATGAGGTGGGGAACTAGGTCTTTCTCTGTGGTCTCCACAGGGGATTAAGACATCCTTTCGTCTTGGGAGATGCAAGATGAGCCTGCATTCAAGTCACTGCAGGGATATCCGGCCTTATTTCGAATCAGGGCTTCGCGGTGTCCATTCCACTTGACGCCGCAATCTCAGAGTCCCTCTCACATAGCTAGAGCTGAGAGAAGCCTCCTCTTGAGGTGCTTGTGGTAAGGTGGTATTCCTCTGGAGTCGAAGCCAGGGACTAACCTCCCATCTCGATTTGATGTTTGGTCCACGGAGCTCTTTCGTGGTGCTACAGTGACCTCAGGATCCCTTTAGCCTTGAAACAGTGTTCTTGGGGTTTCTCTGGAGTGCCATCAAGGAAATCAAGGCTCCTTTCATGTGTGATGTGCAACACGGAATTGCTCTGCACGCAGTGCAGGGGAATCGGGCCTCATCTCGCGGCGAGGGGGAACTCTCATGGTTTTTCTCGAGTTGCGCCGGGAACCTGGGGTATATTCTCGAGTTACGACGGGGATGGTCCTTCCACACACGTGTTTGTTCAGCGACGGCAGGACTCCTACCTGGTTGCGAAGGAAAACTCGGGATTCTCCCCGAGGCTTGGCAGGGCAATTGGGACGCCTCTCCAGCTGAGGCGGGAGACCAAGTGTCCCTTTCCACGTGCCACAGGAATCCTGGGACTCCTATCAAGTTTCACGAGGAGTCAGGCATCGTCTCCCTTGGAGGCACTGATCTCCGTATACGTCTGGAGTTTTCAAAGGGGACTGCAGGCCTTATTTCGAGTCAGGGCATCACGGTGTCCATTCCACTTGTGGCCGCAAACTCAAGGTCCCTCTCACATACCTAGAGCTGAGAGAAGCCTCCTCTTGAGGTGCTTGTGGTAAGTTGGTATTCCTCTGGAGTCGAAGCCAGGGACTAACCTCTCATCTCGAGTTGATTTGTGGTCCACGGAGGTCTTTCGTGTAGCTACACTGACCTCAGTATCCCTCTAGCCTTGAAACAGTGTTTTTGGGGTTTCTCTGGAGTGCCATCAAGGAAATCAAGGCTTCTTTCATGTGTGATGTGCAACACGGAATTGCTCTGCACGCACTGCAAGGGAATCTCTCCTCATCTCGCGGCGAGGGGCACGTCTCATTGTTTTTCACGAGTAGCGGCGGGAACCTGGGGTATATTCTCGAGTTACGACGTGGATGGCCCTTCCACACACGTGTTTGTTCAGCGCCGTCAGGACTCCTGCCTAGTTGCGAGGGACAACTCGGGATTCTCCTCGAGGCTTGGCAGGGCAATTGGGACGCCTCTCCAGCTGAGGCGGGAGACCAAGTGTTCCTTTCCACGTGCCACAGGAATCCTGGGACTCCTATCAAGTTTCACAAGGAGTCAGGCATCGTCTCCTTTGAAGGCACTGATCTCCGCGTGCCTCTGGAGTTTTACAAAGTATGTGAGGCCTCCGGTCACGATGAGGTGTTGACCGAGGTCTTTCTCTGTGGTCTCCACAGGGGATTCAGACATCCTTTCATCTTGGGAGATGCAAGACGAGCCTGCATTCAAGTCACTGCAGGGATATCCGGCCTTATTTCGAGTCAGGGCATCGCGGTGTCCATTCCACTTGAGGCCGCAAACTCAGGGTCCCTCTCACATACCTAGAGCTGAGAGAAGCCTCCTCTTGAGGTGCTTGTGGTAAGGTGGTATTCCTCTGGAGTCGAAGCCAGGGACTAACCTCCCATCTCGAGTTGATTTTGTCCACGGAGCTCTTTCGTGTTGCTACAGTGACCTCAGGATCCTTCTAGCCTTGAAACAGTGTTCTTGGGGTTTCTCTGGAGTGCCATCAAGGAAATCAAGGCTCCTTTCATGTGTGATGTGCAACACGGAATTGCTCTGCACGCAGTGCAGGGGAATCGGGCCTCATCTCGCGGCGAGGGGGAAGTCTCATGGTTTTTCTCGAGTTGCGGCGGGAACCTGGGGTATATTCTCGAGTTACGACGGGGATGGCCCTTCCACACACGTGTTTGTTCAGCGACGTCAGGACTCCTGCCTAGTTGCGAGGGACAACTCGGGATTCTCCTCGAGGCTTGGCAGGGCAATTGGAACGCCTCTCCAGCTGAGGCGGGAGACCAAGGGTCCCTTTCCACGTGCCACAGGAATCCTGGGACTCCTATCAAGTTTCACGAGGAGTCAGGCATCGTCTCCTTTGGAGGCACTGATCTCTGCGTACCTCTGGAGTTTTCAAAGGATGTGAGGCCTCCGGTCGCGATAAGGTGGGGAACTAGGTCTTTCTCTGTGGTCTCCACAGGGGATTCAGACATCCTTTCGTCTTGGGAGATGCAAGACGAGCCTGCATTCAAGTCACTGCAGGGATATCCGGCCTTATTTCGAGTCAGGGCATAGCGGTGTCCATTCCACTTGAGGCCACAAACTCAGGGTCCCTCTCACATAGCTAGAGATGAGAGAAGCTTCCACTTGAGGTGCTTTTGGTAAGGTGGTATTCCTCTGGAGTCGAAGCCAGGGACTACCCTCTCATCTCGAGTTGATTTTTGGTCCACGCAGCTCTTTCGTGTTGCTACAGTGACCTCAGGATCCCTCTAGCCTTGAAACAGTGTTCTTGGGGTTTCTCTGGAGTGCCATCAAGGAAATCAAGGCTCCTTTCATGTGTGATGTGCAACACGGAATTGCTCTGCACGCAGTGCAGGGGAATCGGGCCTCATCTCGCGGCGAGGGGGAAGTCTCATGGTTTGTCTCGAGTTGCGGCGGGAACCTGGGGTATATTCTCGAGTTACGACGGGGATGGCCCTTCCACCGACGTGTTTGTTCAGCGACGTCAGGACTCCTGCCTAGTTGCGAGGGACAACTCGGGATTCTCCTCGAGGCTTGGCAGGGCAATTAGGACGCCTCTCCAGCTGAGGCGGGAGACCAAGGGTCCCTTTCCACGTGCCACAGGAATCCTGGGACTCCTATCAAGTTTCAGAGGAGTCAGGCATCGTCTCCTTTGGAGGCACTGATCTCCGCGTACCTCTGGAGTTTTCAAAGGATGTGAGGCCTCTGGTCGCGATGAGGTGGGGAACTAGGTCTTTCTCTGTGGTCTCCACAGGGGATTAAGACATCCTTTCGTCTTGGGAGATGCAAGACGAGCCTGCATTCAAGTCACTGCAGGGATATCCGGCCTTATTTCGAATCAGGGCTTCGCGGTGTCCATTCCACTTGACGCCGCAATCTCAGAGTCCCTCTCACATAGCTAGAGCTGAGAGAAGCCTCCTCTTGAGGTGCTTGTGGTAAGGTGGTATTCCTCTGGAGTCGAAGCCAGGGACTAACCTCCCATCTCGATTTGATGTTTGGTCCACGGAGCTCTTTCGTGGTGCTACAGTGACCTCAGGATCCCTTTAGCCTTGAAACAGTGTTCTTGGGGTTTCTCTGGAGTGCCATCAAGGAAATCAAGGCTCCTTTCATGTGTGATGTGCAACACGGAATTGCTCTGCACGCAGTGCAGGGGAATCGGGCCTCATCTCGCGGCGAGGGGGAACTCTCATGGTTTTTCTCGAGTTGCGGCGGGAACCTGGGGTATATTCTCGAGTTACGACGGGGATGGTCCTTCCACACACGTGTTTGTTCAGCGACGGCAGGACTCCTACCTGGTTGCGAAGGAAAACTCGGGATTCTCCCCGAGGCTTGGCAGGGCAATTGGGACGCCTCTCCAGCTGAGGCGGGAGACCAAGTGTCCCTTTCCACGTGCCACAGGAATCCTGGGACTCCTATCAAGTTTCACGAGGAGTCAGGCATCGTCTCCCTTGGAGGCACTGATCTCCGTATACGTCTGGAGTTTTCAAAGGGGACTGCAGGCCTTATTTCGAGTCAGGGCATCGCGGTGTCCATTCCACTTGTGGCCGCAAACTCAAGGTCCCTCTCACATACCTAGAGCTGAGAGAAGCCTCCTCTTGAGGTGCTTGTGGTAAGGTGGTATTCCTCTGGAGTCGAAGCCAGGGACTAACCTCTCATCTCGAGTTGATTTGTGGTCCACGGAGGTCTTTCGTGTAGCTACACTGACCTCAGTATCCCTCTAGCCTTGAAACAGTGTTTTTGGGGTTTCTCTGGAGTGCCATCAAGGAAATCAAGGCTTCTTTCATGTGTGATGTGCAACACGGAATTGCTCTGCACGCACTGCAAGGGAATCTCTCCTCATCTCGCGGCGAGGGGCACGTCTCATTGTTTTTCACGAGTTGCGGCGGGAACCTGGGGTATATTCTCGAGTTACGACGTGGATGGCCCTTCCACACACGTGTTTGTTCAGCGCCGTCAGGACTCCTGCCTAGTTGCGAGGGACAACTCGGGATTCTCCTCGAGGCATGGCAGGGCAATTGGGACGCCTCTCCAGCTGAGGCGGGAGACCAAGTGTCCCTTTCCACGTGCCACAGGAATCCTGGGACTCCTATCAAGTTTCACAAGGAGTCAGGCATCGTCTCCTTTGAAGGCACTGATCTCCGCGTGCCTCTGGAGTTTTACAAAGGATGTGAGGCCTCCGGTCACGATGAGGTGTTGACCGAGGTCTTTCTCTGTGGTCTCCACAGGGGATTCAGACATCCTTTCATCTTGGGAGATGCAAGACGAGCCTGCATTCAAGTCACTGCAGGGATATCCGGCCTTATATCGAGTCAGGGCATCGCGGTGTCCATTCCACTTGAGGCCGCAAACTCAGGGTCCCTCTCACATACCTAGAGCTGAGAGAAGCCTCCTCTTGAGGTGCTTGTGGTAAGGTGGTATTCCTCTGGAGTCGAAGCCAGGGACTAACCTCCCATCTCGAGTTGATTTTGTCCACGGAGCTCTTTCGTGTTGCTACAGTGACCTCAGGATCCCTCTAGCCTTGAAACAGTGTTCTTGGGGTTTCTCTGGAGTGCCATCAAGGAAATCAAGGCTCCTTTCATGTGTGATGTGCAACACGGAATTGCTCTGCACGCAGTGCAGGGGAATCGGGCCTCATCTCGCGGCGAGGGGGAAGTCTTATGGTTTCTCTCGAGTTGTCGCGGGAACTGGGGTATATTCTCGAGTTACGACGGGGATGGCCCTTCCACCCACGTGTTTCTTCAGCCATGTCAGGACTCCTGCCTAGTTGCGAGGGACAACTCGGGATTCTCCTCGAGGCTTGGCAGGCAATTGGGATGCCTCTCCAGCTGAGGCGGGAGACCAAGGGTCCCTTTCCACGTGCCACAGGAATCCTGGGACTCCTATCAAGTTTCACGAGGAGTCAGGCATCGTCTCCTTTGGAGGCACTGATCTCCGCGTACCTCTGGAGTTTTCAAAGGATGTGAGGCCTCCAGTCGCAATGAGGTGGGGAACTACGTCTTTCTCTGTGGTCTCCACAGGGGATTCAGACATCCTTTCGTCTTGGGAGATGCAAGACGAGCCTGCATTCAAGTCACTGCAGGGATATCCGGCCTTATTTCGAGTCAGGGCATCGCGGTGTCCATTCCACTTGAGGCCGCAAACTCAGGGTCCCTCTCACATACGTAGAGCTGAGAGAAGCCTCCTCTTGAGGTGCTTGTAGTAAGGTGGTATTCCTCTGGAGTCGAAGCCAGGGACTAACCTCTCATCTCGAGTTGATTTTTGGTCCACGGAGCTCTTTCGTATGGCTACAGTGACCTCAGGATCCCTTTAGCCTTGAAACAGTGTTCTTGGGGTTTCTCTGGAGTGCCATCAAGGAAATCAAGGCTCCTTTCATGTTTGATGTGCAACACGCAATTGCTCTGCATGTAATGTAGGGGAATCGGGCCTCATCTCGCGGCGAGGGGGAAGTCTCATGGTTTTTCTCGAGTTACGGCGGGAAGCTGGGGTATATTCTCGAGTTACGACGGGGAGGGCCCTTCCACACACGTGTTTGTTCAGCGACGTCAGGACTCCTGCCTAGTTGCGAGGGACAACTCGGGATTCTCCTCGAGGCTTGGCAGGGCAATTGGGACGCCTCTGCAGCTGAGGTGGGAAACCAAGTGTCCCTTTCCACGTGCCACAGGAATCCTGGGACTCCTATCAAGTTTCACGTGGAGTCAGGCATCGTCTCCTTTGGAAGCACTGATCTCCGTGTACCTCTGGAGTTTTCAAAGGATGTGAGGCCTCCGGTCGCGATGAGATGGGGAACTAGGTCTTTCTCTGTGGTCTCCACAGGGGATTCAGACATCCTTTCGTCTTGGGAGATGCAAGACTAGCCTGCATTCAAGTCACTGCAGGGATATCCGGTCTTACATCGAGTCAGGGCATCGCGGTGTCCATTCCACTTGAGGCCGCACACTCAGGATCCCTCTCACATACCTAGAGCTGAGAGAAGCCTCCTCTTGAGGTGCTTGTGGTAAGGTGGTATTCCTCTGGAGTCGAAGCCAGGGACTAACCTCTCATCTCGAGTTGATTTTTGGTCCACGGAGCTCTTTCGTGTGGCTACAGTGACCTCAGGATCCCTCTAGCCTTGAAACAGTGTTCTTGGGGTTTCTCTGGAGTGCCATCAAGGAAATCAAGGCTCCTTTCATGTGTGATGTGCAACACGGAATTGCTCTGCATGCAGTGCAGGGTATCGGGCCTCATTTTCCGGCGAGGGGGAAGTCTCATGGTTTTTCTCGAGTTGCGGTGGGAACCTGGGGTGTATTCTCGAGTTACGACGGGGATGACCCTTCCACCCACGTGTTTGGTCATCGACGTCAGGACTCCTTTCTAGTTGAGAGGGACAACTCGGGATTCTCCTCGAGGCTTGGCAGGGCAATTGGGACGCCTCTCCAGCTGAGGCGGGAGACCAAGGGTCCCTTTCCACGTGCCACAGGAATCCTGGGACTCCTATCAAGTTTCACGAGGAGTCAGGCATCGTCCATTTTGGAGGCACTGATCTCCGCGTACCTCTGGAGTTTTCAAAGGATTTGAGGCATCCGGTCGCGATGAGGTGGGGAACTAGGTCTTTCTCTGTGGTCTCCAAAGGGGATTCAGACATCCTTTCATCTTGGGAGATGCAAGACGAGCTGACATTCAAGTCACTGCAGGGATATCTGGCCTTATTTCGAGTCAGGGCATCGCGGTGTCCATTCCACTTGAGGCCGCAAACTCAGGGTCCCTCTCACATACCTAGAGCTGAGAGAAGCCTCCTCTTGAGGTGCTTGTGGTAAGGTGGTAGTTCTCTGCAGTCAAAGCCAGGGACTAACCTCTCATCTCGAGTTGATTTTTGGTCCACGGAGCTCTTTCGTTTTGCTACAGTGACTTCAGGATCCCTCTAGCCTTGCAACAGTGTTCTTGGGGTTTCTCTGGAGTGCCATCAAGGAAATCAAGGCTCCTTTCATGTGTGATGTGCAACACGGAATTGCTCTGCACGCAGTGCAGGGGAATCGGGCCTCATCTCGCGGCGACGGGGAAGTCTCATGGTTTTTCTCGAGTTGCGGCGGGAACCTGGGGTATATTCTCGAGTTACGACGGGGATGGCCCTTCCACCCACGTGTTTGTTCAGCAACGTCAGGACTCCTGCTTGGTTGCGAGGGACAACTCGGGATTCTCCTCGAGGCTTGGCAGGGCAATTGGGACGCCTCTACAGCTGAGGCGGGAGAACACGGGTCCCTTTCCACGTGCCACAGGAATCCTGGGACTCCTATCAAGTTTCACGAGGAGTCAGGCATCGTCTCCTTTGGAGGCACTGATCTCCGCGTACCTCTGAAGTTTTCAAAGGATGTGAGGCCTCCGGTCGCGATGAGGTGGGGAACTAGGTCTTTCTCTGTGGTCTCCACAGGGGATTCAGACATTCTTTCGTCTTGGGAGATGCAAGATGAACCTGCATTAAAGTCACTGCAGGGATATCCGGCCTTATTTCGAGTCAGGGCATCGCGGTGTCCATTCCACTTGAGGCCGCAAACTCAGGGTCCCTCTCACATACCTAGAGCTAAGAGAAGCCTCCTCTTGAGGTGCTTGTGGTAAGGTGGTATTCCTCTGGAGTCGAAGCCAGGGACTAACCTCTCATCTCGAGTTGCTTTTTGGTCCACGGAGCTCCTTCGTGTGGCTACAGTGACCTCAGGATCCCTCTAGCCTTGAAACAGTGTTCGTGGGGTTTCTCTGGAGTGCCATCAAGGAAATCAAGGCTCCTTTCATGTGTGATGTGCAAGACGGAATTGCTCTGCACGCAGTGCAGGGGAATCGGGCCTCATCTCGCGGCGAGGGGGAAGTCTCATGGTTTTTCTCGAGTTGCGGCGGGAACCTGGGGTATATTCTCGAGTTACGACGGGGATGGCCCTTCCACCCACGTGTTTGTTCAGCGACGGCAGGACTCCTGCCTAGTTGCGAGGGACAACTCGGGATTCTCCTCGAGGCTTGGCAGGGCAATTGGGACGCCTCTCCAGCTGAGGCGGGAGACTAAGGGTCCCTTTCCACGTGCCACAGGAATTCTGGGACTCCTATCAAGTTTCACGAGGAGTCAGGCATCATCTCCTTTGGAGGCACTGATCTCCGCGTACCTCTGGAGTTTTCAAAGGATGTGAGGCCTCCGGTCGCGATGAGGTGGGGAACTAGGTCTTTCTCTGTGGTCTCCACAGGGGATTCAGACATCCTTTCGTCTTGGGAGATGCAAGACGAGCCTGCATTCAAGTCACTGCAGGGATATCCGGTCTTATTTCGAGTAAGGGCATCTCGGTGTCCATTCCACTTGAGGCCGCAAACTCAGGGTCCCTCTCACTTACCTAGAGCTGAGAGAAGCCTCCTCTTGAGGTGCTTGTGGTAAGGTGGAATTCCCTGGAATCGAAGCCAGGGACTAACCTCTCATCTCAAGTTGATTTTTGGTCCACGGAGATCTTTCGTGTTGCTACAGTGAGCTCAGGATCCCTCTAGCCCTGAAACAGGGTTCTTGGAGTTTCTCTGGAGTGCCATCAAGGAAATCAAGGCTCCTTTCATGCGTGATGTGCAACACGGAATTGCTCTGCATGCAGTGCAGTGGAATCGGGCCTCATCTCGCGGCGAGGAGGAAGTCTCATGGTTTTTCTCGAGTTGCGGCGGGAACCTGGGGTATATTCTCGAGTTACGACGGGGATGACCCTTCCACCCACGTGTTTGTTCAGCGACGTCAGGACTCCTGCCTAGTTGCGAGGGACAACTCGGGATTCTCCTCGAGGCTTGGCAGGACAATTTGGAAGCCTCTCAAGCTGAGGCGGGAGTCCAAGTGTCCCTTTCCACGAGCCACAGGAATCCTGGGACTCCTATCAAGTTTCACGAGGAGTCAGGCATTGTCTCCTTTGGAGGCACTGATCTCCGCGTACCTCTGGAGTTTTCCAAGGATGTGAGGCCTCCGGTCGCGATGAGGTGGGGAACTAGGTGTTTCTCTGTGGTCTCCGCAGGGGATTCAGACATCCTTTCGTCTTGGGAGATGCAAGACGAGCCTGCATTCAAGTCACTGCAGGGATATTCGGCCTTATTACGAGTCAGTTCATCACGGTGTCCATTCCACTTGAGGCCGCAAACTCAGGGTCCCTCTCATATACCTAGAGCTGAGAGAAGCCTCCTCTTGAGGTGCTTGTGGTAAGGTGGTATTCCTCTGGAGTCGAAGCCAGGGACTAACCCCTCATCTCGAGTTGATTTCTGGTCCACGGAGCTCTTTCGTGTTGCTACAGTGACCTCAGGATCCCTCTAGCCTTGAAACAGTGTTCTTGGGGTTTCTCTGGAGTGCCATCAAGGAAATCAAGGCTCCTTTCATGTGTGATGTGCAACACGGAATTGCTCTGCACGCAGTGCAGGGGAATCAGGCCTCATTTTGCGGAGAGGGGGAAGTCTCATGGTTTTTCTCGAGTTCCAGCGGGAACCTCGGGTATATTCTTGAGTTACTACGGGGATGGCCATTCCACCCACGTGTTTGTTCAGCGACGTCAGGACTTCTGCCTAGTTGCGAGGGACAACTCGGGATTCTCCTCGAGGCTTGGCAGGGCAATTGGGATGCCTCTCCAGCTGAGGCGGGAGACAAAGTGTCCCTTTCCACGTGCCACAGGAATCCTGGGACTCCTATCAAGTTTCACGAGGAGTCAGGCATCGTCTCCTTTGGAGGCACTGATCTCTGCATACCTCTGGAGTTTTCAAAGGATGTGAGGCCTCCGGTCGCGATGAGGTGGGGAACTAGGTCTTTCTCTGTGGTCTCCACAGGGGATTCAGACATCCTTTCGTCTTGGGAGATGCAAGACGAGCCTGCATTCAAGTCACTGCAGGGATATCCGGCCTTATTTCGAATCAGGGCATCGCGGTGTCCATTCCACTTGAGGCCGCAAACTCAGGGTCCCTCTCACATACCTAGAGCTGAGAGAAGCCTCCTCTTGAGGTGCTTGTGGTAAGGTGGTATTCCTCTGGAGTCGAAGCCAGGGACTAACCTCCCATCTCGAGTTGATTCTTGGTCCTCGGAGCTCTTTCGTGTTGGTACAGTGACCTCAGGATCCCTCTAGCCTTGAAACAGTGTTCTTGGGGTTTCTCTGGAGTGCCATCAAGGAAATCAAGGCTCCTTTCATGTGTGATGTGCAACACGTAATTGCTCTGCACGCAGTGCAGGGGAATCGGGCCTCTTCTCGCGGCGAGGGGGAAGTCTCATGGTTTTTTTCGAGTTGCGGCAGGAACCTGGGGTATATTCTCGAGTTACGACGGGGATGGCCCTTCCACCCACGTGTTTGTTCAGCGACGTCAGGACTCCTGCCTAGTTGCGAGGGACAACTCGGGATTCTCCTCGAGGCTTGGCAGGGCAATTGGGACGCCTCTCCAGCTGAGGCGGGAGACCAAGGGTCCCTTTCCACGTGCCACAGGAATCCTGGGACTCCTATCAAGTTTCACGAGTAGTCAGGCATCGTCTCCTTTGGAGGCACTGATCTCCGCGTAGCTCTGGAGTTTTCAAAGGATATGAGGCCTCCGGTCGCGATGAGGTGGGGAACTAGGTCTTTCTCTGTGGTCTCCACAGGGGATTCAGACATCCTTTCGTCTTTTGAGATGCAAGACGAGCCTGCATTCAAGTCACTGCGGGGATATCCGGCTTTATTTCCAGTCAGGGAATAGCGGTGTCCATTCCACTTGAGGCTGTAAACTCAGGCTCCCTCTCACATACCTAGAGCTGAGAGAAGCCTCCTCTTGAGGTGCTTGTGGTAAGGTGGTATTCCTCTGGAGTCGAAGCCAGGGACTAACCCCTCATCTCGAGTTGATTTGTGGTCCACGGAGCTCTTTCGTGTTGCTACAGTGACCTCAGGATCCCTCTAGCCTTGAAACAGTGTTCTTGGGGTTTCTCTGGAGTGCCATCAAGGAAATCAAGGCTCCTTTCATGTGTGATGTGCAACACGGAATTGCTCTGCACGCAGTGCAGGTGAATCGGGCCTCATTTTGCGGGGAGGGGGAAGTCTCATGGTTTTTCTCGAGTTGCAGCGGGAACCTCGGGTATATTCTCGAGTTACGACGGGGATGGCCTTTCCACCCACGTGTTTGTTCAGCGACCTAAGGACTTCTGCCTAGTTGCGAGGGACAACTCGGGATTCTCCTCGAGGCTTGGCAGGGCAATTGGGATGCCTCTCCAGCTGAGGCGGGAGACCAAGTGTCCCTTTCCACGTGCCACAGGAATCCTGGGACTCCTATCAAGTTTCACGAGGAGTCAGGCATCGTCTCCTTTGGAGGCACTGATCTCTGGGTACCTCTGGAGTTTTCCAAGGATGTGAGGCCTCCGGTCGCGATGAGGTGGGGAACTAGGTCTTTCTCTGTGGTCTCCACAGGGGATTCAGACATCCTTTCGTCTTGGGAGATGCAAGACGAGCCTGCATTCAAGTCACTGCAGGGATATCCGGCCTTATTTCGAGTCAGGGCATCGCGGTGTCCATTCCACTTGAGGCCGCAAACTCAGGGTCCCTCTCACATACCTAGAGCTGAGAGAAGCCTCCTCTTGAGGTGCTTGTGGTAAGGTGGTATTCCTCTGGAGTCGAAGCCAGGGACTAACCTCTCATCTCGAGTTGATTTTTGGTCCACGGAGCTCTTTCGTGTTGATACAGTGACCTCAGGATCCCTCTAGCCTTGAAACAGTGTTCTTGGGGTTTCTCTGGAATGCCATCAAGGAAATCAAGGCTCCTTTCATGTGTGATGTGCAACACGGAATTGATCTGCACGCAGTGCAGCGGAATCGGGCCTCATCTAGCGGCGAGGGGGAAGTCTCATGGTTTCTCTCGAGTTGCGGCGGAAACCTGGGTTATATTCTCGAGTTACGACGGGGATGGCCCTTGCACCCACGTGTTTGTTCAGCGACGTCAGGACTCCTGCCTAGTTGCGAGGGACAACTCGGGATTCTCCTCGAGGCTTGGCAGGGCAATTGGGACAGCTCTCCAGCTGAGGCGGGAGACCAAGGGTCCCTTTCCACGTGCCACAGTATCCTGGGACTCCTATCAAGTTTCACGAGGAGTCAGGCATCGTCTCCTTTGGAGGCACTGATCTCCGCGTACCTCTAGAGTTTTCAAAGGATGTGAGGCCTCAGGTCGCGATGAGGTGGGGAACTAGGTCTTTCTCTGTGGTCTCCACAGGGGATTCAGACATCCTTTCGTCTTGGGGGATGCAAGACGAGCCTGCATTCAAGTCACTGCAGGGATATCCGGCCTTATTTCGAGTCAGGGCATTGCGGTGTCCATTCCACCTCAGGCCGCAAACTCAGGGTCCCTCTCACATACCTAGAGCTGAGAGAAGCCTCCTCTTGAGGTGCTTGTGGTAAGGTGGTATTCCTCTGGAGTCGAAGCCAGGGACTAACCTCTCATCTCGAGTTGATTTTTGGTCCACGGAGCTCTTTTGTGTTGCTATAGTGACCTCAGGATCCCTCTAGCCTTGAAACAGTGTTCTTGGGTTTTCTCTGGAGTGCCATCAAGGAAATCAAGGCTCCTTTCATGTGTGATGTGCAACACGGAATTGCTCTGCACGCAGTGCAGGGGAATCGGGCCTCATCTCGCGGTGAGGGGGAAGTCTCATGGTTTCTCTCGAGTTGCGGCGGGAACCTGGGGTATATTCTCGAGTTACGACGGGGATGGCCCTTCCACCCACGTGTTTGTTCAGCGACGGCAGGACTCCTGCCTAGTTGCGAGGGACAACTCGGGATTCTCCTCGAGGCTTGGCAGGGCAATTGGGACGCCTCTCCAGCTGAGGCGGGAGACCAAGGGTCCCTTTCCACGTGCCACAGGAATCCTGGGACTCCTATCAAGGTTCACGAGGAGTCAGGCATCGTCTCCTTTGGAGGCAGTGATCTCCGCGTACCTCTGGAGTTTTCAAAGGATATAAGGAATCCGGTCGCGATGAGGTGGGGAACTAGGTCTTTCTCTGTGGTCTCCACAGGGGATTCAGACATCCTTTCTTCTTGGGAGATGCATGACGAGCCTGCACTCAAGTCACTGCGGGGATATCCGGCATTATTTCCAGTCAGGGCATAGCGGTGTCCATTCCACTTGAGGCTGCAAACTCAGGGTCCCTCTCACATACCTAGAGCTGAGAGAAGCCTCCTCTTGAGGTGCTTGTGGTAAGGTGGTATTCCTCTGGAGTCGAAGCCAGGGACTAACCCCTCATCTCAAGTTGATTTCTGGTCCACGGAGCTCTTTCGTGTTGCTACAGTGACCTCAGGATCCCTCTAGCCTTGAAACAGTGTTCTTGGGGTTTCTCTGGAGTGCCATCAAGGAAATCAAGGCTCCTTTCATGTGTGATGTGCAACACGGAATTGCTCTGCACGCAGTGCAGGGGAATCGGGCCTCATCTCGCGGCGAGGGGGAAGTCTCATGGTTTTTCTCGAGTTGCAGCGGGAACCTCTGGTATATTCTCGAGTTACTACGGGGATGGCCATTCAACACACGTGTTTGTTCAGCGACGTCAGGACTCCTGCCTAGTTGCGAGGGTCAATTCGGAATTCTCCTCGAGGCTTGGCAGGGCAATTGGGACGCCTCTCCAGCTGAGGCGGGAGACCAAGGATCCTTTTCCACGTGCCACAGGAATCCTGGGTCTCCTATCAAGTTTCACGAGGAGTCAGGCATCGTCCCTTTTGGAGGCACTGATCTCTGCGTACCTCTGGAGTTTTCTAAGGATTTGAGCTCTCTGGTCGCGATGAGGTGGGGAACTGGGTCTTTCTCTGTGGACTCCACAGGGGATTCAAACATCCTTTCATCTTTGCAGATGCAAAACGAGCCGGCATTCAAGTCACTGCAGAGATATCTGGCCTTATTTCGAGTCAGGGCATCGCGGTGTCCATTCCACTTGAGGCCGCAAACTCAGGGTCCCTCTCCCATACCTAGAGCTGAGAGAAGCCTCCTCTTGAGGTGCTTGTGGTAAGGTGGTATTCCTCTGGAGTCGAAGCCAGGGACTAACCTCTCATCTCGAGTTGATTCTTGGTCCACGGAGCTCTTTCGTGTTGCTACAGTGACCTCAGAATCCCTCTAGCCTGGAAACAGTGTTCTTGGGGTTTCTCTGGAGTGCCATCAAGGAATTCAACGCTCCTTTCATGTGAGATGTGCAACACGGAATTGCTCTGCACACAGTGCAGGGGAATCGGGCCTCATCTCGCGGCGAGGGAGAAGTCTCATGATTTTTCTCGAGATGCGGCGGGAACCTGGGATATATTCTCGAGTTACGACGGGGATGACCCTTCCACCCACGTGTTTGTTCAGCGACGTCAGGACTCCTGCCTAGTTGCGAGGGACAACTCGGGATTCTCCTCGAGGCTTGGCAGGGCAATTGGGACGCCTCTCCAGATGAGGCGGGAGACAAAGGGTCCCTTTCCACGTGCCACAGGAATCCTGGGACTCCTATCAAGTTTGATGAGGAGTCAGGCATCATCTCCTTTGGAGGCACTGATCTCCGCGTACCTCTGGAGTTTTCAAAGAATGTGAGGCCTCCGGTGGCGATGAGGTGGGGAACTAGGTCTTTCTCTGTGGTCTCCACAGGGGATTCAGACATCCTTTCGTCTTGGGAGATGCAAGACTAGCCTGCATTCAAGTCACTGCAGGGATATCCGGCCTTATTTCGAGTCAGGGCATCGCGGTGTCCATTCCACTTGAGGCCGCAAACTCAGGGTCCCTCTCACTTACCTAGAGCTGAGAGAAGCCTCCTCTTGAGGTGCTTGTGGTAAGGTGGAATTCCTCTGGAGTCGAAGCCAGGGACTAACCTCTCATCTCGAGTTGATTTTTGGTCCACGGAGATCTTTCGTGTTGCTACAGTGACCTCAGGATCCCTCTAGCCCTGAAACAGTGTTCTTGGAGTTTCTCTGGAGTGCCATCAAGGAAATCAAAACTCCTTTCATGCGTGATGTGCAACACGGAATTGCTCTGCTTGCAGTGCAGGGGAATCAGGCCTCATCTCGCGGCGAGGAGGAAGTCTCATGGTTTTTCTCGAGTTGCGGCGGGAACCTGGGGTACATTTTCGAGTTACGACGGGGATGGCCCTTCCACCCACGTGTTTGTTCAGCGTCGGCAGGACTCCTGCCTAGTTGCGTGGGACAACTCGGGATTCTCCTCGAGGCTTGGCAGGGCAATTGGGACACCTCTCCAGCTGAGGCGGGAGACCAAGGGTCCCTTTCCACGTGCCACAGGAATCCTGGGACTCCTATCAAGTTTCACGAGGAGTCAGGCATCGTCTCCTTTGGAGGCACTGATCTCCGCGTACCTCTGGAGTTTTCAAAGGATGTGAGGCCTCAGGTCGCGATGAGGTGGGGAACTAGGTCTTTCTCTGTGGTCTCCACAGGGGATTCAGACATCCTTTCATCTTGGGAGATGCAAGATGAGCCTGCATTCAAGTTACTGCAGGGATATCCGGCCTTATTTCGAGTCAGGGCATCGCGGTGTCCATTCCACTTGAGGCCGCAAACTCAGGGTCCCTCTCACATACCTAGAGCTGAGAGAAGCCTCCTCTTGAGGTGCTTGTGGTAAGGTGGTATTTCTCTGGAGTCGAAGCCAGGGACTAACCTCTCATCTCGAGTTGATTTGTGGTCCACAGAGCTCTTTTGTGTTGCCTTGAAACAGTGTTCTTGGGGTTTCTCTGGAGTGCCATCAAGGAAATCAAGGCTCCTTTCATGTGTGATGTGCAACACGTAATTGCTCTGCACGCAGTGCAGGGGAATCGGGCCACTTCTCGCGGCGAGGGGGAAGTCTCATGGTTTTTTTCGAGTTGCGGCAGGAACCTGGGGTATATTCTCGAGTTACGACGGGGATGGCCCTTCCACCCACGTGTTTGTTCAGCGACGTCAGGACTCCTGCCTAGTTGCGAGGGACAACTCGGGATTCTCCTCGAGGCTTGGCAGGGCAATTGGGACGCCTCTCCAGCTGAGGCGGGAGACCAAGGGTCCCTTTCCACGTGCCACAGGAATCCTGGGACTCCTATCAAGTTTCACGAGTAGTCAGGCATCGTCTCCTTTGGAGGCACTGATCTCCGCGTAGCTCTGGAGTTTTCAAAGGATATGAGGCCTCCGGTCGCGATGAGGTGGGGAACTAGGTCTTTCTCTGTGGTCTCCACAGGGGATTCAGACATCCTTTCGTCTTTTGAGATGCAAGACGAGCCTGCATTCAAGTCACTGCGGGGATATCCGGCTTTATTTCCAGTCAGGGAATAGCGGTGTCCATTCCACTTGAGGCTGTAAACTCAGGCTCCCTCTCACATACCTAGAGCTGAGAGAAGCCTCCTCTTGAGGTGCTTGTGGTAAGGTGGTATTCCTCTGGAGTCGAAGCCAGGGACTAACCCCTCATCTCGAGTTGATTTGTGGTCCACGGAGCTCTTTCGTGTTGCTACAGTGACCTCAGGATCCCTCTAGCCTTGAAACAGTGTTCTTGGGGTTTCTCTGGAGTGCCATCAAGGAAATCAAGGCTCCTTTCATGTGTGATGTGCAACACGGAATTGCTCTGCACGCAGTGCAGGTGAATCGGGCCTCATTTTGCGGGGAGGGGGAAGTCTCATGGTTTTTCTCGAGTTGCAGCGGGAACCTCGGGTATATTCTCGAGTTACGACGGGGATGGCCTTTCCACCCACATGTTTGTTCAGCGACCTAAGGACTTCTGCCTAGTTGCGAGGGACAACTCGGGATTCTCCTCGAGGCTTGGCAGGGCAATTGGGATGCCTCTCCAGCTGAGGCGGGAGACCAAGTGTCCCTTTCCACGTGCCACAGGAATCCTGGGACTCCTATCAAGTTTCACGAGGAGTCAGGCATCGTCTCCTTTGGAGGCACTGATCTCTGGGTACCTCTGGAGTTTTCCAAGGATGTGAGGCCTCCGGTCGCGATGAGGTGGGGAACTAGGTCTTTCTCTGTGGTCTCCACAGGGGATTCAGACATCCTTTCGTCTTGGGAGATGCAAGACGAGCCTGCATTCAAGTCACTGCAGGGATATCCGGCCTTATTTCGAGTCAGGGCATCGCGGTGTCCATTCCACTTGAGGCCGCAAACTCAGGGTCCCTCTCACATACCTAGAGCTGAGAGAAGCCTCCTCTTGAGGTGCTTGTGGTAAGGTGGTATTCCTCTGGAGTCGAAGCCAGGGACTAACCTCTCATCTCGAGTTGATTTTTGGTCCACGGAGCTCTTTCGTGTTGATACAGTGACCTCAGGATCCCTCTAGCCTTGAAACAGTGTTCTTGGGGTTTCTCTGGAATGCCATCAAGGAAATCAAGGCTCCTTTCATGTGTGATGTGCAACACGGAATTGATCTGCACGCAGTGCAGCGGAATCGGGCCTCATCTAGCGGCGAGGGGGAAGTCTCATGGTTTCTCTCGAGTTGCGGCGGAAACCTGGGTTATATTCTCGAGTTACGACGGGGATGGCCCTTGCACCCACGTGTTTGTTCAG
Organism: Cervus elaphus; assembly: GCF_910594005.1. Taxonomy (NCBI): domain Eukaryota; kingdom Metazoa; phylum Chordata; class Mammalia; order Artiodactyla; family Cervidae; genus Cervus; species Cervus elaphus. Next base: position 280,471 of record NW_025316721.1, on the reverse strand, counting down.
CGACGTCAGGACTCCTGCCTAGTTGCGAGGGACAACTCGGGATTCTCCTCGAGGTTTGGCAGGGCAATTGGGACAGCTCTCCAGCTGAGGCGGGAGACCAAGGGTCCCTTTCCACGTGCCACAGTATCCTGGGACTCCTATCAAGTTTCACGAGGAGTCAGGCATCGTCTCCTTTGGAGGCACTGATCTCCGCGTACCTCTAGAGTTTTCAAAGGATGTGAGGCCTCAGGTCGCGATGAGGTGGGGAACTAGGTCTTTCTCTGTGGTCTCCACAGGGGATTCAGACATCCTTTCGTCTTGGGGGATGCAAGACGAGCCTGCATTCAAGTCACTGCAGGGATATCCGGCCTTATTTCGAGTCAGGGCATTGCGGTGTCCATTCCACCTCAGGCCGCAAACTCAGGGTCCCTCTCACATACCTAGAGCTGAGAGAAGCCTCCTCTTGAGGTGCTTGTGGTAAGGTGGTATTCCTCTGGAGTCGAAGCCAGGGACTAACCTCTCATCTCGAGTTGATTTTTGGTCCACGGAGCTCTTTTGTGTTGCTATAGTGACCTCAGGATCCCTCTAGCCTTGAAACAGTGTTCTTGGGTTTTCTCTGGAGTGCCATCAAGGAAATCAAGGCTCCTTTCATGTGTGATGTGCAACACGGAATTGCTCTGCACGCAGTGCAGGGGAATCGGGCCTCATCTCGCGGTGAGGGGGAAGTCTCATGGTTTCTCTCGAGTTGCGGCGGGAACCTGGGGTATATTCTCGAGTTACGACGGGGATGGCCCTTCCACCCACGTGTTTGTTCAGCGACGTCAGGACTCCTGCCTAGTTGCGAGGGACAACTCGGGATTCTCCTCGAGGCTTGGCAGGGCAATTGGGACGCCTCTCCAGCTGAGGCGGGAGACCAAGGGTCCCTTTCCACGTGCCACAGGAATCCTGGGACTCCTATCAAGGTTCACGAGGAGTCAGGCATCGTCTCCTTTGGAGGCAGTGATCTCCGCGTACCTCTGGAGTTTTCAAAGGATATAAGGAATCCGGTCGCGATGAGGTGGGGAACTAGGTCTTTCTCTGTGGTCTCCACAGGGGATTCAGACATCCTTTCTTCTTGGGAGATGCATGACGAGCCTGCACTCAAGTCACTGCGGGGATATCCGGCATTATTTCCAGTCAGGGCATAGCGGTGTCCATTCCACTTGAGGCTGCAAACTCAGGGTCCCTCTCACATACCTAGAGCTGAGAGAAGCCTCCTCTTGAGGTGCTTGTGGTAAGGTGGTATTCCTCTGGAGTCGAAGCCAGGGACTAACCCCTCATCTCAAGTTGATTTCTGGTCCACGGAGCTCTTTCGTGTTGCTACAGTGACCTCAGGATCCCTCTAGCCTTGAAACAGTGTTCTTGGGGTTTCTCTGGAGTGCCATCAAGGAAATCAAGGCTCCTTTCATGTGTGATGTGCAACACGGAATTGCTCTGCATGCAGTGCAGGTGAATCGGGCCTCATTTTGCGGGGAGGGGGAAGTCTCATGGTTTTTCTCGAGTTGCAGCGGGAACCTCGGGTATATTCTCGAGTTACTACGGGGATGGCCATTCCACCCACGTGTTTGTTCAGCGACGTCAGGACTTCTGCCTAGTTGCGAGGGACAACTCGGGATTCTCCTCGAGGCTTGGAAGGGCAATTGGGATGCCTCTCCAGCTGAGGCGGGAGACCAAGTGTCCCTTTACACGTGCCACAGGAATCCTGGGACTCCTATCAAGTTTCACGAGGAGTCAGGCATCGTCTCCTTTGGAGGCACTGATCTCTGCGTACCTCTGGAGTTTTCAAAGGATGTGAGGCCTCCGGTCGCGATGAGGTGGGGAACTAGGTCTTTCTCTGTGGTCTCCACAGGGGATTCAGACATCCTTTCGTCTTGGGAGGTGCAAGATGAGCCTGCATTCAAGTCACTGCAGGGATATCCGGCCTTATTTCGAGTCAGGGCATCGCGGTGTCCATTCCACTTGAGGCCGCAAACTCAGGGTCCCTCTCACATACCTAGAGCTGAGAGAAGCCTCCTCTTGAGGTGCTTGTGGTAAGGTGGTATTCCTCTGGAGTCGAAGCCAGGGACTAACCTCTCATCTCGAGTTGATTTTTGGTCCACGGAGCTCTTTCGTGTTGCTACAGTGACCTCAGGATCCCTCTAGCCTTGAAACAGTGTTCTTGGGGTTTCTCTGGAGTGCCATAAAGGAAATCAAGCCTCCTTTCATGTGTGATGTGCAACACGGAATTGATCTGCACGCAGTGCAGCGGAATCGGGCCTCATCTAGCGGCGAGCGGGAAGTCTCATGGTTTTTCTCGAGTTGCGGCGGAAACCTGGGTTATATTCTCGAGTTACGACGGGGATGGCCCTTCCACCCACGTGTTTGTTCAGCGACGTCAGGACTCCTGCCTAGTTGCGAGGGACAACTCGGGATTCTCCTCGAGGCTTGGCAGGGCAATTGGGACAGCTCTCCAGCTGAGGCGGGAGACCAAGGGTCCCTTTCCACGTGCCACAGTATCCTGGGACTCCTATCAAGTTTCACGAGGAGTCAGGCATCGTCTCCTTTGGAGGCACTGATCTCCGCGTACCTCTGGAGTTTTCAAAGGATGTGAGGCCTCAGGTCGCGATGAGGTGGGGAACTAGGTCTTTCTCTGTGGTCTCCACAGGGGATTCAGACATCCTTTCGTCTTGGGGGATGCAAGACGAGCCTGCATTCAAGTCACTGCAGGGATATCCGGCCTTATTTCGTGTCAGGGCATCGCGGTGTCCATTCCACCTCAGGCCGCAAACTCAGGGTCCCTCTCACATACCTAGAGCTGAGAGAAGCCTCCTCTTGAGGTGCTTGTGGTAAGGTGGTATTCCTCTGGAGTCGAAGCCAGGGACTAACCTCTCATCTCGAGTTGATTTTTGGTCCACGGAGCTCTTTTGTGTTGCTACAGTGACCTCAGGATCCCTCTAGCCTTGAAACAGTGTTCTTGGGTTTTCTCTGGAGTGCCATAAAGGAAATCAAGCCTCCGTTCATGTGTGATGTGCAACACGGAATTGCTCTGCACGCAGTGCAGGGGAATCGGGCCTCATCTCGCGGAGAGGGGGAAGTCTCATGGTTTCTCTCGAGTTGCGGCGGGAACCTGGGGTATATTCTCGAGTTACGACGGGGATGGCCATTCCACACACGTGTTTGTTCAGCGACGTCAGGACTCCTGCCTAGTTGCGAGGGACAACTCGGGATTCTCCTCGAGGCTTGGCAGGGCAATTGGGACGCCTCTCCAGCTGAGGCGGGAGACCAAGGGTCCCTTTCCACGTGCCACAGGAATCCTGGGTCTCCTATCAAGTTTCACGAGGAGTCAGGCATCGTCTCCTTTGGAGGCAGTGATCTCCGCGTAGCTCTGGAGTTTTCAAAGGATATGTGGCCTCCGGTCGCGATGAGGTGGGGAACTAGGTCTTTCTCTGTGGTCTCCACAGGGGATTCAGACATCCTTTCTTCTTGGGAGATGCAAGACGAGCCTGCACTCAAGTCACTGCGGGGATATCCGGCATTATTTCCAGTCAGGGCATAGCGGTGTCCATTCCACTTGAGGCCGCAAACTCAGGGTCCCTCTCACATACCTAGAGCTGAGAGAAGCCTCCTCTTGAGGTGCTTGTGGTAAGGTGGTATTCCTCTGGAGTCGAAGCCAGGGACTAACCCCTCATCTCGAGTTGATTTGTGGCCCACGGAGCTCTTTCGTGTTGCTACAGTGACCTCAGGATCCCTCTAGCCTTGAAACAGTGTTCTTGGGGTTTCTCTGGAGTGCCATCAAGGAAATCAAGGCTCCTTTCATGTGTGATGTGCAACACGGAATTGCTCTGCACGCAGTGCAGGTGAATCGGGCCTAATTTTGCGGGGAGGGGGAAGTCTCATGGTTTTTCTCGAGTTGCAGCGGGAACCTCGGGTATATTCTCGAGTTACTACGGGGATGGCCATTCCACCCACGTGTTTGTTCAGCGACGTCAGGACTTCTGCCTAGTTGCGAGGGACAACTCGGGATTCTCCTCGAGGCTTGGAAGGGCAATTGGGATGCCTCTCCAGCTGAGGCGGGAGACCAAGTGTCCCTTTCCACGTGCCACAGAAATCCTGGGACTCCTATCAAGTTTCACGAGGAGTCAGGCATCGTCTCCTTTGGAGGCACTGATCTCTGCGTACCTCTGGAGTTTTCAAAGGATGTGAGGCCTCCGGTCGCGATGAGGTGGGGAACTAGGTCTTTCTCTGTGGTCTCCACAGGGGATTCAGACATCCTTTCATCTTGGGAGATGCAAAACGAGCCAGCATTCAAGTCACTGCAGAGATATCTGGCCTTATTTCGAGTCAGGGCATCGCGGTGTCCATTCCACTTGAGGCCGCAATCTCAGGGTCCCTCTCACATACCTAGAGCTGAGAGAAGCCTCCTCTTGAGGTGCTTGTGGTAAGGTGGTATTCCTCTGGAGTCGAAGCCAGGGACTAACCTCTCATCTCGAGTTGATTCTTGGTCCATGGAGCTCTTTCGTGTTGCTACAGTGACCTCAGAATCCCTCTAGCCTGGAAACAGTGTTCTTGGGTTTTCTCTGGAGTGCCATCAAGGAATTCAACGCTCCTTTCATGTGAGATGTGCAACACGGAAGTGCTCTGCACGCAGTGCAGGGGAATCGGGCCTCATCTCGCGGCGAGGGGGAAGTCTCATGATTTTTCTCGAGTTACGGCGGGAACCTGGGGTATATTCTCGAGTTACGACGGGGATGACCCTTCCACCCACGTGTTTGTTCAGCGACGTCAGGACTCCGGCCTAGTTGCGAGGGACAACTCGGGATTCTCCTCGAGGCTTGGCAGGGCAATTGGGACGCCTCTCCAGCTGAGGCGGGAGACCAAGGGTCCCTTTCCACGTGCCACAGGAATCCTGGGACTCCTATCTAGTTTGATGAGGAGTCAGGCATCATCTCCTTTGGAGGCACTGATCTCCGCGTACCTCTGGAGTTTTCAAAGGATGTGAGGCCTCCGGTCGCGATGAGGTGGGGAACTAGGTCTTTCTCTGTGGTCTCCACAGGGGATTCAGACATCCTTTCGTCTTGGGAGATGCAAGACGAGCCTGCATTCAAGTCACTGCAGAGATATCCGGCCTTATTTCGAGTCAGGGCATCGCGGTGTCCATTCCACTTGAGGCCGCAAACTCAGGGTCCCTCTCACATACCTAGAGCTGAGAGAAGCCTCCTCTTGAGGTGCTTGTGGTAAGGTGGTATTCCTCTGGAGTCGAAGCCAGGGACTAACCTCCCATCTCGAGTTGATTCTTGGTCCTCGGAGCTCTTTCGTGTTGCTATGGTGACCTCAGGATCCCTCTAGCCTTGAAACAGTGTTCTTGGGGTTTCTCTGGAGTGCCATCAAGGAAATCAAGGCTCCTTTCATGTGTGATGTGCAACACGGAATTGCTCTGCACGCAGTGTAGGGAAATCGGGCCTCATCTCGCGGCGAGGGGGAAGTCTCATGGTTTTTCTCGAGTTGCGGCGGGAACCTGGGGTATATTCTCGAGTTACGACGGGGATGGCCCTTCCACACACGTGTTTCTTCAGCGACGTCAGGACTCCTGCCTAGTTGCAAGGGACAACTCGGGATTCTCCTCGAGGCTTGGCAGGGCAATTGGGACGCCTCTCCAGCTGAGGCGGGAGACCAAGGGTCCCTTCCCATGTGCCACAGGAATCCTGGGACTCCTATCAAGTTTCACGAGGAGTCAGGCATCGTCTCCTTTGGAGGCACTGATCTCCGCGTACCTCTGGAGTTTTCAAAGGATGTGAGGCCTCCGGTCGCGATGAGGTGGGGAACTAGGTCTTTCTCTGTGGTCTCCACAGGGGATTCAGACATCCTTTCGTCTTGGGGGATGCAAGACGAGCCTGCATTCAAGTCACTGCAGGGATATCCGGCCTTATTTCGAGTCAGGGCATCGCGGTGTCCATTCCACTTGAGGCCGCAAACTCAGGGTCCCTCTCACATACCTAGAGCTGAGAGAAGCCTCCTCTTGAGGTGCTTGTGGTAAGGTGGTATTCCTCTGGAGTCGAAGCCAGGGACTAACCTCTCATCTCGAGTTGATTTGTGGTCCACGGAGCTCTTTCGTGTTGCTACAGTGACCTCAGGATCCCTCTAGCCTTGAAACAGTGTTCTTTGGGGTTTCTCTGGAGTGCAATCAAGGAAATCAAGGCTCCTTTCATGTGTGATGTGCAACACGGAATTGCTCTGCACGCAGTGCAGGTGAATCGGGCCTCATTTTGCGGGGAGGGGGAAGTCTCATGGTTTTTCTCGAGTTGCAGCGGGAACCTCGGGTATATTCTCGAGTTACTCCGGGGATGGCCATTCCACCCACATGTTTGTTCAGCGACGTCACGACTTCTGCCTAGTTGCGAGGGACAACTCGGGATTCTCCTCGAGGCTTGGAAGGGCAATTGGGATGCCTCTCCATCTGAGGCGGGAGACCAAGTGTCCCTTTCCACGTGCCACAGGAATCCTGGGACTCCTATCAAGTTTCACGAGGAGTCAGGCATCGTCTCCTTTGGAGGCACTGATCTCTGCGTACCTCTGGAGTTTTCAAAGGATGTGAGGCCTCCGGTCGCGATGAGGTGGGGAACTAGGTCTTTCTCTGTGGTCTCCACAGGGAATTCAGACATCCTTTCGTCTTGGGAGATGCAAGACGAGCCTGCATCCAAGTCACTGCAGGGATATCCGGCCTTATATCGAGTCAGGGCATCGCGGTGTCCATTCCACTTGAGGCCGCAAACTCAGGGTCCCTCTCACATACCTAGAGCTGAGAGAAGCCTCCTCTTGAGGTGCTTGTGGTAAGGTGGTATTCCTCTGGAGTCGAAGCCAGGGACTAACCTCCCATCTCGAGTTGATTCTTGGTCCTCGGAGCTCTTTCGTGTTGCTACAGTGACCTCAGGATCCCTCTAGCCTTGAAACAGTGTTCTTGGGGTTTCTCTGGAGTGCCATCAAGGAAATCAAGGCTCCTTTCATGTGTGATGTGCAACACGGCATTGCTCTGCACGCAGTGTAGGGGAATCGGGCCTCATCTCGCGGCGAGGGGGAAGTGTCATGTTTTTTCTCGAGTTGCGGCGGGAACCTGGGGTATATTCTCGAGTTACGACGGGGATGGCCCTTCCACACACGTGTTTGTTCAGTGACGTCAGGACTCCTGCCTAGTTGCGAGGGACAACTCGGGATTCTCCTCGAGGCTTGGCAGGGAAATTGGGACGCCTCTCCAGCTGAGGCTGGAGACCAAGGATCCTTTTCCACGTGCCACAGGAATCCTGGGACTCCTATCATGTTTCACGAGGAGTCAGGCATCGTCCCTTTTGGAGGCACTGATCTCAGCGTACCTCTGGAGTTTTCAAAGGATTTGAGCTCTCTGGTCGCGATGAGGTGGGGAACTGGGTCTTTCTCTGTGGTCTCCACAGGGGATTCAAACATCCTTTCATCTTTGCAGATGCAAAACGAGCCGGCATTCAAGTCACTGCAGAGATATCTGGCCTTATTTCGAGTCACGGCATCGCGGTGTCCATTCCACTTGAGGCCGCAAACTCAGGGTCCCTCTCACATACCTAGAGCTGAGAGAAGCCTCCTCTTGAGGTGCTTGTGGTAAGGTGGTATTCCTCTGGAGTCGAAGCCAGGGACTAACCTCTCATCTCGAGTTGATTCTTGGTCCATGGAGCTCTTTCATGTTGCTACAGTGACCTCAGAATCCCTCTAGCCTGGAAACAGTGTTCTTGGGGTTTCTCGGGAGTGCCATCAAGGAATTCAACGCTCCTTTCATGTGAGATGTGCAACACGGAATTGCTCTGCACACAGTGCAGGGGAATCGGGCCTCATCTCGCGGCGAGGGGGAAGTCTCATGATTTTTCTCGAGTTGCGGCGGGAACCTGGGGTACATTCTCGAGTTACGACGGGGATGGCCCATCCACCCACGTGTTTGTTCAGCGACGGCAGGACTCCTGCCTAGTTGCGTGGGACAACTCGGGATTCTCCTCGAGGCTTGGCAGGGCAATTGGGACGCCTCTCCAGCTGAGGCGGGAGACCAAGGGTCCCTTTCCACGTGCCACAGGAATCCTGGAACTCCTATCAAGTTTCACGAGGAGTCAGGCATCGTCTCCTTTGGAGGCACTGATCTCCGCGTTCCTCTGGAGTTTTCAAAGGATGTGAGGCCTCCGGTCGCCATGAGGTGGGGAACTAGGTCTTTCTCTGTGGTCTCCACAGGGGATTCAAACATCCTTTCATCTTGGGAGATGCAAGACGAGCCTGCATTCAAGTCACTGCAGGGATATCCGGCCTCATTTCGCGTCAGGGCATTGCAGTGTCCCTTCCACTTGAGGCCGCAAAATCAGGGTCCCTCTCACATACCTAGAGCTGAGAGAAGCCTCCTCTTGAGGTGCTTGTGGTAAGGTGGTTTTCCTCTGGAATCGAAGCCAGGGACTAACCTCTCATCTCGAGTTGATTTTTGGTCCACGGAGCTCTTTCTTGTTGCTACAGTGACCTCAGGATCCCTCTAGCCTTGAAACAGTGTTCTTGGGGTTTCTCTGGAGTGCCATCAAGCAAATCAAGGCTCCTTTCATGTGTGATGTGCAACACGGAATTGCTCTGCACACAGTGCAGGGGAATCGGGCCTCATCTCGCGGCGAGGGGGAAGTCTCATGGTTTTTCTCGAGTTGCGGCGGAAACCTGGGGTATATTCTCGAGTTACGACGGGAATGGCCCTTCCACACACGTGTTTGTTCAGCGACGTCAGGACTCCTGCCTAGTTGCGAGGGACAACTCGGGATTCTCCTCGAGGCTTGGCAGGGCAATTGGGACGCCTCTCCAGCTGAGGCGGGAGACCACGGGTCCCTTTCCACGTGCCACAGGAATCCTGGGACTCCTATCAATTTTCACGAGGACTCAGGCATCGTCTCCTTTGGAGGCACTGATCTCCGCGTAACTCTGGACTTTTCAAAGGATGTGAGGCCTCAGGTCGCCATGAGGTGGGGAACTAGGTCTTTCTCTGTGGTCTCCACAGGGGATTCAGACATCCTTTCGTCTTGGGAGATGCAAGACGAGCCTGCATTCAAGTCACTGCAGGGATATCCGGCCTTATTTCGAGTCAGGTCATCGCGGTGTCCATTCCACTAGAGGCCACAAACTCAGGGTCCCTCTCACATACCTAGAGCAGAGAGAAGCCTCCTCTTGAGGTGCTTTTGGTAAGGTGGTATTCCTCTGGAGTCGAAGCCAGGGACTAACCTCTCATCTCTAGTTGATTTTTGGTCCACGAAGCTCTTTCGTGTTGCTACAGTGACCTCAGGATCCCTCTAGCCTTGAAACAGTGTTCGTGGGGTTTCTCTGGAGTGCCATCAAGGAAATCAAGGCTCCTTCCATGTTTGATGTGCAACACGGAATTGCTCTGCATGCAGTGCAGGGGAATCGGTCCTCATCTTGCGGCGAGGGGGAAGTCTCATGGTTTTTCGCGAGTTGCCGCGGGAACCTGGGGTATATTCTCGAGTTACGACGGGGATGGCCCTTCCACCCACGTGTTTTTTCAGCGACGTCTGGACTCCTGCCTAGTTGCGAGGGACAACTCGGGATCCTCCTCGAGGCTTGGCAGGGCAACTGGGACACCTCCCCAGCTGAGGCGGGAGACCAAGAGTCCGTTTCCACGTGCCACAGGAATCCTGGGACTCCTATCAAGTTTCACGAGGAGTCAGGCATCGTCTCCTTTGGAGGCACTGATCTCCGCGTACCTCTGGAGTTTCAAAGGATGTGAGGCCTCCGATCGCGATGAGGTGGGGAAGTAGGTCTTTCTCTGTGGTCTCCACAGGGGATTCAGACATCCTTTCATCTTGGGAGATGCAAGACGAGCCTGCATTCAAGTCACTACAGGGATATCCGGCCTTATTTCGCGTTAGGGCATCAGGGTGTCCATTCCACTTGAGGCCGCAATCTCAGGGTCCCTCTCACATACCTAGAACTGAGAGAAGCCTCCTCTTGAGGTGCTTGTGGTAAGGTGGTATTCCTCTGGAGTCGAAGCCAGGGAATAACCTCTCATCTCGAGTTGATTTTTGGTCCACGGAGCTCTTTGGTGTTGGTACAGTGACCTCAGGATCCCTCTAGCCTTGAAACAGTGTTCTTGCGGATTCTCTGGAGTGCCATCAAGGAAATCAAGGCTCCTTTCATGTGTGATGTGCAACACGGAATTGCTCTGCATGCAGTGCAGAGTATCGGGCCTCATTTTGCGCCGAGGGGGAAGTCTCATGTTTTTCGCGAGTTGTGGTGGGAACCTGGGGTATATTCTCGAGTTACGACGGGGATGTCCCTTCCACCCACGTGTTTGTTCAGCGACGTCAGGACTCCTGCCTAGCTGCGAGGGACAACTCGGGATTCTCCTCGAGGCTTGGTATAGCAATTGGGATGCCTCTCCAGCTGAGGTGGGAGAACAAGGGTCCCTTTCCACGTGCCACAGGAATCCTGGAACTCCTAGGAAGTTTCACGAGGAGTCAGGCATCGTCCCATTTGGAGGCACTGATCTCCGCGTACCTCTGGAGTTTTCAAAGGATGTGAGGCCTCCGGTCGCCATGAGGTGCGGAACTAGGTCTTTCTCTGTGGTCTCCACAGGGGCTTCAAACATCCTTTCATCTTTGCAGATGCAAAACGAGCCGGCATTCAAGTGACTGCAGGGATATCCGGCCTTATTTCGAGTCAGGGAATCGCGGTGTCCATTCCACTTGAGGCCGTAAAATCAGGGTCCCTCTCACATACCTAGAGCTGAGAGAAGCCTCCTCTTGAGGTGCTTGTGGTAAGGTGGTATTCCTCTGGAGTCGAAGCCAGGGACTAACCTCTCATCTCGAGTTGATTTTTCGTCCACGGAGCTCTTTCGTGTTGCTACAGTGACCTCAGGATGCCTCTAGCCTTGGAACAGTGTTCTTGGGGTTTCTCTGGAGTGCCATCAAGGAAATCAAGGCTCCTTTCATGTGTGATGTGCAACACGGAATTGCTCTGCACGCAGTGCAGGGGAATCGGGCCTCATATCACGTCGAGGGGGAAGTCTCATGGTTTTTCTCGAGTTGCGGCGGGAACCTGGGGTATATTCTCGAGTTACGACGGGGATGGCCCTTCCACACACGTGTTAGTTCAGCGACGGCAGGACTCCTGCCTAGTTGCGAGGGACAACTCGGGATTCTCCTCGAGGCTTGGCAGGGCAATTGGGACGCCTCTCCAGCTGAGGCGGGAGACAAAGGGTCCCTTTCCACGTGCCACAGGAATCCTGGGACTCCTGTCAAGTTTCACGAGGAGTCAGGCATCGTCTCCTTTGGAGTCACTGATCTCCGCGTACCTCTGGAGTTTTCAAAGGATGTGAGGCCTCCGGTCGCGATGAGGTGGGGAACTAGGTCTTTCTCTGTGGTCTCCACAGGGGATTCAGACATCCTTTCGTCTTGGGAGATGCAAGACGAGCCTGCATTCAAGTCACTGCAGGGATATCCGGCCTTATTTCACGTCAGGGCATCGCGGTGTCCATTCCATTTGAGGCCGCAAACTCAGGGTCCCTCTCACATACCTAGAGCTGAGAGAAACCTCCTCTTGAGGTGCTTGTGCAAGGTTGTATTCCTCTGGAGTCGAAGCCAGGGACTAACCTCTCATCTCGAATTGATTTTTGGTACACGGAGCTGCTTCGTGTTACTACAGTGACCTCAGGATCCCTCTAGCCTTGAAACAGTGTTCTTGGGGTTTCTCTGGAGTGCCATCAAGGAAATCAAGGCTCCTTTCATGTTTGATGTGCAACACCGAATTGCTCTGCACGCAGTGCAGGCGAATCGAGCCTCATCTCACGGCGAGGGGGAAGTCTCATGGTTTTTCTCGAGTTGCGGAGGGAACCTGGGGTATATTCTCGAGTTACGACGGGGATGGCCCTTCCACCCACGTGTTTCTTCAGCGACGTCAGGACTCCTGCCTAGTTGCGAGGGACAACTCGGGATTCTCCTCGAGGCTTGGCAGGGCAATTTGGACTCCTCTCCAGCTGAGGCGGGAGACCAAGGGTCCCTTTCCACGTGCCACAGGAATCCTGGGACTCCTATCAAGTTTCACGAGGAGTCAGGCATCGTCTCCTTTGGAGGCACTGATCTCCGCATACCTCTGGAGTTTTCAAAGGATGTGAGGCCTACGGTCGCGATGAGGTGGGTAACTAGGTCTTTCTCTGTGGTCTCCACAGGGGATTCAGACAACCTTTCATCTTGGGAGATGCAAGACGAGCCTGCATTCAAGTCACTGCAGGGATATCCGGCCTTATTTCGAGTCAGGGCATCCCAGTGTCCATTCCACTTGAGGCCGCAAACTCAGGGTCCCTCTCACATAGCTAGAGCTGAGAGAAGCCTCCTCTTGAGGTGCTTGTGGTAAGGTGGTATTCCTCTGGAGTCGAACCCAGGGGCTAACCTCTCATCTCGAGTTGATTTTTGGTCCACGGAGCTCTTTCGTGTTGCTACAGTGACCTCAGGATCCCTCTAGCCTTGAAACAGTGCTCTTGTGGTTTCTCTGGAGTGCCATCAAGGAAATCAAGGCTCCTTTCATGTTTGATGTGCAACACGGAATTGCTCTGCATGCAGTGCAGGGGAATTGGGCCTCATCTCGCGGCGAGGGGGAAGTCTCATGGTTTTTCTCGAGTTGCAGCGGGAACCTGGGGTATATTCTCGAGTTACGACGGGGATGGCCCTTCCACCCACGTGTTTGTTCAGCGAAGTCAGGACTCCTGCCTAGTTGCGAGGGACAACTCGGGATTCTCCTCGAGGCTTGGCAGGGCAATTGGGACGCGTCTCCAGCTGAGGCGGGAGACCAAGGGTCCCTTTCCACGTGCCACAGGAATCCTGGGACTCCTATCAAGTTTCAGGAGGAGTCAGGCATCGTCTCCTTTGGAGGCAGTGATCTCCGCGTACCTCTGGAGTTTTCAAAGGATGTGAGGCCTCCGGTCGCGATGAGGTGGGGAACTAGGTCTTTCTCTGTGGTCTCCACAGGGGATTCAGACATCCTTTCGTCTTGGGAGATGCAAGACGAGCCTGCATTAAAGTCACTGCAGGGATATCCGGCCTGATTTCGAGTCAGGGCATCGCGGTTTCCATTCCACTTGAGGCAGCAAACTCAAGGTCCCTCTCACATACCTGGAGCTAAGAGAAGCCTCCTCTTGAGGTGCTTGTGGTAAGGTGGTATTCCTCTGGAGTCGAAGCCAGGGACTAACCTCTCATCTCGAGTTGATTTTTGGTCCTCGGAGATCTTTCGTGTTGCTACAGCGACCTCCGTTTCCCACTCGCCTTGAAACAGTGTTCTTGGGGTTTCTCTGGAGTGCCATCAAGGAAATCAAGGCTCCTTTCATGTGTGATGTGCAACACGGAATTGCTCTGCACACAGTGCAGGGTATCGGACCTCATTTTGCGGCAAGGGGGAAGTCTCATGGTTTTTCTCGAGTTGCGGTGGGAACCTGGGGTATATTCTCGAGTTACGACGGGGCTGGCCCTTCCACCCACGTGTTTGTTCAGCGACGTCAGACTCCTGCCTAGTTGCGAGGGAAAACTCGGGATTCTCCTCGAGGCTTGGCAGGGCAATTGGGACGCCTCTCCAGCTGAGGCGGGAGACCAAGGGTCCCTTTCCATGTGCCACAGGAATCCTGGGACTCCTATCAAGTTTCACGAGTAGTCAGGCATCGTCTCCTTTGGAGGCACTGATCTCTTCGTACCTCTGGAGTTTTCAAAGGATGTGAGGCCTCCGGTCGCGATGAGGTGGGGAACTAGTTCATTCTCTGTGGTCTCCACAGGGGATTCAGACATCCTTTCATCTTGGGAGATGCAAGACGAGCCTGCATTCAAGTCACTGCAGGGATATCCGGCCTTATTTCGAGTCAGGGCATCGGGGTCTCCATTCCACTTGAGGCCGCAAACTCAGGGTCCCTCTCACAGACGTAGAGCTGAGAGAAGCCTCCTCTTGAGGTGCTTGTGGTAAGGTGGTATTCCTCTGGAGTCGAAGCCAGGGACTAAACTCTCATCTCGAGTTGATTCATGGCCCACGGAGCTCTTTCGTGCTGCTACAGGGACCTCAGGATCCCTCCAGCCTTGAAACAGTGTTCTTGGGGTTTCTCTGGAGTGCCATCAAGGAAATCAAGGCTCCTTTCATGTGTGATGTGACACAGAATTGCTCAGCCGCAGTGCAGGGGAATCGGGCCTCATCTCGCGGCGAGGGGGATGTCTCATAGTTTTTCTCGAGTTGCGGCGGGAACCTGGGGTATATTCTCGAGTTACGACGGGGATGGCCCTTCCACCCGCGTGTTTGTTCAGCGACGTCAGGACTCCTGCCTAATTGCGAGGGACAACTCGGGATTCTCCTCGAGGCTTGGTATAGCAATTGGGATGCCTCTCCAGCTGAGGTGGGAGAACAAGGGTCCCTTTCCACGTGCCACAGGAATCCTGGAACTCCTAGGAAGTTTCACGAGGAGTCAGGCATCGTCCCATTTGGAGGCACTGATCTCCGCGTACCTCTGGAGTTTTCAAAGGATGTGAGGCCTCCGGTCGCCATGAGGTGCGGAACTAGGTCTTTCTCTGTGGTCTCCACAGGGGCTTCAAACATCCTTTCATCTTTGCAGATGCAAAACGAGCCGGCATTCAAGTGACTGCAGGGATATCCGGCCTTATTTCGAGTCAGGGAATCGCGGTGTCCATTCCACTTGAGGCCGTAAAATCAGGGTCCCTCTCACATACCTAGAGCTGAGAGAAGCCTCCTCTTGAGGTGCTTGTGGTAAGGTGGTATTCCTCTGGAGTCGAAGCCAGGGACTAACCTCTCATCTCGAGTTGATTTTTCGTCCACGGAGCTCTTTCGTGTTGCTACAGTGACCTCAGGATGCCTCTAGCCTTGGAACAGTGTTCTTGGGGTTTCTCTGGAGTGCCATCAAGGAAATCAAGGCTCCTTTCATGTGTGATGTGCAACACGGAATTGCTCTGCACGCAGTGCAGGGGAATCGGGCCTCATATCACGTCGAGGGGGAAGTCTCATGGTTTTTCTCGAGTTGCGGCGGGAACCTGGGGTATATTCTCGAGTTACGACGGGGATGGCCCTTCCACATACGTGTTAGTTCAGCGACGGCAGGACTCCTGCCTAGTTGCGAGGGACAACTCGGGATTCTCCTCGAGGCTTGGCAGGGCAATTGGGACGCCTCTCCAGCTGAGGCGGGAGACAAAGGGTCCCTTTCCACGTGCCACAGGAATCCTGGGACTCCTGTCAAGTTTCACGAGGAGTCAGGCATCGTCTCCTTTGGAGGCACTGATCTCCGCGTACCTCTGGAGTTTTCAAAGGATGTGAGGCCTCCGGTCGCGATGAGGTGGGGAACTAGGTCTTTCTCTGTGGTCTCCACAGGGGATTCAGACATCCTTTCGTCTTGGGAGATGCAAGACGAGCCTGCATTCAAGTCACTGCAGGGATATCCGGCCTTATTTCACGTCAGGGCATCGCGGTGTCCATTCCATTTGAGGCCGCAAACTCAGGGTCCCTCTCACATACCTAGAGCTGAGAGAAACCTCCTCTTGAGGTGCTTGTGCAAGGTTGTATTCCTCTGGAGTCGAAGCCAGGGACTAACCTCTCATCTCGAATTGATTTTTGGTCCACGGAGCTGCTTCGTGTTACTACAGTGACCTCAGGATCCCTCTAGCCTTGAAACAGTGTTCTTGGGGTTTCTCTGGAGTGCCATCAAGGAAATCAAGGCTCCTTTCATGTTTGATGTGCAACACCGAATTGCTCTGCACGCAGTGCAGGCGAATCGAGCCTCATCTCACGGCGAGGGGGAAGTCTCATGGTTTTTCTCGAGTTGCGGAGGGAACCTGGGGTATATTCTCGAGTTACGACGGGGATGGCCCTTCCACCCACGTGTTTCTTCAGCGACGTCAGGACTCCTGCCTAGTTGCGAGGGACAACTCGGGATTCTCCTCGAGGCTTGGCAGGGCAATTTGGACTCCGCTCCAGCTGAGGCGGGAGACCAAGGGTCCCTTTCCACGTGCCACAGGAATCCTGGGACTCCTATCAAGTTTCACGAGGAGTCAGGCATCGTCTCCTTTGGAGGCACTGATCTCCGCATACCTCTGGAGTTTTCAAAGGATGTGAGGCCTACGGTCGCGATGAGGTGGGTAACTAGGTCTTTCTCTGTGGTCTCCACAGGGGATTCAGACAACCTTTCATCTTGGGAGATGCAAGACGAGCCTGCATTCAAGTCACTGCAGGGATATCCGGCCTTATTTCGAGTCAGGGCATCCCAGTGTCCATTCCACTTGAGGCCGCAAACTCAGGGTCCCTCTCACATAGCTAGAGCTGAGAGAAGCCTCCTCTTGAGGTGCTTGTGGTAAGGTGGTATTCCTCTGGAGTCGAACCCAGGGGCTAACCTCTCATCTCGAGTTGATTTTTGGTCCACGGAGCTCTTTCGTGTTGCTACAGTGACCTCAGGATCCCTCTAGCCTTGAAACAGTGCTCTTGTGGATTCTCTGGAGTGCCATCAAGGAAATCAAGGCTCCTTTCATGTTTGATGTGCAACACGGAATTGCTCTGCATGCAGTGCAGGGGAATTGGGCCTCATCTCGCGGCGAGGGGGAAGTCTCATGGTTTTTCTCGAGTTGCAGCGGGAACCTGGGGTATATTCTCGAGTTACGACGGGGATGGCCCTTCCACCCACGTGTTTGTTCAGCGAAGTCAGGACTCCTGCCTAGTTGCGAGGGACAACTCGGGATTCTCCTCGAGGCTTGGCAGGGCAATTGGGACGCGTCTCCAGCTGAGGCGGGAGACCAAGGGTCCCTTTCCACGTGCCACAGGAATCCTGGGACTCCTATCAAGTTTCAGGAGGAGTCAGGCATCGTCTCCTTTGGAGGCACTGATCTCCGAGTACCTCTGGAGTTTTCAAAGGATGTGAGGCCTCCGGTCGCAATGAGGTGGGGAACTAGGTCTTTCTCTGTGGTCTCCACAGGGGATTCAGACATCCTTTCGTCTTGGGAGATGCAAGACGAGCCTGCATTAAAGTCACTGCAGGGATATCCGGCCTGATTTCGAGTCAGGGCATCGCGGTTTCCATTCCACTTGAGGCAGCAAACTCAAGGTCCCTCTCACATACCTGGAGCTAAGAGAAGCCTCCTCTTGAGGTGCTTGTGGTAAGGTGGTATTCCTCTGGAGTCGAAGCCAGGGACTAACCTCTCATCTCGAGTTGATTTTTGGTCCTCGGAGATCTTTCGTGTTGCTACAGCGACCTCCGTTTCCCACTCGCCTTGAAACAGTGTTCTTGGGGTTTCTCTGGAGTGCCATCAAGGAAATCAAGGCTCCTTTCATGTGTGATGTGCAACACGGAATTGCTCTGCACACAGTGCAGGGTATCGGACCTCATTTTGCGGCAAGGGGGAAGTCTCATGGTTTTTCTCGAGTTGCGGTGGGAACCTGGGGTATATTCTCGAGTTACGACGGGGCTGGCCCTTCCACCCACGTGTTTGTTCAGCGACGTCAGACTCCTGCCTAGTTGCGAGGGACAACTCGGGATTCTCCTCGAGGCTTGGCAGGGCAATTGGGACGCCTCTCCAGCTGAGGCGGGAGACCAAGGGTCCCTTTCCACGTGCCACAGGAATCCTGGGACTCCTATCAAGTTTCACGAGTAGTCAGGCATCGTCTCCTTTGGAGGCACTGATCTCTTCGTACCTCTGGAGTTTTCAAAGGATGTGAGGCCTCCGGTCGCGATGAGGTGGGGAACTAGTTCATTCTCTGTGGTCTCCACAGGGGATTCAGACATCCTTTCATCTTGGGAGATGCAAGACGAGCCTGCATTCAAGTCACTGCAGGGATATCCGGCCTTATTTCGAGTCAGGGCATCGGGGTCTCCATTCCACTTGAGGCCGCAAACTCAGGGTCCCTCTCACAGACGTAGAGCTGAGAGAAGCCTCCTCTTGAGGTGCTTGTGGTAAGGTGGTATTCCTCTGGAGTCGAAGCCAGGGACTAAACTCTCATCTCGAGTTGATTCATGGCCCACGGAGCTCTTTCGTGCTGCTACAGGGACCTCAGGATCCCTCCAGCCTTGAAACAGTGTTCTTGGGGTTTCTCTGGAGTGCCATCAAGGAAATCAAGGCTCCTTTCATGTGTGATGTGACACAGAATTGCTCAGCCGCAGTGCAGGGGAATCGGGCCTCATCTCGCGGCGAGGGGGATGTCTCATAGTTTTTCTCGAGTTGCGGCGGGAACCTGGGGTATATTCTCGAGTTACGACGGGGATGGCCCTTCCACCCGCGTGTTTGTTCAGCGACGTCAGGACTCCTGCCTAGTTGCGAGGGACAAGTCGGGATTCTTCTCGAGGCTTGGCAGGGCAATTGGGACGCCTCTCCAGCTGAGGCGGGAGACCAAGGGTCCCTTTCCATGTGCCACAGGAATCCTGGGACTCCTATCAAGTTTCACGAGGAGTCAGGCATCGTCTCCTTTGGAGGCACTGATCTCCGCGTACCTCTGGAATTTTCAAAGGATGTGAGGCCTCCGGTCGCGATGAGGTGGGGAACTAGGTCTTTCTCTGTGGTCTCCACAGGGGATTCAGACATCCTTTCGTCTTGGGAGATGCAAGACGAGCCTGCATTCAAGTCACTGCAGGGATATACGGCCTTATTTCGAGTCAGGGCATCGCGGTCTCCTTTCCACTTGAGGCCGTAAACTCAGGGTCCCTCTCACATACATAGAGCTGAGAGAAGCCTCCTCTTGAGGTGCTTGTGGTAAGGTGGTATTCCTCTGGAGTCGAAGCCAGGGACTAACCTCTCATCTCGAGTTGATTTTTGGTCCACGGAGCTCTTTCGTGTTGCTACAGTGTCCTCAGGATTCCTCAACCTTGAAACAGTGTTCTTGGGGTTTCTCTGGAGTGCCATCAAGGAAATCAAGGCTCCTTTCATGTGTGATGTGCAACACAGAAATGCTGTGCAGCAGTGCAGGGGAATCGGGCCTCATCTCGCGGCGAGGGGGAAGTCTCATGGTTTTTCTCGAGTTGCGGCGGGAACCTGGGGTATATTCTCGAGTTACGACGGGGATGGCCCTTCCACACACGTGTTAGTTCAGCGACGGCAGGACTCCTGCCTAGTTGCGAGGGACAACTCGGGATTCTCCTCGAGGCTTGGCAGGGCAATTGGGACGCCTCTCCAGCTGAGGCGGGAGACCAAGGGTCCCTTTCCATGTGCCACAGGAATCTTGGGACTCCTATCAAGTTTCACGAGGAGTCATGCATCGTCTCCTTTGGAGGCACTGATCTCCGCGTACCTCTGGAGTTTTCAAAGGATGTGAGGCCTCCGGTCGCGATGTGGTGGGGAACTAGGTCTTTCTCTGTGGTCTCCACAGGGGATTCAGACATCCTTTCGTCTTGGGAGATGCAAGACGAGCATGCATTGAAGTCACTGCAGGGATATCCAGCCTGATTTCGAGTCAGGGCATCGCGGTGTCCATTCCACTTGAGGCCGCAAACTCAGGGTCCCTCTCACATACCTAGAGCTGAGAGAAGCCTCCTCTTGAGGTGCTTGTGGTAAGGTGGTATTCCTCTGGAGTCGAAGCCAGGGACTAACCTCTCATCTCGAGTTGATTCATGGTCCACGAAGCACTTTCGTGCTGCTACAGGGACCTCACGATCCCTCCAGCCTTGAAACAGTGTTCTTGGGGTTTCTCTGAAGTGCCATCAAGTAAATCAAGGCTCCTTTCATGTGTGATGTGCAACACGGAATTGCTCTGCACGCAGTGCAGGGGAATCGGGCCTCATCTCGCGGCGAGGGGGAAGTCTCATGGTTTTTCTCGAGTTGCGGCGGGAACCTGGGGTATATTCTCGAGTTACGACGGGGATGGCCCTTCCACCCACGTGTTTGTTCAGCGACGTCAGGACTTCTGCCTAGTTGCGAGGGACAACTCGGGATTCTCCTCGAGGCTTGGCAGGGCAATTGGGATGCCTCTCCAGCTGAGGTGGGAGACCAAGGGTCCCTTTCCACGTGCCACAGGAATCCTGGGACTCCTATCAAGTTTCACGAGGAGTCAGGCATCGTCTCCTTTGGAGGCACTGATCTCCGCGTTCCTCTGGAGTTTTCAAAGGATGTGAGGCCTCCGGTCGCGATGAGGTGGGGAACTAGGTCTTTCGCTGTGGTCTCCACAGGGGATTCAGACATCCTTTCATCTTGGGAGATGCAAGACGAGCCTGCATTCAAGTCACTGCAGGGATATCCGGCCTTATTTCGAGTCAGGGCATCGCGGTCTCCATTCCACTTGAGGCCGCAAACTCAGGGTCCCTCTCACATACATAGAGCTGAGAGAAGCCTCCTCTTGAGGTGCTTGTGGTAAGGTGGTATTCCTCTGGAGTCGAAGCCAGGGACTAACCTCTCATCTCGAGTTGATTTTTGGTCCACGGAGCTCTTTCGTGCTGCTACAGTGACCTCAGGATCCCTCAACCTTGAAACAGTGTTCTTGGGGTTTCTCTGGAGTGCCATCAAGGAAATCAAGGCTCCTTTCATGTGTGATGTGCAAGACGGAATTGCTCTGCACGCAGTGCAGGGGAATCGGGCCTCATCTCGCGGCGAGGGGGAAGTTTCATGGTTTTTCTCGAGTTGCGGCGGGAACCTGGGGTATATTCTCGAGTTACGACGGGGATGGCCCTTCCACCCACGTGTTTGTTCAGCGACGTCAGGACTCCTTTCTAGTTGCGAGGGACAACTCGGGATTCTCCTCGAGGCTTGGCAGGGCAATTGGGACGCGTCTCCAGCTGAGGCGGGAGACCAAGGGTCCCTTTCCACGTGCCACAGGAATCCTGGGACTCCTATCAAGTTTCACGAGGAGTCAGGCATCGTCTCCTTTGGAGGCACTGATCTCCGTGTAACTCTGAAATTTTCAAACGATGTGAGGCCTCCGGTCGCGATGTTGTGGGGAACTAGGTCTTTCTCTGTGGTCTCCACAGGGGATTCAGACATCCTTTCATCTTGGGAAATGCAAGACGAGCCTGCATTCAAGTCACTGCAGGGATATCCGGCCTTATTTCGAGTCAGGGCATCACGGTGTCCATTCCACTTGAGGCCGCAAACTCAGTGTCCCTCTCACATACCTAGAGCTGAGAGAAGCCTCCTCTTGAGGTGCTTGTGGTAAGGTGGTATTCCTCTGGAGTGGAAGCCAGGGAATAACCTCTCATCTCGAGTTGATTTTTGGTCCACGGAGCTCTTTCGTGTTGCTACAGTGACCTCAGGATCCCTCAACCTTGAAACAGTGTTCTTGGGGTTTCTCTGGAGTGCCATCAAGGAAATCAAGGCTCCTTTCATGTGTGATGTGCAACACGGAATTGCTCTGCACGCAGTGCAGGGGAATCGGGCCTCATCTCGTGGCGAGCGGGAATTCTCATGGTTTTTCTCGAGTTGCGGCGGGAACCTGGGGTATATTCTCGAGTTACGACGGGGATGGCCCTTCCACCCACGTGTTTGTTCAGCGACGTCAGGACTCCTTTCTAGTTGCGAGGGACAACTCGGGATTCTCCTCGAGGCTTGGCAGGGCAATTGGGACGCGTCTCCAGCTGAGGCGGGAGACCAAGGGTCCCTTTCCACGTGCCACAGGAATCCTGGGACTCCTATCAAGTTTCACGAGGAGTCAGGCATCGTCTCCTTTGGAGGCACTGATCTCCGCGTACCTCTGGAGTTTTCAAAGGATGTGAGGCCTCCGGTCGCGATGAGGTGGGGAACTAGGTCTTTCTCTGTGGTCTCCACAGGGGATTCAGACATCCTTTCGTCTTTGGAGATGCAAGACGAGCCTGCATTCAAGTCACTGCAGGGATATCCGGCCTTATTTCGCGTCAGGGCATCACGGTGTCCATTCCACTTGAGGCCACAAACTCAGGGTCCCTCTCACATACCTAGAGCTGAGAGAAGCCTCCTCTTGAGGTGCTTGTGGTAAGGTGGTATTCCTCTGGAGTCGAAGCCAGGGACTAACCTCTCATCTCGAGTTGATTCATGGTCCACGGAGCTCTTTCGTGCTGCTACAGGGACCTCAGGATCCCTCCAGCCTTGAAACAGTGTTCTTGGGGTTTCTCTGGAGTGCCATCAAGGAAATCAAGGCTCCTTTCATGTGTGATGTGCAACACGGAATTGCTCTGCACGCAGTGCAGGGGAATCGGGCCTCATCTCGCGGCGAGGGGGAAGTCTCATGGTTTTTCTCGAGTTGCGGCGGGAACCTGGGGTATAATCTCGAACTATGACGGGGATGGCCCTTCCACCCACGTGTTTGTTCAGAGACGTCAGGACTCCTACCTAGTTGCGAGGGACAACTCGGGATTCTCCTCGAGGCTTGGCAGGGCAAGTGGGACGTGTGTCCAGCTGAGGCGGGAGACCAAGAGTCCCTTTCCATGTGCCACAGTAATCCTGGGACTCCTATCAAGTTTCACGAGGAGTCAGGCATCGTCTCCTTTGGAGGCACTGATCTCCGCGTACCTCTGGAGTTTTCAAAGGATGTGAGGCCTCCGGTCGCCATCAGGTGGGAAACTAGGTCATTCTCTGTGGTCTCCACAGGGGATTCAGACATTCGTTCATTTTGGGAGATGCAAGATGAGACTGCATTCAAGTCACTGCAGGGATATCCGGCCTTATTTCGCGTCAGGGCATCGCAGTGTCCATTCCACTTGAGGCCGCAAAATTAGGTTAACTCTCACATACCTAGAGCTGAGAGAAGCCTCCTCTTGAGGTGCTTGTGGTAAGGTGGTATTCCTCTGGAGTCGAAGCCAGGGACTAACCTCTCATCTCGAGTTGATTCTTCGTCCACGGAGCTCTTTCGTGTTGCTACTGTGACCTCAGCATCCCTCTAGCCTTGAAACAGTGTTCTTGGGGTTTCTCTGGAGTGCCATCAAGGAAATCAAGGCTCCTTTCATGTGTGATGTGCAACACGGAATTGCTCTGCACGCAGTGCAGGGGAATCAGGCCTCATCTCGCGGCGAAGGGGAAGTCTCATGGTTTTTCTTGAGTTGCGGCGGGAACCTGGGGTATATTCTCGAGTTACGACGGGGATGGCCCTTCCACACACGTGTTTGTTCAGCGACGTCAGGACTCCTGCCTAGTTTCGAGGGACAACTCGGGATTCTCCTCGAGGCTTGGCAGGGCAATTGGGACGCCTCTCCAGCTGAGGCGGGAGACCAAGGGTCCCTTTCCACGTGCCACAGGAACTCTGGGACTCCTATCAAGTTTCACGAGGAGTCAGGCATCGTCTCCTTTGGAGGCACTGATCTCCGCGTACCTCTGGAGTTTTCAAAGGATGTGAGGCTTCCGGTCGCGATGAGGTGGGGAACTAGGTCTTTCTCTGTGGTCTCCACAGGAGATTCAGACATCTTTTCGTCTTGGGAGATGCAAGACGAGCCTGCATTCAAGTCACTGCAGGGATATCCGGCCTTATTTCGAGTCAGGGCATCGCGGTGTCCATTCCACTTGAGGCCGCAAAATCAGGGTCCCTCTCACATACCTAGAGCTGAGAGAAGCCTCCTCTTGAGGTGCTTGTGGTAAGGTCGTATTCCTCTGGAGTCAAAGCCAGGGACTAACCTCTCATCTCGAGTTGATTTTTGGTCCACGGAGCTCTTTCGTGTTGCTACAGTGACCTCAGGATCCCTCTAGCCTTGAAACAGTGTTCTTGGTGTTTCTCTGGAGTGCCATTAAGGAAATCAAGGCTCCTTTCATGTGTGATGTGCAACACGGAATTGCTCTGCACGCAGTGCAGGGGATTCGGGCCTCATATCGCGGGGAGGGGGAAGTCTCATGGTTTTTCTCGAGTTGCGGCGGGAACCTGGGGTATATTCTCGAGTTGTGACGGGGATGGCCCTTCCACACACGTGTTTGTTCAGCGCCAGCAGGACTCCTGCCTAGTTGCGACGGACAACTCGGGATTCTCCTCGAGGCTTGGCAGGGCAATTGGAACGCCTCTCCAGCTGAGGCGGGAGACCAAGGGTCCCTTTCCACGTGCACAGGAATCCTGGGACTCCTATCAAGTTTCACGAGGAATCAGGCATAGTCTCCTTTGGAGGCACTGATCTCCGCGTACCTCTGAAGTTTTCAAAGGATGTGAGGCCTCCGGTCGCGATGTGGTGGGGAACTAGGTCTTTCTCTGTGGTCTCCACAGGGGATTCAGATATCCTTTCATCTTGGGAGATGCAAGACGAGCCTGCATTCAAGTCACTGCAGGGATATCCGGCCTTATTTCGAGTCAGGGCATCGCGGTGTCCATTCCACTTGAGTCTGCAACTCAGGGTCCCTCTCACATACCTAGAGCTGAGAGAAGCCTCGTCTTGAGGTGCTTGTGGTAAGGTGGTATTCCTCTGGAGTCGAAGCCAGGGACAAACCTCTCATCTCGAGTTGATTTTTGGTCCACGGAGCTCTTTCGTGTTGCTACAGTAACCTCAGGATCCCTCTAGCCTTGAAACAGTCTTCTTGGGGTTTCTCTGGAGTGCCATCAAGGAAATCAAGGCTCCTTTCATGTGTGATGTGCAACACGGAATTGCTCTGCACGCAGTGCAGGGGAATCGGGCCTCATCTCGCGGCGAGGGGGAAGTCTCATGGTTTTTCTCGAGTGGCAGCGGGAACCTGGGGTATATTCTCAAGTTACGACGGGGATGGCCCTTCCACCCACGTGTTTGTTCAGCGACGGCAGGACTCCTGCCTAGTTGCGAGGGACAACTCGGGATTCTCCTCGAGGCTTGGCAGGGCAATTGGGACGCCCCTCCAGCTGAGGCGGGAGACCAAGGGTCCCTTTCCACGTGTCACAGGAATCCTGGGACTCCTATCAAGTTTCACGAGGAGTCAAGCATCGTCTCCTTTGGAGGCACTGATCTCCGCGTACCTCTGAAGTTTTCAAAGGATGTGAGGCCTCCGGTCGCGATGAGGTGGGGAACTAGCTCTTTCTCTGTGGTCTCCACAGGGGATTCAGACATCCTTTCGTCTTGGGAGATGCAAGACGAGCCTGCATTCAAGTCACTGCAGGGATATCCGGCCTTATTTCGCGTCAGGGTATCGCAGTGTCCATTCCACTTGAGGCCTCAAACTCAGGATCCCTCTCACATACCTAGAGCTGAGAGAAGCCTCCTCTTGAGGTGCTTGTGGTAAGGTGGTATTCCTCTGGAGTCGAAGCCAGGGACTAACCTCTCATCTCGAGTTGATTCATGGTCCACGGAGCTCTTTCGTGCTGCTACAGGGACCTCAGGATCCCTCCAGCCTTGAAACAGTGTTCTTGGGGTTTCTCTGGAGTGCCATCAAGGAAATCAAGTCTCCTTTCATGTGTGATGTGCAACACGGAATTGCTCTGCACGCAGTGCAGGGGAATCGGGCCTCATCTCGCGGCGAGGGGGAAGTCTCATGGTTTTTCTCGAGTTGCGGCGGGATCCTGGGGTATATTCTCCAGTTTTGACGGAGATGACCCTTCCACCCACGTGTTTGTTCAGCGACGTCAGGACTCCTGCCTAGTTGCTAGGGACAACTCGGGATTCTCCTCGAGGCTTGGCAGGGCAATTGGGACGCCTCTCCAGCTGAGGCGGGAGACCAAGGGTCCCTTTCCACGTGCCACAGGAATCCTGGGACTCCTATCAAGTTTCACGAGGAGTCAGGCATCGTCTCCTTTGGAGGCACTGATCTGCGCGTACCTCTGGAGTTTTCAAAGGATGTGAGGCCTCCGGTCGCGATGAGGTGGGGAACTAGGTCTTTCTCTGTGGTCTCCACAGTGGATTCAGACATTCGTTCATTTTGGGAGATGCAAGATGAGACTGCATTCAAGTCACTGCAGGGATATCCAGCCTTATTTCGCGTCAGGGCATCGCAGTGTCCATTCCACTTGAGGCCGCAAAATTAGGTTAACTCTCACATACCTAGAGCTGAGAGAAGCCTCCTCTTGAGGTGCTTGTGGTAAGGTGGTATTCCTCTGGAGTCGAAGCCAGGGACTAACCTCTCATCTCGAGTTGATTCTTCGTCCACGGAGCTCTTTCGTGTTGCTACTGTGACCTCAGCATCCCTCTAGCCTTGAAACAGTGTTCTTGGGGTTTCTCTGGAGTGCCATCAAGGAAATCAAGGCTCCTTTCATGTGTGATGTGCAACACGGAATTGCTCTGCACGCAGTGCAGGGGAATCAGGCCTCATCTCGCGGCGCAGGGGAAGTCTCATGGTTTTTCTTGAGTTGCGGCGGGAACCTGGGGTATATTCTCGAGTTACGACGGGGATGGCCCTTCCACACACGTGTTTGTTCAGCGACGTCAGGACTCCTGCCTAGTTTCGAGGGACAACTCGGGATTCTCCTCGAGGCTTGGCAGGGCAATTGGGACGCCTCTCCAGCTGAGGCGGGAGACCAAGGGTCCCTTTCCACGTGCCACAGGAACTCTGGGACTCCTGTCAAGTTTCACGAGGAGTCAGGCATCGTCTCCTTTGGAGGCACTGATCTCCGCGTACCTCTGGAGTTTTCAAAGGATGTGAGGCTTCCGGTCGCGATGAGGTGGGGAACTAGGTCTTTCTCTGTGGTCTCCACAGGAGATTCAGACATCTTTTCGTCTTGGGAGATGCAAGACGAGCCTGCATTCAAGTCACTGCAGGGATATCCGGCCTTATTTCGAGTCAGGGCATCGCGGTGTCCATTCCACTTGAGGCCGCAAAATCAGGGTCCCTCTCACATACCTAGAGCTGAGAGAAGCCTCCTCTTGAGGTGCTTGTGGTAAGGTGGTATTCCTCTGGAGTCGAATCCAGGGACTAACCTCTCATCTCGAGTTGATTTTTGGTCCACGGAGCTCTTTCCTGTTGCTACAGCGACCTCACGATCCCTCTAGCCTTGAAACAGTGTTCTTGGGGATTCTCTGGAGTGCCATCAAGGAAATTAAGGCTCCTTTCATGTGTGATGTGCAACACGGAATTGCTCTGCACGCAGTGCAGGGGAATCGGGCCTCATCTCGCGGCGAGGGGAAAGTCTCATAGTTTTTCTCGAGTTGCGGCGGGAACCTGGGGTATATTCTCGAGTTACGACGGGGATGGCCCTTCCACCCACGTGTTTGTTCAGAGACGTCAGGACTCCTACCAAGTTGCGAGGGACAACTCGGGATTCTCCTCGAGGCTTGGCAGGGCAATTGGGACGTGTCTCCAGCTGAGGCGGGAGATCAAGTGTCCCTTTCCATGTGCCACAGTAATCCTGGGACTCCTATCAAGTTTCACGAGGAGTCAGGCATCGTCTCCTTTGGAGGCACTGATCTCCGCGTATCTCTGGAGTTTTCAAAGGATGTGAGGCCTCCGGTCGCGATGAGGTGGGGAACTACGTCTTTCTCTGTGGTCTCCACAGGGGATTCAGACATCCTTTCATCTTGGGAGATGGAAGACGAGCCTGCATTCAAGTCACTGCAGGGATATCCGGCCTTATTTCGAGTCAGGGCATCGCGGTGTCCATTCCACTGGAGGCCGCAAACTCAGGGTCCCTCTCACATACCTAGAGCTGAGAGAAGCCTCCTCTTGAGGTGCTTGTGGTAAGGTGGTATTCCTCTGGAGTCGAATCCAGGGACTAACCTCTCATCTCGAGTTGATTTTTGGTCCACGGAGCTCTTTCGTGTTGCTACAGTGACCTCAGGATCCCTCTAGCCTTGAAACAGTGTTCTTGGGGTTTCTCTGGAGTGCCATCAAGGAAATCAAGGCTCCTTTCATGTGTGATGTGCAACACGGAATTGCTCTGCATGCAGTGCAGGGGAATCGGGCCTCATCTCGCGGCGAGGGGGAAGTCTCATGGTTTTTCTCGAGTTGCAGCGGGAACCTGGGGTATATTCTCGAGTTACGACGGGGATGGCCCTTACACACACGTGTTTGTTCAGCGATGGCAGGACTCCTGCCTAGTTGCGAGGGACAACTCGGGATTCTCCTCGAGGCTTGGCAGGGCAATTGGGACGCCTCTCCAGCTGAGGCGGGAGACCAAGGGTCCCTTTCCACGTGTCACAGGAATCCTAGGACTCCTGTCAAGTTTCACGAGGAGTCAGGCAACGTCTCCTTTGGAGGTACTGATCTCCGCGTACCTCTGGAGTTTTCAAAGGATGTGAGGCCTCCGGTCGCCATGAGGTAGGGAACTAGGTATTTCTCTGTGGTCTCCACAGGGGATTCAGACATCCTTTCATCTTGGGAGATGCAAGACGAGCCTGCATTCAAGTCACTGCAGGGATATCCGGCCTTATTTCGCGTCAGGGCATCTAGGTGTCCATTCCACTTGAGGCCGCAAACTCAGGGTCCCTCTCACATACCTAGAGCTGAGAGAAGCCTCCTCTTGAGGTGCTTGTGGTAAGGTGGTATTCCTCTGGAGTCGAATCCAGGGACTAACCTCTCATCTCGAGTTGATTTTTGGTCCACGGAGCTCTTTCATGTTGCTACAGCGACCTCAGGATCCCTCTATCCTTGAAACAGTGTTCTTGGGGTTTCTCTGGAGTGCCATCAAGGAAATTAAGGCTCCTTTCATGTGTGATGTGCAACATGGAATTGCTCTGCACGCAGTGCAGGGAAATCGGGCCTCATCTCGCGGCGAGGGGGAAGTCTCATGGTTTTTCTTGAGTTGCGGCGGGAACCTGGGGTATATTCTCGAGTTACGACGGGGATGGCCCTTCCACCCACGTGTTTGTTCAGAGACGTCAGGACTTCTGCCTAGTTGCGAGGGACAACTCGGGATTCTCCTCGAGGCTTGGCAGGGCAATTGGGACGTGTCTCCAGCTGAGGCGGGAGACCAAGTGTCCCTTTCCATGTGCCACAGTAATCCTGGGACTCCTATCAAGTTTCACGAGGAGTCAGGCATCGTCTCCTTTGGAGGCACTGATCTCCGCGTACCTCTGGAGTTTTCAAAGGATGTGAGGCCTCGGTCGCCATGAGGTGGGAAACTAGGTCTTTCTCTGTGGTCTCCACAGGGGATTCAGACATTCGTTCATTTTGCGAGATGCAAGATGAGACTGCATTCAAGTCACTGCAGGGATATCCGGCCTTATTTCGCGTCAGGGCATAGCAGTGTCCATTTCACTTGAGGCCGCAAAATTAGGTTAACTCTCACATACCTAGAGCTGAGAGAAGCCTCCTCTTGAGGTGCTTGTGGTAAGGTCGTATTCCTCTGGAGTCAAAGCCAGGGACTAACCTCTCATCTCGAGTTGATTTTTGGTCCATGGAGCTCTTTCGTGTTGCTACAGTGACCTCAGGATCCCTCTAGCCTTGAAACAGTGTTCTTGGTGTTTCTCTGGAGTGCCATTAAGGAAATCAAGGCTCCTTTCATGTGTGATGTGCAACACGGAATTGCTCTGCACGCAGTGCAGGGGATTCGGGCCTCATATCGCGGGGAGGGGGAAGTCTCATGGTTTTTCTTGAGTTGCGGCGGGAACCTGGGGTATATTCTCGAGTTACGACGGGGATGGCCCTTCCACACACGTGTTTGTTCAGCGCCAGCAGGACTCCTGCCTAGTTGCGACGGACAACTCGGGATTCTCCTCGAGGCTTGGCAGGGCAATTGGGTCGCCTCTCCAGCTGAGGCGGGAGACCAAGGGTCCCTTTCCACGTGCACAGGAATCCTGGGACTCCTATCAAGTTTCACGAGGAGTCAGGCATCGTCTCCTTTGGAGGCACTGATCTCCGCGTACCTCTGAAGTTTTCAAAGGATGTGAGGCCTCCGGTCGCGATGTGGTGGGGAACTAGGTCTTTCTCTGTGGTCTCCACAGGGGATTCAGACATCCTTTCGTCTTGGGAGATGCAAGACGAGCCTGCATTCAAGTCACTGCAGGGATATCCGGCCTTATTTCGAGTCAGGGCATCGCGGTGTCCATTCCACTTGAGGCCGCAAACTCAGGGTCCCTCTCACATACCTAGAGCTGAGAGAAGCCTCGTCTTGAGGTGCTTGTGGTAAGGTGGTATTCCTCTGGAGTCGAAGCCAGGGACTAACCTCTCATCTCGAGTTGATTTTTGCTCCACGGAGCACTTTCGTGTTGCTACAGTGACCTCAGGATCCCTCTAGCCTTGAAACAGTGTTCTTGGGGTTTCTCTGGAGTGCCATCAAGGAAATCAAGGCTCCTTTCATGTGTGATGTGCAACACGCAATTGCTCTGCACGCATTGCAGGGGAATCGGGCCTCATCTCGCGGCGAGGGGGAAGTCTCATGGTTTTTCTCGAGTTGCGGCGGGAACCTGGGGTATATTCTCGAGTTACGACGGGGATGGCCCTTCCACCCACGTGTTTGTTCAGCGACGTCAGGACTCCTGCTTAGTTGCGAGGGACAACTCGGGATTCTCCTCGAAGCTTGGCAGGGCAATTGGGACGCCTCTCCAGCTGAGGCGGGAGACCAAGGGTCCCTTTCCATGTGCCACAGGAATCCTGGGACTCCTATCAAGTTTCACGAGGAGTCAGGCATCGTCTCCTTTGGAGGCACTGATCTCCGCGTACCTCTGGAGTTTTCAAAGGATGTGAGGCCTCCGGTCGCGATGAGGTGGGGAACTAGGTCTTTCTCTGTGGTCTCCACAGGGGATTCAGATATCCTTTCATCTTGGGAGATGCAAGACGAGCCTGCATTCAAGTCACTGCAGGGATATCCGGCCTTATTTCGCGTCAGGGCATCGCAGTGTCCATTCCACTTGAGTCTGCAACTCAGGGTCCCTCGCACATACCTAGAGCTGAGAGAAGCCTCGTCTTGAGGTGCTTGTGGTAAGGTGGTATTCCTCTGGAGTCGAAGCCAGGGACAAACCTCTCATCTCGAGTTGATTTTTGGTCCACGGACCTCTTTCGTGTTGCTACAGTAACCTCAGGATCCCTCTAGCCTTGAAACAGTGTTCTTGGGGTTTCTCTGAAGTGCCATCAAGGAAATCAAGGCTCCTTTCATGTGTGATGTGCAACACGGAATTGCTCTGCACGCAGTGCAGGGGAATCGGGCCTCATCTCGCGGCGAGGGGGAAGTCTCATGGTTTTTCTCGAGTGGCAGCGGGAACCTGGGGTATATTCTCAAGTTACGACGGGGATGGCCCTTCCACCCACGTGTTTGTTCAGCGAAGGCAGGACTCCTGCCTAGTTGCGAGGGACAACTCGGGATTCTCCTCGAGGCTTGGCAGGGCAATTGGGACGCCCCTCCAGCTGAGGCGGGAGACCAAGGGTCCCTTTCCACGTGCACAGGAATCCTGGGACTCCTATCAAGTTTCACGAGGAGTCAAGCATCGTCTCCTTTGGAGGCACTGATCTCCGCGTACCTCTGAAGTTTTCAAAGGATGTGAGGCCTCCGGTCGCGATGAGGTGGGGAACTAGCTCTTTCACTGTGGTCTCCACAGGGGATTCAGACATCCTTTCGTCTTGGGAGATGCAAGACGAGCCTGCATTCAAGTCACTGCAGGGATATCCGGCCTTATTTCGCGTCAGGGTATCCCAGTGTCCATTCCACTTGAGGCCTCAAACTCAGGGTCCCTCTCACATACCTAGAGCTGAGAGAAGCCTCCTCTTGAGGTGCTTGTGGTAAGGTGGTATTCCTCTGGATTCGAAGCCAGGGACTAACCTCTCATCTCGAGTTGATTTTTGGTCCACGGAGATCTTTCGTGTTGCTACAGTGACCTCAGGATCCCTCTAGCCTTGAAAGAGTGTTCTTGGGGTTTCTCTGGAGTGCCATCAAGGAAATTAAGGCTCCTTTCATGTGTGATGTGCAACACGGAATTGTTCTGCACGCACTGCAGGGGAATCGGGCCTCATCTAGCGGCGAGGGGGAAGTCTCATGGTTTTTCTCGAGTTGCGGCGGGAACCTGGGGTATATTCTCGAGTTACGACGGGGATGGCCCTTCCACCCACGTGTTTGTTCAGCGACGTCAGTTCTCCTGCCTAGTTGCGAGGGACAACTCGGGATTCTCCTCGAGGCTTGGCAGGGCAATTGGGACGCCTCTCCAGCTGAGGCGGAAGACCAAGGGTCCCTTTCCACGGGCCATAGGAATGCTGGGACTCCTATCAAGTTTCACGAGGAGTCAGGCATCGTCTCCTTTGGAGGCACTGATCTCCGCGTACCTCTGGAGTTTTCAAAGGATGTGAGGCCTCCGGTCGCGATGAGGTGGGGAACTACGTCTTTCTCTGTGGTCTCCACAGGGGATTCAGACATCCGTTCATCTTGGGAGATGCAAGACGAGCCTGCATTCAAGTCACTGCAGGGATATCCGGCCTTATTTCGAGTCAGGGCATCGCGGTGTCCATTCCACTTGAGGCCGCAAAATCAGGGTCCCTCTCACATACCTAGAGCTGAGAGAAGCCTCCTCTTGAGGTGCTTGTGGTAAGGTGGTATTCCTCTGGAGTCGAATCCAGGGACTAACGTCTCATCTCGAGTTGATTTTTGGTCCACGGAGCTCTTTCCTGTTGCTACAGCGACCTCACGATCCCTCTAGCCTTGAAACAGTGTTCTTGGGGATTCTCTGGAGTGCCATCAAGGAAATTAAGGCTCCTTTCATGTGTGATGTGCAACACGGAATTGCTCTGCACGCAGTGCAGGGGAATCGGGCCTCATCTCGCGGCGAGGGGGAAGTCTCATAGTTTTTCTCGAGTTGCGGCGGGAACCTGGGGTATATTCTCGAGTTACGACGGGGATGGCCCTTCCACCCACGTGTTTGTTCAGAGACGTCAGGACTCCTACCAAGTTGCGAGGGACAACTCGGGATTCTCCTCGAGGCTTGGCAGGGCAATTGGGACGTGTCTCCAGCTGAGGCGGGAGATCAAGTGTCCCTTTCCATGTGCCACAGTAATCCTGGGACTCCTATCAAGTTTCACGAGGAGTCAGGCATCGTCTCCTTTGGAGGCACTGATCTCCGCGTATCTCTGGAGTTTTCAAAGGATGTGAGGCCTCCGGTCGCGATGAGGTGGGGAACTACGTCTTTCTCTGTGGTCTCCACAGGGGATTCAGACATCCTTTCATCTTGGGAGATGGAAGACGAGCCTGCATTCAAGTCACTGCAGGGATATCCGGCCTTATTTCGAGTCAGGGCATCGCGGTGTCCATTCCACTGGAGGCCGCAAACTCAGGGTCCCTCTCACATACCTAGAGCTGAGAGAAGCCTCCTCTTGAGGTGCTTGTGGTAAGGTGGTATTCCTCTGGAGTCGAAGCCAGGGACTAACCTCTCATCTCGAGTTGATTTTTGGTCCACGGAGCTCTTTCGTGTTGCTACAGTGACCTCAGGATCCCTCTAGCCTTGAAACAGTGTTCTTGGGGTTTCTCTGGAGTGCCATCAAGGAAATCAAGGCTCCTTTCATGTGTGATGTGCAACACGGAATTGCTCTGCATGCAGTGCAGGGGAATCGGGCCTCATCTCGCGGCGAGGGGGAAGTCTCATGGTTTTTCTCGAGTTGCAGCGGGAACCTGGGGTATATTCTCGAGTTACGACGGGGATGGCCCTTACACACACGTGTTTGTTCAGCGATGGCAGGACTCCTGCCTAGTTGCGAGGGACAACTCGGGATTCTCCTCGAGGCTTGGCAGGGCAATTGGGACGCCTCTCCAGCTGAGGCGGGAGACCAAGGGTCCCTTTCCAAGTGTCACAGGAATCCTAGGACTCCTATCAAGTTTCACGAGGAGTCAGGCATCGTCTCCTTTGGAGGTACTGATCTCCGCGTACCTCTGGAGTTTTCCAAGGATGTGAGGCCTCCGGTCGCCATGAGGTAGGGAACTAGGTATTTCTCTGTGGTCTCCACAGGGGATTCAGACATCCTTTCATCTTGGGAGATGCAAGACGAGCCTGCATTCAAGTCACTGCAGGGATATCCGGCCTTATTTCGCGTCAGGGCATCTAGGTGTCCATTCCACTTGAGGCCGCAAACTCAGGGTCCCTCTCACATACCTAGAGCTGAGAGAAGCCTCCTCTTGAGGTGCTTGTGGTAAGGTGGTATTCCTCTGGAGTCGAATCCAGGGACTAACCTCTCATCTCGAGTTGATTTTTGGTCCACGGAGCTCTTTCGTGTTGCTACAGCGACCTCAGGATCCCTCTATCCTTGAAACAGTGTTCTTGGGGTTTCTCTGGAGTGCCATCAAGGAAATTAAGGCTCCTTTCATGTGTGATGTGCAACATGGAATTGCTCTGCACGCAGTGCAGGGAAATCGGGCCTCATCTCGCGGCGAGGGGGAAGTCTCATGGTTTTTCTTGAGTTGCGGCGGGAACCTGGGGTATATTCTCGAGTTACGACGGGGATGGCCCTTCCACCCACGTGTTTGTTCAGAGACGTCAGGACTCCTGCCTAGTTGCGAGGGACAACTCGGGATTCTCCTCGAGGCTTGGCAGGGCAATTGGGACGTGTCTCCAGCTGAGGCGGGAGACCAAGTGTCCCTTTCCATGTGCCACAGTAATCCTGGGACTCCTATCAAGTTTCACGAGGAGTCAGGCATCGTCTCCTTTGGAGGCACTGATCTCCGCGTACCTCTGGAGTTTTCAAAGGATGTGAGGCCTCGGTCGCCATGAGGTGGGAAACTAGGTCTTTCTCTGTGGTCTCCACAGGGGATTCAGACATTCGTTCATTTTGCGAGATGCAAGATGAGACTGCATTCAAGTCACTGCAGGGATATCCGGCCTTATTTCGCGTCAGGGCATAGCAGTGTCCATTTCACTTGAGGCCGCAAAATTAGGTTAACTCTCACATACCTAGAGCTGAGAGAAGCCTCCTCTTGAGGTGCTTGTGGTAAGGTCGTATTCCTCTGGAGTCAAAGCCAGGGACTAACCTCTCATCTCGAGTTGATTTTTGGTCCATGGAGCTCTTTCATGTTGCTACAGTGACCTCAGGATCCCTCTAGCCTTGAAACAGTGTTCTTGGTGTTTCTCTGGAGTGCCATTAAGGAAATCAAGGCTCCTTTCATGTGTGATGTGCAACACGGAATTGCTCTGCACGCAGTGCAGGGGATTCGGGCCTCATATCGCGGGGAGGGGGAAGTCTCATGGTTTTTCTCGAGTTGCGGCGGGAACCTGGGGTATATTCTCGAGTTACGACGGGGATGGCCCTTCCACACACGTGTTTGTTCAGCGCCAGCAGGACTCCTGCCTAGTTGCGACGGACAACTCGGGATTCTCCTCGAGGCTTGGCAGGGCAATTGGGACGCCTCTCCAGCTGAGGCGGGAGACCAAGGGTCCCTTTCCACGTGCACAGGAATCCTGGGACTCCTATCAAGTTTCACGAGGAGTCAGGCATCGTCTCCTTTGGAGGCACTGATCTCCGCGTACCTCTGAAGTTTTCAAAGGATGTGAGGCCTCCGGTCGCGATGTGGTGGGGAACTAGGTCTTTCTCTGTGGTCTCCACAGGGGATTCAGACATCCTTTCGTCTTGGGAGATGCAAGACGAGCCTGCATTCAAGTCACTGCAGGGATATCCGGCCTTATTTCGAGTCAGGGCATCGCGGTGTCCATTCCACTTGAGGCCGCAAACTCAGGGTCCCTCTCACATACCTAGAGCTGAGAGAAGCCTCCTCTTGAACTGATTGTGGTAAGGTGGTATTCCTCTGGAGTCGAAGCCAGGGACTAACCTCTCATCTCGAGTTGATTTTTGCTCCACGGAGCACTTTCGTGTTGCTACAGTGACCTCAGGATCCCTCTAGCCTTGAAACAGTGTTCTTGGGGTTTCTCTGGAGTGCCATCAAGGAAATCAAGGCTCCTTTCATGTGTGATGTGCAACACGCAATTGCTCTGCACGCATTGCAGGGGAATCGGGCCTCATCTCGCGGCGAGGGGGAAGTCTCATGGTTTTTCTCGAGTTGCGGCGGGAACCTGGGGTATATTCTCGAGTTACGACGGGGATGGCCCTTCCACCCACGTGTTTGTTCAGCGACGTCAGGACTCCTGCTTAGTTGCGAGGGACAACTCGGGATTCTCCTCGAAGCTTGGCAGGGCAATTGGGACGCCTCTCCAGCTGAGGCGGGAGACCAAGGGTCCCTTTCCATGTGCCACAGGAATCCTGGGACTCCTATCAAGTTTCACGAGGAGTCAGGCATCGTCTCCTTTGGAGGCACTGATCTCCGCGTACCTCTGGAGTTTTCAAAGGATGTGAGGCCTCCGGTCGCGATGAGGTGGGGAACTAGGTCTTTCTCTGTGGTCTCCACAGGGGATTCAGATATCCTTTCATCTTGGGAGATGCAAGACGAGCCTGCATTCAAGTCACTGCAGGGATATCCGGCCTTATTTCGCGTCAGGGCATCGCAGTGTCCATTCCACTTGAGTCTGCAACTCAGGGTCCCTCTCACATACCTAGAGCTGAGAGAAGCCTCGTCTTGAGGTGCTTGTG
This sequence comes from Cervus elaphus, assembly GCF_910594005.1. Classification (NCBI taxonomy): domain Eukaryota; kingdom Metazoa; phylum Chordata; class Mammalia; order Artiodactyla; family Cervidae; genus Cervus; species Cervus elaphus. The sequence continues at coordinate 244,223 of NW_025316721.1, read as the reverse complement.
GTAAGGTGGTATTCCTCTGGAGTCGAAGCCAGGGACAAACCTCTCATCTCGAGTTGATTTTTGGTCCACGGACCTCTTTCGTGTTGCTACAGTAACCTCAGGATCCCTCTAGCCTTGAAACAGTGTTCTTGGGGTTTCTCTGAAGTGCCATCAAGGAAATCAAGGCTCCTTTCATGTGTGATGTGCAACACGGAATTGCTCTGCACGCAGTGCAGGGGAATCGGGCCTCATATCGCGGCGAGGGGGAAGTCTCATGGTTTTTCTCGAGTGGCAGCGGGAACCTGGGGTATATTCTCAAGTTACGACGGGGATGGCCCTTCCACCCACGTGTTTGTTCAGCGAAGGCAGGACTCCTGCCTAGTTGCGAGGGACAACTCGGGATTCTCCTCGAGGCTTGGCAGGGCAATTGGGACGCCCCTCCAGCTGAGGCGGGAGACCAAGGGTCCCTTTCCACGTGCACAGGAATCCTGGGACTCCTATCAAGTTTCACGAGGAGTCAAGCATCGTCTCCTTTGGAGGCACTGATCTCCGCGTACCTCTGAAGTTTTCAAAGGATGTGAGGCCTCCGGTCGCGATGAGGTGGGGAACTAGCTCTTTCACTGTGGTCTCCACAGGGGATTCAGACATCCTTTCGTCTTGGGAGATGCAAGACGAGCCTGCATTCAAGTCACTGCAGGGATATCCGGCCTTATTTCGCGTCAGGGTATCGCAGTGTCCATTCCACTTGAGGCCTCAAACTCAGGGTCCCTCTCACATACCTAGAGCTGAGAGAAGCCTCCTCTTGAGGTGCTTGTGGTAAGGTGGTATTCCTCTGGAGTCGAAGCCAGGGACTAACCTCTCATCTCGAGTTGATTTTTGGTCCACGGAGATCTTTCGTGTTGCTACAGTGACCTCAGGATCCCTCTAGCCTTGAAAGAGTGTTCTTGGGGTTTCTCTGGAGTGCCATCAAGGAAATTAAGGCTCCTTTCATGTGTGATGTGCAACACGGAATTGTTCTGCACGCACTGCAGGGGAATCGGGCCTCATCTAGCGGCGAGGGGGAAGTCTCATGGTTTTTCTCGAGTTGCGGCGGGAACCTGGGGTATATTCTCGAGTTACGACGGGGATGGCCCTTCCACCCACGTGTTTGTTCAGCGACGTCAGTTCTCCTGCCTAGTTGCGAGGGACAACTCGGGATTCTCCTCGAGGCTTGGCAGGGCCATTGGGACGCCTCTCCAGCTGAGGCGGGAGACCAAGGGTCCCTTTCCACGTGCCACAGGAATCCTGGGACTCCTATCAAGTTTCACGAGGAGTCAGGCATCGTCTGCTTTGGAGGCACTGATCTCCGCGTACCTCTGGAGTTTTCAAAGGATGTAAGGCCTCCGGTCGCGATGAGGTGGGGAACTAGGTCTTTCTCTGTGGTCTCCACAGGGGATTCAGACATCCTTTCATCTTGCGAGATGCAAGACGAGCCTGCATTCAAGTCACTGCAGGGATATCCGGCCTTATTTCGAGTCAGTGCATCGCGGTGTCCATTCCACTTGAGGCCGCAAACTCAGGGTCCCTCTCACATACCTAGAGCTGAGAGAAGCCTCCTCTTGAACTGATTGTGGTAAGGTGGTATTCCTCTGGAGTCGAAGCCAGGGACTAACCTCTCATCTCGAGTTGATTTTTGGTCCACGGAGCTCTTTCGTGTTGCTACAGTGACCTCAGGATCCCTCTAGCCTTGAAACAGTGTTCTTGGGGTTTCTCTGGAGTGCCATCAAGGAAATCAAGGCTCCTTTCATGTGTGATGTGCAACACGGAATTGCTCTGCACGCAGTGCAGGGGAATCGGGCCTCATCTCGCGGCGAGGGGGAAGTCTCATGGTTTTTCTCGAGTTGTGGCGGGAACCTGGGGTATATTCTCGAGTTACGACGGGGATGGCCCTTCCACCCACGTGTTTGTTCAGCGACGTCAGGACTCCTGCCTAGTTGCGAGGGACAACTCGGGATTCTCCTCGAGGCTTGGCAGGGCAATTGGGACGCCTCTCCAGCTGAGGCGGGAGACCAAGGCTCCCTTTCCACGTGCCACAGGAATCCTGGGACTCCTATCAAGTTTCACGAGGAGTCAGGCATCGTCTCCTTTGGAGGCACTGATCTCTGCGTACCTCTGGAGTTTTCAAAGGATGTGAGGGCTCCGGTCGCGATGAGGTGGGGAACTAGGTCTTTCTCTGTGGTCTCCACAGGAGATTCAGACATCTTTTCGTCTTGGGAGATGCAAGACGAGCCAGCATTCAAGTCACTGCAGGGATATCCGGTCTTATTTCGAGTCAGGGCATCGCGGTGTCCATTCCACTTGAGGCCGCACACTCAGGCTCCCTCTCACATACCTAGAGCTGAAAGAAGCCTCCTCTTGAAGTGCTTGTGGTAAAGTGGTATTCCTCTGGAGTCGAAGCCAGGGACTAACCTCTCATCTCGAGTTGATTTTTGGTCCACGGAGCAAGTTCGTGTTGCTACAGTGACCTCAGGATCCCTCTAGCCTTGAAACAGTGTTCTTGGGGTTTCTCTGCAGTGCCATCAAGGAAATTAAGGCTCCTTTCATGTGTGATGTGCAACACGGAATTGCTCTGCACGCATTGCAGGGGAATCGGGCCTCATCTCGCGGCGAGGGGGAAGTCTCATGGTTTTTCTCGAGTTGCGGCGGGAACCTGGGGTATATTCTCGAGTTACGACGGGGATGGCCCTTCCAGTCACGTGTTTGTTCAGCGACGTCAGGACTCCTGCCTATTTGCGAGGGACAACTCGGGATTCTCCTCGAGGCTTGGCAGGGCAATTGGGACGCCTCTCCAGCTGAGGCGGGAGACCAAGTGTCCCTTTCCATGTGCCACAGGAATCCTGGGACTCCTATCAAGTTTCACGAGGAGTCAGGCATCGTCTCCTTTGGAGGCACTGATCTCTGCGTACCTCTGGAGTTTTCAAAGGATGTGAGGCCTCCGGTCGCGATGAGGTGGGGAACTAGGTCTTTCTCTGTGGTCTTCACAGGGGATTCGGACATCCTTTCGTCTTGGGAGATGCAAGACGAGCCTGCATTCAAGTCACTGCAGGGATATCCGGCCTTATTTCGAGTCAGGCATCGCGGTGTCCATTCCACTTGAGGCCGCAAACTCAGCACATAGCTAGAGCTGAGAGAAGCCTCCTCTTGAGGTGCTTGTGGTAAGGTGGTATTCCTCTGGAGTCAAAGCCAGGGACTAACCTCTCATCTCGAGTTGATTGTTGGTCCACGGAGCTCTTTCCTGTTGCTACAGTGACCTCAGGATCCCGCTAGCCTTGAAACAGTGTTCTTGGTGTTTCTCTGGAGTGCCATCAAGGAAATCAAGGCTCCTTTCATGTGTGATGTGCAACACGGAATTGCTCTGCACGCAGTGCAGGGGATTCGGGCCTCATCTCGCGGCGAGGGGGAAGTCTCATGGTTTTTCTCGAGTTGCGGCGGGAACCTGGGGTATATTCTCGAGTTACGACGGGGATGGCCCTTCCACCCACGTGTTTGTTCAGCGACGTCAGGACTCCTGCCTAGTTGCGAGGGACAACTCGGGATTCTCCTCGAGGCTTGGCAGGGCAATTGGGACGCCTCTCCAGCTGAGGCGGGAGACCAAGGGTCCCTTTCCACGTGCCACAGGAATCCTGGGACTCCTATCAAGTTTCACGAGGAGTCAGGCATCGTCTCCTTTGGAGGCACTGATCTCCGCGTACCTCTGGAGTTTTCAAAGGATGTGAGGCCTCCGGTCGCGATGAGGTGGGGAACTACGTCTTTCTCTGTGGTCTCCACAGGGGATTCAGACATCCGTTCATCTTGGGAGATGCAAGACGAGCCTGCATTCAAGTCACTGCAGGGATATCCGGCCTTATTTCGAGTTAGGGCATCGCGTTGTCCATTCCACTTGAGGCCGCAAACTCAGGGTCCCTCTCACAAACCTAGAGCTGAGAGAAGCCTCCTCTTGAGGTGCTTGTTGTAAGGTGGTATTCCTCTGGAGTCGAAGCCAGGGACTAACCTCTCATCTCGAGTTGATTTGTGGTCCACGGAGCTCTTTCCTGTTGCTAGAGTGACCTCAGGATCCCTCTAGCCTTGAAACAGTGTTCTTGGGGTTTCTCTGGAGTGCCATCAAGGAAATCAAGGCTCCTTTCATGTGTGATGTGCAACACGAAATTGCTCTGCACGCAGTGCAGGGGAATCGGGCCTCATCTTGCGGCGAGGGGAAGTCTCATGGTTTTTCTCGAGTTGCGGCGGGAACCTGGGCTATATTCTCGTGTTACGACTGGGATGGCCCTTCCACCCATATGTTTGTTCAGCGACGTCAGGACTCGTGCCTAGTTGCGAGGGACAACTCGGGATTCTTCTCGAGGCTTGGCAGGGCAATTGGGACGCCTCTCCAGCTGAGGCGGGAGACCAAGGGTCCCTTTCCATGTGCCACAGGAATCCTGGGACTCCTATCAAGTTTCACGAGGAGTCGGGCATCGTCTCCTTTGGAGGCACTGATCTCCGCATACCTCTGGAGTTTTCAAAGGATGTGAGGCCTCCGGTCGCCATGAGGTGGGGAACTAGGTCTTACTCTGTGGTCTCCACAGGGGATTCAGATATCCTTTCATCTTGGGAGATGCAAGACGAGCCTGCACTCAAGTCACTGCAGGGATATCCGGCCTTATTTCGCGTCAGGGCATCGCAGTGTCCATTCCACTTGAGTCTGCAACTCAGGGTCCCTCTCACATACCTAGAGCTGAGAGAAGCCTCGTCTTGAGGTGCTTGTGGTAAGGTGGTATTCCTCTGGAGTCGAAGCCAGGGACAAACCTCTCATCTCGAATTGATTTTTGGTCCACGGACCTCTTTCGTCTTGCTACAGTAACCTCAGGATCCCTCTAGCCTTGAAACAGTGTTCTTGGGGTTTCTCTGGAGTGCCATCAAGGAAATCAAGGCTCCTTTCATGTGTGATGTGCAACACGGAATTTCTCTGCGCGCAGTGCAAGGGAATCGGGCCTCATCTCGCGGCGAGGGGGAAGTCTCATGGTTTTTCTCGAGTTGCGGCGGGAACCTGGGGTATATTCTCGAGTTACGTCGGGGATTGCCCTTCCACCCACGTGTTTGTTCAGCGACGTCAGGACTCCTGCCTAGTTGCGAGTGACAACTCGGGATTCTCCTCGAGGCTTGGCAGGGCAATTGGGACGCCTCTCCAGCTGAGGCGGGAGACCAAGGGTCCCTTTCCACGTGCCACAGGAATCCTGGGACTCCTATCATGATTCACGAGGAGTCAGGCATCGTCTCCTTTGGAGGCACTGATCTCCGCGTACCTCTGGAGTTTTCAAAGGATGTGAGGCCTCCAGTCGCGATGAGGTGGGGAAGTAGGTCTTTTTCTGTGGTCTTCACAGGGGATTCGGACATCCTTTCGTCTTGGGAGATGCAAGACGAGCCTGCATTCAAGTCACTGCAGGGATATCCGGCCTTATTTCGAGTCAGGGCATCGCGGTGTCCATTCCACTTGAGGCCGCAAACTCAGCACATACTAGAGCTGAGAGAAGCCTCCTCTTGAGGTGCTTGTGGTAAGGTGGTATTCCTCTGGAGTCGAAGCCAGGGACTAACCTCTCATCCCGAGTTGATTTTTGGTCCACGGAGCTCTTTCGTGTGGCTACAGTGACCTCAGGATCACTCTAGCCTTGAAACAGTGTTCTTGGGGTTTCTCTGGAGTGCCATCAAGGAAATCAAGGCTCCTTTCATGTGTGATGTGCAACACGGAATTGCTCTGCACGCATTGCAGGGGAATCGGGCCTCATCTCGCGGCGAGGGGGAAGTCTCATGGTTTTTCTCGAGTTGCGGCGGGAACCTGGGGTATATTCTCGAGTTACGACGGGGATGGCCCTTCCACCCACGTGTTTGTTCAGCGACGTCAGGACTCCTGCCTAGTTGCGAGGGACAACTCGGGATTCTCCTCGAGGCTTGGCAGGGCAATTGGGACGCCTCTCCAGCTGAGGCGGGAGACCAAGGGTCCCTTTCCACGTGCCACAGGAATCCTGGGACTCCTATCAAGTTTCACGAGGAGTCAGGCATCGTCTCCTTTGGAGGCACTGATCTCCACGTACCTCTGGAGTTTTCAAAGGATGTGAGCCCTCCGGTCGCGAAGAGGTGGGGAACAAGGTCTTTCTCTGTGGTCTCCACAAGCGATTCAGACATCCTTTCGTCTTGGGAGATGCAAGACGAGCCTGCATTCAAGTCACTGCAGGGATATCCGGCTTTATTTCGTGTCAGGGCATCGCAGTGTCCATTCCACTTGAGGCCGCAAACTCAGGGTCCCTCTCACATACCTAGAGCTGAGAGAAGCCTCCTCTTGAGGTGCTTGTGGTGAGGTGGTAATCCTCTGGAGTCGAAGCCAGGGACTAACCTCTCATCTCGAGTTGATTCTTGGTCCACGGAGCTCTTTCGTGTGGCTACAGTGACCTCAGGATCCCTCTAGCCTTGAAACAGTGTTGTTGGGGTTTCTCTGGAGTGCCACCAAGGAAATCAAGGCTCCTTTCATGTGTGATGTGCAACACGGAATTGCTCTGCACACAGTGCAGGGGAATCGGGCCTCATCTCGCGGCGAGGGGGAAGTCTCATGGTTTTTCTCGAGTTGTGGCGGGAACCTGGGGTATATTCTCGAGTTACGACGGGGATGGCCCTTCCACCCACGTGTTTGTTCAGCGACGTCAGGACTCCTGCCTAGTTGCGAGGGACAACTCGGGATTCTCCTCGAGGCTTGGCAGGGCAATTGGGACGCCTCTCCAGCTGAGGCGGGAGACCAAGTGTCCCATTCCATGTGCACAGCTATTCTGGGACTCCTAACAAGTTTCACGAGGAGTCAGGCATCGTCTCCTTTGGACGCACTGATCTCCGCGTACCTCTGAAGTTTTCAAAGGCTGTGAGGCCTCCGTTCGCGAAGAGGTGGGGAAGAAAGTCATTCACTGTGGTCTCCACAGGGGATTCAGACATCCTTTCGTCTTGGGAGATGCAAGACGAGCCTGCATTCAAGTCACTGCAGGGATATCCGGCCTTATTTCGAGTCAGGGCATCGCGGTGTCCATTCCACTTGAGGCCGCAAACTCAGCACATAGCTAGAGCTGAGAGAAGCCTCCTCTTGAGGTGCTTGTGGTAAGGTGGTATTCCTCTGGAGTCAAAGCCAGGGACTAACCTCTCATCTCGAGTTGATTGTTGGTCCACGGAGCTCTTTCCTGTTGCTACAGTGACCTCAGGATCCCGCTAGCTTTGAAACAGTGTTCTTGGTGTTTCTCTGGAGTGCCATCAAGGAAATCAAGGCTCCTTTCATGTGTGATGTGCAACACGGAATTGCTCTGCACGCAGTGCAGGGGATTCGGGCCTCATATCGCGGCGAAGGGGAAGTCTCATGGTTTTTCTCGAGTTGCGGCGGGAACCTGGGGTATATTCTCGAGTTACGACGGGGATGGCCCTTCCAACCACGTGTTTGTTCAGCGCCAGCAGGACTCCTGCCTAGTTGCGACGGACAACTCGGGATTCTCCTCGAGGCTTGGCAGGGCAATTGGGACGCCTCTCCAGCTGAGGCGGGAGACCAAGGGTCCCTTTCCACGTGCACAGGAATCCTGGGACTCCTATCAAGTTTCACGAGGAGTCAGGCATCGTCTCCTTTGGAGGCACTGATCTCCGCGTACCTCTGAAGTTTTCAAAGGATGTGAGGCCTCCGGTCGCGATGTGGTGGGGAACTAGGTCTTTCTCTGTGGTCTCCACAGGGGATTCAGACATCCTTTCGTCTTGGGAGATGCAAGACGAGCCTGCATTCAAGTCACTGCAGGGATATCCGGCCTTATTTCGAGTCAGGGCATCGCGGTGTCCATTCCACTTGAGGCCGCAAACTCAGGGTCCCTCTCACATACCTAGAGCTGAGAGAAGCCTCCTCTTGAGGTGCTTGTGGTAAGGTGGTATTCCTCTGGAGTCGAAGCCAGGGACTAACCTCTCATCTCGAGTTGATTTTTGGTCCACGGAGCAATTTCGTGTTGCTACAGTGACCTCAGGATCCCTCTAGCCTTGAAACAGTGTTCTTGGGGTTTCTCTGGAGTGCCATCAAGGAAATTAAGGCTCCTTTCATGTGTGATGTGCAACACGGAATTGCTCTGAATGCAGTGCAGGGGAATCGGGCCTCATCTCCCTGCGAGGGGGAAGTCTTATGGTTTTTCTCGAGTTGCGGCGGGAACCTGGGGTATATTCTCGAGTTACGACGGGGATGGCCCTTCCACCCACGTGTTTGTTCAGCGACGTCAGGACTCCTGCCTAGTTGCGAGGGACAACTCGGGATTCTCCTCGAGGCTTGGCAGGGCAATTGGGACGCCTCTCCAGCTGAGGCGGGAGACCAAGGGTCCCTTTCCACGTGCCACAGGAATCCTGGGACTCCTAAGAAGTTTCACGAGGAGTCAGGCATCGTCTCCTTTGGAGGCACTGATCTCTGTGTACCTCTGGAGTTTTCAAAGGATGTGAGGCCTCCGGTCGCGATGAGGTGGGGAACTAGGTGTTTCTCTGTGGTCTCCACAGGGGATTCAGACATCCTTTCGTCTTGGGAGATGCAAGACGAGCCTACATTCAAGTCACTGAAGGGATATCCGGTCTTATTTCCAGTCAGGGCATCGCGGTGTCCATTCCACTTGTGGCCGCAAACTCAGGATCCCTCTCACATACCTGGAGCTGAGAGAAGCCTCCTCTTGAGGTGCTTGTGGTAAGGTGGTATTCCTCTGGAGTCGAAGCCAGGGACTAACCTCTAATCTCCAGTTGATTTATGGTCCACTTAGCTCTTTCGTGTTGCTACAGTGACCTCAGGATCCCTCTAGCCTTGAAACAGTGTTCTTGGGGTTTCTCTGGAGTGCCATCAAGGAAATCAAGGCTCCTTTCATGTGTGATGTGCAACACGGAATTGCTCTGCACGCAGTGCAGGGGAATCGGGCCTCATCTCGCGGCGAGGGGGAAGTCTCATGGTTTTTCTCGAGTTGCGGCGGGAACCTGGGGTATATTCTCGAGTTACGACGGGGCTGGCCCTTCCACCCACGTGTTTGTTCAGCGACGTCAGGACTCCTGCCTAGTTGCGAGGGACAACTCGGGATTCTCCTCGAGGCTTGGCAGGGCAATTGGGACGCCTCTCCAGCTGAGGCGGGAGACTAAGGGTCCCTTTCCACGTGCCACAGGCATCCTGGGACTCCTAAGAAGTTTCACGAGGAGTCAGGCATCGTCTCCTTTGGAGGCACTGATCTGTGCGTACCTCTGGAGTTTTCAAAGGATGTGAGGCCTCCGGTCGCGATGAGGTGGGTAACTAGGTCTTTCTCTGTGATCCCCACAGGGGATTCAGACATCCTTCATCTTGGGAGATGCAAAACGAGCCTGCATTCAAGTCACTGCAGGGATATCCGGCCTTATTTCGAGTCAGGGCATCGCAGTGTCCATTCCACTTGTGGCCGCAAACTCAGGTTCCCTCTCACATACCTAGAGCTGAGAGAAGCCTCCTCTTGAGGTGCTTGTGGTAAGGTGGTATTCCTCTGGAGTCGAAGCCAGGGACTAACCTCTCATCTCGAGTTGATTTTTGGTTCACGGAGCTCTTTCGTGTTGCTACAGTGACCTCAGGATCCCTCTAGCCATGAAACAGTGTTCTTGGGGTTTCTCTGGAGTGCCATCAAGGAAATCAAGGCTCCTTTCATGTGTGATGTGCAACACGGAATTGATCTGCACGCAGTGCAGGGGAATCGGGCCTCATCTCGCGGCGAGGGGGAAGTCTCATGGTTTTTCTCGAGTTGCGGCGGGAACCTGGGGTATATTCTCGAGTTTCGACGGGGATGGCCTTTCCACCCACGTGTTTGTTCAGCGACGTCAGGACTCCTGCCTAGTTGCGAGGGACAACTCGGGATTCTCCTCGAGGCTTGGCAGGGCAATTGGGACGCCTCTCCAGCTGAGGCGGGAGACCAAGGGTCCCTTTCCACGTGCCACAGGAATCCTGGGACTCCTATCAAGTTTCACGAGGAGTCAGGCATCGTCTCCTTTGGAGGCACTGATCTCCGCGTACCTCTGGAATTTTGAAAGGATGTGAGGCCTCAGGTCGCGATGAGGTGGGGAACTAGGTTTTTCTCTGTGGTCTCCACAGGGGATTCAGACATCCTTTCGTCTTGGGAGATGCAAGACGAGCCTGCATTCAAGTCACTGCAGGGATATCCGGCCTTATTTCGAGTCAGGGCATCGCGGTGTCCATTCCACTTGAAGCCACAAACTCAGGGTCCCTCTCACATAGCTATAGCTGAGAGAAGCCTCCTCTTGAGGTGCTTGTGGTAAGGTGGTATTCCTCTGGAGTCGAAGCCAGGGACTAACCTCTCATCTCGAGTTGATTTTTGGTCCACGGAGCTCTTTCGTGTTGCTACAGTGACCTCAGGATGCCTCTAGCCTTGAAACAGTGTTCTTGGGGTTTCTCTGGAGTGCCATCAAGGAAATCAAGGCTCCTTTCATGTGTGATGTGCAACACGGAATTGCTCTGCACGCAGTGCAGGGGAATCGGGCCTCATCTCGCGGCGAGGGGGATGTCTCATGGTTTTTCTCGAGTTGCGGTGGGAACCTGGGGTATATTCTCGAGTTACGACGGGGATGGCCTTTCCACACAAGTGTTTGTTCAGCGACGGCAGGACTCCTGCCTAGTTGCGAGGGACAACTCGGGATTCTCCTCGAGGCTTGGCAGGGCAATTGGGACGCCTCTCCAGCTGAGGCGGGAGAGCAAGGGTCCCTTTCCACGTGCCACAGGAATCCTGGGACTCCTAAGAAGTTTCACGAGGAGTCAGGCATCGTCTCCTTTGGAGGCACTGATCTCCGTGTACCTCTGGAGTTTTCAAAGGATGTGAGGCCTCCGGTCGCGATGAGGTGGGGAACTAGGTGTTTCTCTGTGGTCTCCACAGGGGATTCAGACATCCTTTCGTCTTGGGAGATGCAAGACGAGCCTGCATTCAAGTCACTGCAGGGATATCCGGCCTTATTTCGAGTCAGGGCATCGCGGTGTCCATTCCACTTGAGGCCGCAAACTCAGGGTCCCTCTCACATACCTAGAGCTGAGAGAAGCCTCCTCTTGAGGTGCTTGTGGTAAGGTGGTATTCCTCTGGAATCGAAGCCAGGGACTAACCTCTAATCTCCAGTTGATTTATGGTCCACGGAGCTCTTTCGTGTTGCTACAGTGACCTTAGGATCCCTCTAACCTTGAAACAGTGTTCTTGGGGTTTCTCTGGAGTGCCATCAAGGAAATCAAGGCTCCTTTCATGTGTGATGTGCAACACGGAATTGCTCTGCATGCAGTGCAGGGGAATCGGGCCTCATCTTGCGGCGAGGGGGAAGTCTCATGGTTTTTCTCGAGTTGCGGCGGGAACCTGGGGTATATTCTCGAGTTACGACGGGGCTGGCCCTTCCACCCACGTGTTTGTACAGCGACGGCAGGACTCCTGCCTAGTTGCGAGGGACAACTCGGGATTCTCCTCGAGGCTTGGCAGGGCAATTGGGACGCCTCTTCATCTGAGGCGGGAGACCAAGGGTCCCTTTCCACGTGCCACAGGAATCCTGGGACTCCTATCAAGTTTCATGAGGAGTCAGGCATCGTCTCCTTTAGAGGCACTGATCTCAGTGTACCTCTGGAGTTTTCAAAGTATGTGAGGCTTCCGGTCGCGATGAGGTGGGGAACTAGGTCTTTCTCTGTGGTCTCCACAGGGGATTCAGACATCCTTTCGTCTTGGGAGATGCAAGACGAGCCTGCATTCAAGTCACTGCAGGGATATCCGGCCTTATTTCGAGTCAGGGCATCGCGGTGTCCATTCCACTTGAAGCCACAAACTCAGGGTCCCTCTCATATAGCTATAGCTGAGAGAAGCCTCCTCTTGAGGTGCTTGTGGTAAGGTGGTATTCCTCTGGAGTCGAAGCCAGGGACTAACCTCTCATCTCGAGTTGATTTTTGGTCCACGGAGCTCTTTCGTGTTGCTACAGTGACCTCAGGATGCCTCTAGCCTTGAAACAGTGTTCTTGGGGTTTCTCTGGAGTGCCATCAAGGAAATCAAGGCTCCTTTCATGTGTGATGTGCAACACGGAATTGCTCTGCACGCAGTGCAGGGGAATCGGGCCTCATCTCGCGGCGAGGGGGATGTCTCATGGTTTTTCTCGAGTTGCGGTGGGAACCTGGGGTATATTCTCGAGTTACGACGGGATGGCCTTTCCACACAAGTGTTTGTTCAGCGACGGCAGGACTCCTGCCTAGTTGCGAGGGACAACTCGGGATTCTCCTCGAGGCTTGGCAGGGCAATTGGGACGCCTCTCCAGCTGAGGCGGGAGAGCAAGGGTCCCTTTCCACGTGCCACAGGAATCCTGGGACTCCTATCAAGTTTCACGAGGAGTCAGGCATCGTCTCCTTTGGAGGCACTGATCTGCGCATACCTCTGGAGTTTGCAAAGGATGTGAGGCCTCCGGTCGCGATGAGGTGGGGAACTAGGTCTTTCTCTGTGGTCTCCACAGGGGATTCAGACATCCTTTCATCTTGGGAGATGCAAGTCGAGCCTGCATTCAAGTCACTGCAGGGATATCCGGCGTTATTTCGCGTCAGGGCATCGCAGTGTCCATTCCACTTGAGGCCGCAAAATCAGGGTCCCTCTCACATACCTAGAGCTGAGAGAAGCCTCCTCTTGAGGTGCTTGTGGTAAGGTGGTATTCCTCTGGAGTCGAAGCCAGGGACTAACCTCTCATCTCGAGTTGATTTTTGGTCAACGAAGCTCTTTCGTGTTGCTACAGTGACCTCAGGATCCCTCTAGCCTTGAAACAGTGTTCTTGGGATTTCTCTGGAGTGCCATCAAGGAAATCAAGGCTCCTTTCATGTTTGATGTGCAACACGGAATTGCTTTGAATGCAGTGCAGGGGAATCGGGCCTCATCTTGCGGCGAGGGGGAAGTCTCATTGTTTTTCTCGAGTTGCGGCGGGAACCTGGGGTATATTCTCGAGTTACGACGGGGCTGGCCCTTCCACCCACGTGTTTGTACAGCGACGGCAGAACTCCTGCCTAGTTGCGAGGGACAACTCGGGATTCTCCTCGAGGCTTGGCAGGGCAATTGGGACGCCTCTTCATCTGAGGCGGGAGACCAAGGGTCCCTTTCCACGTGCCACAGGAATCCTGGGACTCCTATCAAGTTTCATGAGGAGTCAGGCATCGTCTCCTTTAGAGGCACTGATCTCAGTGTACCTCTGGAGTTTTCAAAGTATGTGAGGCTTCCGGTCGCGATGAGGTGGGGAACTAGGTCTTTCTCTGTGGTCTCCACAGGGGATTCAGACATCCTTTCGTCTTGGGAGATGCAAGACGAGCCTGCATTCAAGTCACTGCAGGGATATCCGGCCTTATTTCGAGTCAGGGCATCGCGGTGTCCATTCCACTTGAGGCCGCAAACTCAGGGTCCCTCTCACATAGCTAGAGCTGAGAGAAGCCTCCTCTTGAGGTGCTTGTGGTAAGGTGGTATTCCTCTGGAGTCGAAGCCAGGGGCTAACCTCTCATCTCGAGTTGATTTTTGGTCCACGGAGCTCTTTCCTGTTGCTACAGTGACCTCAGGATCCCTCTAGCCTTGAAACAGTGTTCTTGGGGTTTCTCTGGAGTGCCATCAAGGAAATCAAGGCTCCTTTCATGTGTGATGTGCAACACGGAATTGCTCTGCACGCAGTGCAGGGGAATCGGGCCTCATCTCGCGGCGAGGGGGAAGTCTCATGGTTTTTCTCGAGTTGCGGCGGGAACCTGGGGTATATTCTCGAGTTACGACGGGGATGGCCTTTCCACACAAGTGTTTGTTCAGTGACGGCAGGACTCCTGCCTAGTTGCGAGGGACAACTCGGGATTCTCCTCGAGGCTTGGCAGGGCAATTGGGACGCCTCTCCAGCTGAGGCGGGAGACCAAGAGTCTCTTTCAACGTGCCACAGGAATCCTGGGACTCCTATCAAGTTTCACGAGGAGTCAGGCATCGTCTCCTTTGGAGGCACTGATCTGCGCATACCTCTGGAGTTTTCAAAGGATGTGAGGCCTCCGGTCGCGATGAGGTGGGGAACTAGGTCTTTCTCTGTGGTCTCCACAGGGGATTCAGACATCCTTTCATCTTGGGAGATGCAAGACGAGCCTGCATTCAAGTCACTGCAGGGATATCCGGAGTTATTTTGCGTCAGGGCCTCGCAGTGTCCATTCCACCTGAGGCCGCAAAATCAGGGTCCCTCTCACATACCTAGAGCTGAGAGAAGCCTGCTCTTGAGGTGCTTGTGGTAAGGTGGTATTCCTCTGGAGTCGAAGCCAGGGACTAACCTCTCATCTCGAGTTGACTTTTGGTCAACGAAGCTCTTTCTTGTTGCTACAGTGACCTCAGGATCCCTCTAGCCTTGAAACAGTGTTCTTGGGGTTTCTCTGGAGTGCCATCAAGGAAATCAAGGCTCCTTTCATGTTTGATATGCAACACGGAATTGCTTTGAATGCAGTGCAGGGGAATCGGGCCTCATCTTGTGGCGAGGGGGAAGTCTCATGGTTTTTCTCGAGTTGTGGCGGGAACCTGTGGTATATTCTCGAGTTACGACGGGGAAGGCCCTTCCACCCACGTGTTTGTTCAGCGAAGTCAGGACTCCTGCCTAGTTGCGAGGGACAACTCGGGATTCTCCTCGAGGCTTGGCAGGGCAATTGGGACGCCTCTCCAGCTGAGGCGGGAGACCAAGGGTCCCTTTCGACGTGCCACAGGAATCCTGGGACTCCTATCAAGTTTCATGAGGAGTCAGGCATCGTCTCCTTTAGAGGCACTGATCTCAGTGTACCTCTGGAGTTTTCAAAGTATGTGAGGCTTCCGGTCGCGATGAGGTGGGGAACTACGTCTTTCTCTGTGGTCTCCACAGGGGATTCAGACATCCTTTCGTCTTGGGAGATGCAAGACGAGCCTGCATTCAAGTCACTGCAGGGATATCCGGCCTTATTTCGAGTCAGGGCATCGCGGTGTCCATTCCACTTGAGGCCGCAAACTCAGGGTCCCTCTCACATACCTAGAGCTGAGAGAAGCCTCCTCTTGAGGTGCTTGTGGTAAGGTGGTATTCCTCTGGAGTCGAAGCCAGGGACTAACCTATCATCTCGTGTTGATTTTTGGTCCACGGAGCTCTTTCCTGTTGCTACAGTGACCTCAGGATCCCTCTAGCCTTGAAACAGTGTTCTTGGGGTTTCTCTGGAGTGCCATCAAGGAAATCAAGGCTCCTTTCATGTTTGATGTGCAACACGGAATTGCTTTGAATGCAGTGCAGGGGAATCGGGCCTCATCTTACGGCGAGGGGGAAGTCTCATGGTTTTTCTCGAGTTGCGGTGGCAACCTGGGGTATATTCTCGAGTTACGACGGGGATGGCCCTTCCACCCACGTGTTTGTTCAGCGAAGTCAGGACTCCTGCCTAGTTGCGAGGGACAACTCGGGATTCTCCTCGAGGCTAGGCAGGGCAATTGGGATGCCTCTCCAGCTGAGGCGGGAGACCAAGAGTCCCTTTCCACATGCCACAGGAATCCTGGGACTCCTAAGAAGTTTCACAGGAGCCAGGCATCGTCTCCTTTGGAGGCACTGATCTCCACATACCTCTGGAGTTTTCAAAGGATGTGAGGGCTCCGGTCGCGATCAGGTGGGGAACTAGGTGTTTCTCTGTGGTCTCCACAGGGGATTCAGACATCCTTTCGTCTTGGGAGATGCAAGACGAGCCTGCATTCAAGTCACTGCAGGGATATCCGGCCTTATTTCCAGTCAGGGCATCGCGGTGTCCATTCCACTTGAGGTCGCAAACTCAGGGTCCCTCTCACATACCTAGAGCTGAGAGAAGCCTCCTCTTGAGGTGCTTGTGGTAAGGTGGTATTCCTCTGGAATCGAAGCCAGGGACTAACCTATAATCTCCAGTTGATTTATGGTCCACGGAGCTCTTTCGTGTTGCTACAGTGACCTCAGGATCCCTCTAACCTTGAAACAGTGTTCTTGGGGTTTCTCTGGAGTACCATCAAGGAAATCAAGGCTCCTTTCATGTGTGATGTGCAACACGGAATTGCTGTGCACGCAGTGCAGGGGAATCGGGCCTCATCTCGCGGCGAGGGGGAAGTCTCATGGTTTTTCTCGAGTTGCGGCGGGAACCTGGGGTATATTCTCGAGTTACGACGGGGATGGCCTTTCCACACAAGTGTTTGTTCAGTGACGGCAGGACTCCTGCCTAGTTGCGAGGGACTAATCGGGATTCTCCTCGAGGCTTGGCAGGGCAATTGGGACGCCTCTCCAGCTGAGGCGGGAGACCAAGGGTCTCTTTCAACGTGCCACAGGAATCCTGGGACTCCTATCAAGTTTCACGAGAAGTCAGGCATCGTCTCCTTTGGAGGCACTGATCTGTGCGTACCTCTGGAGTTTTCAAAGGATGTGAGGCCTCCGGTCGCGATGAGGTGGGGAACTAGGTCTTTCTCTGTGGTCTCCACAGGGGATTCAGACATCCTTTCATCTTGGGAGATGCAAGACGAGCCTGCATTCAAGTCACTGCAGGGATATCCGGCGTTATTTTGCGTCAGGGCATCGCAGTGTCCATTCCCCCTGAGGCCGCAAACTCAGGGTCCCTCTCACATACCTAGAGCTGAGAGAAGCCTCCTCTTGAGGTGCTTGTGGTAAGGTGGTATTCCTCTGGAGTCGAAGCCAGGGACTAACCTCTCATCTCGAGTTGATCTTTGGTCAACGAAGCTCTTTCGTGTTGCTACAGTGACCTCAGGATCCCTCTAGCCTTGAAACAGTGTTCTTGGGGTTTCTCTGGAGTGCCATCAAGGAAATCAAGGCTCCTTTCATGTTTGATGTGCAACACGGAATTGCTTTGAATGCAGTGCAGGGGAATCGGGCCTCATCTTGCGGCGATGGGGAAGTCTCATGGTTTTTCTCGAGTTGTGGCGGGAACCTGTGGTATATTCTCGAGTTACGACGGGGATGGCCCTTCCACACACGTGTTTGTTCAGCGAAGTCAGGACTCCTGCCTAGTTGCGAGGGACAACTCGGGATTCTCCTCTAGGCTTGGCAGGGCAATTGGAACGCCTCTCCATCTGAGGCGGGAGACCAAGGGTCCCTTTCCACGTGCCACAGGAATCCTGGGACTCCTATCAAGTTTCATGAGGAGTCAGGCATCGTCTCCTTTGGAGGCACTGATCTCAGTGTACCTCTGGAGTTTTCAAAGTATGTGAGGCTTCCGGTTGCAATGAGGTGGGGAACTACGTTTTTCTCTGTGGTCTCCACAGGGGATTCAGACATCCTTTCGTCTTGGGAGATGCAAGACGAGCCTGCATTCAAGTCACTGCAGGGATATCCGACCTTATTTCGAGTCAGGGCATCGCGGTGTCCATTCCACTTGTGGCCGCAAACTCAGGGTCCCTCTCACATACCTAGAGCTGAGAGAAGCCTCCTCTTGAGGTGCTTGTGGTAAGGTGGTATTCCTCTGGAGTCGAAGCCAGGGACTAACCTCTCATCTCGTGTTGATTTTTGGTCAACGGAGCTCTTTCGTGTTGCTACAGTGACCTCAGGATCCCTTTAGCCTTGAAACAGTGTTCTTGGGTTTTCTCTGGAGTGCCATCAAGGAAATCAAGGCTCCTTTCATGTTTGATGTGCAACACGGAATTGCTTTGAATGCAGTGCAGGGGAATCGGGCCTCATCTTGCGGCGAGGGGGAAGTCTCATGGTTTTTCTCGAGTTGCGGTGGCAACCTGGGGTATATTCTCGAGTTACGACGGGGATGGCCCTTCCACCCACGTGTTTGTTCAGCGAAGTCAGGACTTCTGCCTAGTTGCGAGGGACAACTCGGGATTCTCCTCGAGGCTAGACAGGGCAATTGGGATGCCTCTCCAGCTGAGGCGGGAAACCAAGGGTCCCTTTCCACGTGCCACAGGAATCCTGGGACTTCTAAAAAGTTTCACGAGGAGTCAGGCATCGTCTCCTTTGGAGGCACTGATCTCCGCGTACCTCTGGAGTTTTCAAAGGATGTGAGGGCTCCGGTCGCGATGAGGTGGGGAACTACGTCTTTCTCTGTGGTCTCCACAGGGGATTCAGACATCCTTTCGTCTTGGCAGATGCAAGACAAGCCTGCATTCAAGTCACTGCAGGGATATCAGGCCTTATTTCGAGTCAGGGCATCGCGGTGTCCATTCCACTTGAGGCCGCAAACTCAGGGTCCCTCTCACATACCTAGAGCTGAGAGAAGCCTCCTCTTGAGGAGCTTGTGGTAAGGTGGTATTCCTCTGGAATCGAAGCCAGGGACTAACCTCTAATCTCGAGTTGATTTATGGTCCACGGAGCTCTTTCGTGTTGCTACAGTGACCTCAGGATCCCTCTAACCTTGAAACAGTGTTCTTGGGGTTTCTCTGGAGTGCCATCAAGGAAATCAAGGCTCCTTTCATGTGTGATGTGCCACACGGAATTGCTCTGCATGCAGTGCAGGGGAATCGGGCCTCATCTCGCGGCGAGGGGGAAGTCTCATGGTTTTTCTCGAGTTGCGGCGGGAACCTGGGGTATATTCTCGAGTTACGACTGGGATGGCCCTTCCACCCACGTGTTTGTTCAGCGACGTCAGGACTCCTGGCTAGTTGCGAGGGACAACTCGGGATTCTCCTGGAGGCTTGGCAGGGCAATTGGGACGCCTCTCCAGCTGAGGCGGGAGACCAAGGGTCCCTTTCCACGTGCCACAGGAATCCTGGGACTCCTAAGAAGTTTCACGAGGAGTCAGGCATCGTCTCCTTTGGAGGCACTGATCTCCGTGTACCTCTGGAGTTTTCAAAGGATGTGAGGCCTCCGGTCGCGATGAGGTGGGGAACTAGGTCTTTCTCTGTGATCCCCACAGGGGATTCAGACATCCTTTCATCTTGAGAGATGCAAAACGAGCCTGCATTCAAGTCACTGCAGGGATATCCGGCGTTATTTTGCGTCAGGGCATCGCAGTGTCCATTCCACTTGAGGCCGCAAACTCAGGGTCCCTCTCACATACCTAGAGCTGAGAGAAGCCTCCTCTTGAGGTGCTTGTGGTAAGGTGGTATTCCTCTGGAGTCGAAGCCAGGGACTAACCTCTCATCTCGAGTTGATTTTTGGTCAACGGAGCTCTTTCCTGTTGCTACAGTGACCTCAGGATCCCTCTAGCCTTGAAACAGTGTTCTTGGGGTTTCTCTGGAGTGCCATCAAGGAAATCAAGGCTCCTTTCATGTGTGATGTGCAACACGGAATTGCTTTGAATGCAGTGCAGGGGAATCGGGCCTCATCTTACGGCGAGGGGGAAGTCTCACGGTTTTTCTCGAGTTGCGGTAGGAACATGGGTTATATTCTCGAGTTACGACGGGGATGGCCCTTCCTCCCACGTGTTTGTCCAGCGAAGTCAGGACTCCTGCCTAGTTGCGAGGGACAACTCGGGATTCTCCTCGAGGCTTGGCAGGGCAATTGGGATGCCTCTCCAGGTGAGGCGGAAGACCAAGGGTCCCTTTCCACGTGCCACAGGAATCCTGGGACTCCTAAGAATTTTCACGAGGAGTCAGGCATCGTCTCCTTTGGAGGCACTGATCTCCGCGTACCTGTGGAGTTTTCAAAGGATGTGAGGCCACAGGTCGCGATGAGGTGGGGAACTAGGTGTTTCTCCGTGGTCTCCACAGGGGATTCAGAAATCCTTTCGTCTTGGGAGATGCAAGACGAGCCTGCATTCAAGTCACTGCAGGGATATCCGGCCTTATTTCCAGTCAGGGCATGGCGGTGTCCATTCCACTTGTGGCCGCAAACTCAGGGTCCCTCTCACATACCTAGAGCTGAGAGAAGCCTCCTCTTGAGGTGCTTGTGGTAAGGTGGTATTCCTCTGGAGTCGAAGCCAGGGAATAACCTCTAATCTCCAGTTGATTTATGGTCCACGGAGCTCTTTCATGTTGCTACAGTGACCTCAGGATCCCTCTAGCCTTGAAACAGTGTTCTTTGGGTTTCTCTGGAGTGCCATCAAGGAAATCAAGGCTCCTTTCATGTGTGATGTGCAACACGAAATTGCTCTGCACGCACTGCAGGGGAATCGGGCCTCATCTCGCGGCGAGGGGGAAGTCTCATGGTTTTTCTCGAGTTGCTGCGGGAACCTGGGGTATATTCTCGAGTTACGACGGGGATGGCCCTTCCACACACGTGCTTGTTCAGCGACGTCAGGACTCCTGCCTAGTTGAGAGGGTCAACTCGGGATTCTCCTCGAGGCTTGGCAGGGCAATTGGGACGCCTCTCCAGCTGAGGCGGGAGACCAAGGGTCCCTTTTCACGTGCCACAGGAATCCTGGGACTCCTATCAAGTTACACGAGGAGTCAGGCATCGTCTCCTTTGGAGGCACCGATCTCCGCGTACCTCTGGAGTTTTCAAAGGATGTGAGGCCTTTCGGTCACGATGAGGTGGGGAACTAGGTCTTTCTCTGTGGTCTCCACAGGGGATTCAGACATCCTTTCGTCTTCGGAGATGCAAGACGAGCCTGCATTCAAGTCACTGCAGGTATATCCGGCCTTATTTCGAGTCAGGGCATCGCGGTGTCCATTCCACTTGAGGCCGCAAACTCAGGGTCCCTCTCACATACCTAGAGCTGAGAGAAGCCTCCTCTTGAGGTGTTTGTGGTAAGGTGGTATTCCTCGGGAGTCGAAGCCAGGGACTAACCTCTCATCTCCAGTTGATTTGTGTTCCACGGACCTCTTTCGTGTTGCTACAGTGAACTCAGGATCCCTCTAGCCTTGAAACAGTGTTCCTGGGGTTTCTCTGGAGTGCCATCAAGGAAATCAAGGCTCCTTTCATGTGTGATGTGCAACACGTAATTGCTCTGCATGCAGTGCAGGGGAATCGGGCCTCATCTCGCGGTGAGGTGGAAGTCTCATGGTTTTTCTCGAGTTGCGGCGGGAACCTGGGGTATATTCTCGAGTTACGACGGGGCTGGCCCTTCCACCCACGTGTTTGTTCAGCGACGTCAGGACTCCTGCCTAGTTGCGAGGGAAAACTCGGGATTCTCCTCGAGGCTTGGCAGGGCAATTGGGACGCCTCTCCAGCTGAGGCGGGAGACCAAGGGTCCGTTTCCACGTGCCACAGGAATCCTGGGACTCCTATCAAGTTTCACGAGGAGTCAGGCATCGTCTCCTTTGGAGGCACTGATCTCCGCGTACCTCTGGAGTTTTCAAAGGATGTGAGACCTCCGGTCACGATGAGGTGGGGAACTAGGTTTTTTTCTGTGGTCTCCACAGGGGATTCAGACATCCTTTCGTCTTGGGAAATGCAAGACGAGCCTGCATTCAAGTCACTGCAGGGATATCCGGCCTTATTTCGAGTCAGGGCATCGCGGTGTCCATTCCACTTGAAGCCACAAACTCAGGGTCCCTCTCACATAGCTAGAGCTGAGAGAAGCCTCCTCTTGAGGTGCTTGTGGTAAGGTGGTATTCCTCTGGAGTCGAAGCCAGGGACTAACCTCTCATCTTGAGTTGATTTTTGGTCCACGGAGCTCTTTCGTGTTGCTACAGTGACCTCAGGATGCCTCTAGCCTTGAAACAGTGTTCTTGGGGTTTCTCTGGAGTGCCATCAAGGAAATCAAGGCTCCTTTCATGTGTGATGTGCAACACGGAATTGCTCTGCACGCAGTGCAGGGGAATCGGGCCTCATCTTGCGGCGAGGGGGAAGTCTCATGGTTTTTCTCGAGATGCGGCGGGAACCTGGGGCATATTCTCGAGTTACGACGGGGATGGCCCTTCCACACACGTGTTTGTTCAGCGACGTCAGGACTCCTGCCTAGTTGCGAGGGACAACTCGGGATTCTCCTCGAGGCTTGGCAGAGCAATTGGGACGCCTCTCCAGCTGAGGCGGGAAACCAAGTGTCCCTTTCCACGTGCCACAGGAATCCTGGGACTCCTATCAAGTTTCACGAGGAGTCAGGCATCGTCTCCTTTGGAGGCACTGATCTCCGCGTACCTCTGGAGTTTTCAAAGGATGTGAGGCCTCTGGTCGCCATGAAGTGGGGAACTAGGTCTTTCTCTGTGGTCTCCACAGGGGATTCAGACATCCTTTCATCTTGGGAGATGCAAGATGAGCCTGCATTCAAGTCACTGCGGGGATATCCGGCGTTATTTCCCGTCAGGGCATCGCAGTGTCCATTCCACTTGAGGCCGCAAACTCAGGGTCCCTCTCACATACCTAGAGCTGAGAGAAGCCTCCTCTTGAGGTGCTTGTGGTAAGGTGGTATTCCTCTGGAGTCGAAGCCAGGGACTAAACTCTCATCTCGAGTTGATTTTTGGTCCACGGAGCTCTTTCGTGTTGCTACAGTGACCTCAGGATGCCTCTAGCCTTGAAACAGTGTTCTTGGGGTTTCTCTGGAGTGCCATCAAGGAAATCAAGGCTCCTTTCATGTGTGATGTGCAACACGGAACTGCTCTGCACGCAGTGCAGGGGAATCGGGCCGCATCTCGCGGCGAGGGGGAAGTCTCATGGTTTTTCTCGAGTTGCGGTGGGAACCTGGGGTATATTCTCGAGTTACGACGGGGATGGCCCTTCCACACACGTGTTTGTTCAGCGACGTCAGGACTCCTGCCTAGTTGCGAGGGACAACTCGGGATTCTCCTCGAGGCTTGGCAGGGCAATTGGGACGCCTCTCCAGCTGAGGCGGGAGACCAAGGGTCCCTTTCCACGTGCCACAGATTTCCTGGGACTCCTATCAAGTTTCACGAGGAGTCAGGCATCGTCTCCTTTGGAGGCACTGATCTCTGACTACCTCTGGAATTTTCCAAGGATGTGAGGCCTCCGGTCACGATGAGGTGGGGAACTAGGTCTTTCTCTGTGGTCTCCACAGGGGACTCAGACAACCTTTCGTCTTCGGAGATGCAAGACGAGCCTGCATTCAAGTCACTGCAGGGATATCCGGCCTTATTTTGCGTCAGGGCATCGCAGTGTCTATTCCACTTGAGGCCGCAAACTCAGTGTCCCTCTCACATACCTAGAGCTGAGAGAAGCCTCCTTTTGAGGTGCTTGTGGTAAGGAGGTATACCTCTGGAGTCGAAGCCAGGGACTAACCTCTCATCTCGAGTTGATTTTTGGTCCACGGAGCTCTTTCTGTTGCTACAGTGACCTCAGGATCCCTCCAGCCTTGAAACAGTGTTCTTGGGGTTTCTCTGGAGTGCCATCAAGGAAATCAAGGCTCCTTTCATGTTTGATGTGCAACACGGAATTGCTTTGAATGCAGTGCAGGGGAATCGGGCCTCTTATTGCGGCGAGGGGGAAGTTTCACGGTTTTTCTCGAGTTGCGGCGGGAACCTGGGGTATATTCTCGAGTTACGACGGGGATGGCCCTTCCACCCACGTGTTTGTTCAGCGACGTCAGGACTCCTGCCTAGTTGCGAGGGACAACTCGGGATTCTCCTCGAGGCTTGGCAGGGCAATTGGAACGTCTCTCCAGCTGAGGGGCGAGACCAAGGGTCCCTTTCCACGTGCCACAGGAATCCTGGGACTCCTAAGAAATTTCACGAGGAGTCAGGCATCGTCTCCTTTGGAGGCACTGATTTCCGCGTTCCTCTGTAGTTTTCAAAGGATGTGAGGCCTCCGGTCGCGATGAGGTGGGGAACTAGGTCTTTCTCTGTGGTCTCCACAGGGGATTCAGACATCCTTTCGTCTTGGGAGATGCAAGACGAGCCTGCATTCAAGTCACTGCAGGGATATCCGGCCTTATTTTGCGTCAGGGCATCGCGGTGTCCATTCCACTTGAGGCTGCAAACTCAGGGTCCCTCTCACATAGCTAGAGCTGAGAGAAGCCTCCTCTTGAGGTGCTTGTGGTAAGGTGGTATTCCTCTGGAATCGAAGCCAGGGACTAACCTCTCATCTCGAGTTGATTTTTGGTCCACGGAGCTCTTTCGTGCTGCTACAGTGACCTCAGGATCCCTCTAGCCTTGAAACAGTGTTCTTGGGGTTTCTCTGGAGTGCCATCAAGGAAATCAAGGCTTCTTTCATGTGTGATGTGCAAGACGGAATTGCTCTGCACGCAGTGCAGGGGAATCGGGCCTCATCTAGCGGCGAGGGGGAAGTCTCATGGTTTTTCTCGAGTTGCGGCGGAAACCTGGGGTATATTCTCGAGTTACGACGGGGATGGCCCTTCCACACACGTGTTTGTTCAGCGACGTCAGGACTCCTGCCTAGTTGCGAGGGACAACTCAGGATTCTCCTCGAGGCTTGGCAGGGCAATTGGGACGCCTCTCCAGCTGAGGCGGGACACCAAGGGTCCCTTTCCACGTGCCACAGGAATCCTGGGACTCCTATCAAGTTTCACGATGAGTCAGACATCGTCTCCTTTGGAGGCACTGATGTCCGCGTACCTCTGGAGTTTTCAAAGGATGTGAGGCCTCTGGTCGCCATGAAGTGGGGAAGTAGGTCTTTCTCTGTGGTCTCCAAAGGGGATTCAGACATCCTTTCACCTTGGGAGATACAAGACGAGCCGGCATTCAAGTCACTGCAGGGATATCCGGCCTTATTTCGCGTTAGGCCATCGCAGTGTCCATTCCACTTGAGACCGCAAAATCAGGGTCCCTCTCACATAGCTAGAGCTGAGAGAAGCCTCCTCTTGAGGTGCTTGTGGTAAGATGGTATTCCTTTGGAGTTGAAGCCAGGGACTAACCTCACATCTCGAGATGATTTTTGGTCCACGGAGCTCTTTCGTGTTGCTACAGTGACCTCAGGATCCATCTAGCCTTGAAACAGTGTTCTTGGGGTTTCTCTGCAGTGCCATCAAGGAAATCAAGGCTCCTTTCATGTTTGATGTGCAACACGGAATTGCTCTGCATGCAGTGGAGGGGAATCGGGCCTCATCTTACGGCGAGGGGGAAGACTCATGGTTTTTCTCGAGTTGCGGCGAGAACCTGGGGTATATTCTCGAGTTACGACGGGGATGGCCCTTCCACCCACGTGTTTATTCAGCGACGTCAGGACTCCTGCCTAGTTGCGAGGGACAACTCGGGATTCTCCTCGAGGCTTGGCAGGGCAATTGGAACGCCTCTCCAGCTGAGGCGGGAGACCAAGCGTCCCTTTCCACGTGCCACAGAAATCCTGGGACTCCTATCAAGTTTCACGAGGAGTCAGGCATCGCCTCCTTTGGAGGCACTCATCTCCGCGTACCTCTGGAGTTTTCAAAGGATGTGAGGCCTCCGGTCACGATGAGGTGGGGAACTAGGTCTTTCTCTGTGGTCTCCACAGGGGATTCAGACATCCTTTCGTCTTGGGAGATGCAAGACGAGCCTGCATTCAAGTCACTGCAGGGATATCCGGCCTTATTTCGAGTCAGGGCATCGCGGTGTCCATTCCACTTGAAGCCACAAACTCAGGGTCCCTCTCACATAGCTAGAGCTGAGAGAAGCCTCCTCTTGAGGTGCTTGTGGTAAGGTGGTATTCCTCTGGAGTCGAAGACAGGGACTAACCTCTCATCTCGAGTTGATTTTTGGTCCACGGAGCTCTTTCGTGTTGCGACAGTGACCTCAGGATGCCTCTAGCCTTGAAACAGTGTTCTTGGGGTTTCTCTGGAGTGCCATCAAGGAAATCAAGGCTCCTTTCATGTGTGATGTGCAACACGGAATTGCTCTGCACGCAGTGCAGGGGAATCGGGCCTCATCTCGCGGCCAGGGGGAAGTCTCATGGTTTTTCTCGAGTTGCGGCGGGAACCTGGGGCATATTCTCGAGTTACGACGGGAATGGCCCTTCCACACACGTGTTTGTTCAGCGACGTCAGGACTCCTGCCTAGTTGAGAGGGACAACTCGGGATTCTCCTCGAGGCTTGGCAGGGCAATTGGAACGCCTCTCCAGCTGAGGCGGGAGACCAAGGGTCCCTTTCCACGTGCCACAGAAATCCTGGGACTCCTATCAAGTTTCACGAGGAGTCAGGCATCGCCTCCTTTGGAGGCACTGATCTCCGCGTACCTCTGGAGTTTTCAAAGGATGTGAGGCCTCAGGTCGCGATGAGGTGGGGAACTAGGTCTTTCTCTGTGGTCTCCACAGGGGATTCAGACATCCTTTCGTCTTGGGAGATGCAAGACGAGCCTGCATTCAAGTCACTGCAGGGATATCCAGCCTTATTTCGAGTCAGGGCATCGCGGTGTCCATTCCTCTTGAGGCCGCAATCTCAGGGTCCCTCTCACATACCTAGAGCTGAGAGAAGCCTCCTCTTGAGGTGCTTGTGGTAAGGTGGTATTCCTCTGGAGTCGAAGCCAGGGAATAACCTCTCATCTCGAGTTGATTTTTGGTCCACGGAACTCTTTCGTGTGGCTACAGTGACCTCAGGATCCCTCTAGCCTTGAAACCGTGTTCTTGGGGTTTCTCTGGAGTGCCATCAAGGAAATCAAGGCTCCTTTCATGTGTGATGTGCAACACGAAATTGCTCTGCACGCAGTGCAGGGGAATCGGGCCTCATCTCGCGGCGAGGGGGAAGTCTCATGGTTTTTCTCGCGTTGCTGCGGGAACCTGGGGTATATTCTCGAGTTACGACGGGGATGGCCCATCCACACACGTGCTTGTTCAGCGACGTCAGGACTCCTGCCTAGTTGCGAGGGTCAACTCGGGATTCTCCTCGAGGCTTGGCAGGGCAATTGGGACGCCTCTCCAGCTGACGCGGGAGACCAAGGGTCCCTTTCCACGTGCCACAGGAATCCTGGGACTCCTATCAAGTTACACGAGGAGTCAGGCATCGTCTCCTTTGGAGGCACCGATCTCCGCGTACCTCTGGAGTTTTCAAAGGATGTGAGGCCTTTCGGTCACGATGCGGTGGGGAACTAGGTCTTTCTCTGTGGTCTCCACAGGGGATTCAGACATCCTTTCGTCTTGGGAGATGCAAGACGAACCTGCATTCAAGTCACTGCAGGGATATCCGGCCTTTTTTCGAGTCAGGGCATCGCGGTGTCCATTCCACTTGTGGCCGCAAACTCAGGGTCCCTCTCACATACCTAGAGCTGAGAGAAGCCTCCTCTTGAGGTGCTTGTGGTAAGGTGGTATTCCTCTGGAGTCGAAGCCAGGGACTAACCTCTAATCTCCAGTTGATTTATGGTCCACGAAACTCTTTCATGTTGCTACAGTGACCTCAGGATCCCTCTAGCTTTGAAACAGTGTTCTTGGGGTTTCTCTGGAGTGCCATCAAGGAAATCAAGGCTCCTTTCATGTGTGATGTGCAACACGGAATTGCTCTGCACGCAGTGCAGGGGAATCGGGCCTCATCTCGCGGCGAGGGCGAAGTTTCATGGTTTTTTCGAGTTGCGACGGGAACCTGGGTTATATTCTCGAGTTACGACGGGGATGGCCCTTCGACACACGTGTTTGTTTAGCGACGTCAGGACTCCTGCCTAGTTGCGAGGGACAACTCGGGATTCTCCTCGAGGCTTGGCATGGCAATTGGGACGCCTCTTCAGCTGAGGCGGGAGACCAAGGGTCCCATTCCACGTGCCACAGAAATCCTGGGACTCCTAAGAAGTTTCACGAGGAGTCAGGCATCGTCTCCTTTGGAGGCACTGATCTCCGCGTACCTCTGGAGTTTTCAAAGGATGTGAGGCCTCCGGTCGCGATGAGGTGGGGAACTAGGTTTTTCTCTGTGGTCTCCACAGGGGATTCAGACATCCTTTCATCTTGGGAGATGCAAGACGAGCCTGTATTCAAGTCACTGCAGGTATATCCGGCCTTATTTCGCGTCAGGGCATCGCAGTGTCCATTCCACTTGAGGCCGCAAACTCAGGGTCCCTCTCACATAGCTAGTGGTGAGAGAAGCCTCCTCTTGAGGTGCTTGTGGTAAGGTGGTATTCCTCCGGAGTCGAAGCCAGGGACTAACCTCTCATCTCGAGTTGATTTTTGGTCCACGGAGCTCTTTCGTGTTGCTACAGTGACCTCAGGATGCCTCTAGCCTTGAAACAGTGTTCTTGGGGTTTCTCTGGAGTGCCATCAAGGAAATCAAGGCTACTTTCATGTGTGATGTGCAACACGGAATTGCTCTGCACGCAGTGCTGGGGAATCGGGCCTCATCTCGCAGCGAGGGGGAAGTCTCATGGTTTTTCTCGAGTTGCGGCGGGAACCTGGGGCATATTCTCGAGTTACGACGGGGATGGCCCTTCCACACACGTGTTTGTTCAGCGACGTCAGGACTCCTGCCTAGTTGAGAGGGACAACTCGGAATTCTCCTCGATGCTTGGCAGGGCAATTGGAACGCCTCTCCAGCTGAGGCGGGAGACCAAGCGTCCCTTTCCACGTGCCACAGAAATCCTGGGACTCCTATCAAGTTTCACGAGGAGTCAGGCATCGCCTCCTTTGGAGGCACTGATCTCCGCATACCTCTGGAATTTTCAAAGGATGTGAGGCCTCCGGTCGCGATGAGCTGGGGAACTAGGTCTTTCTCTGTGGTCTCCACGGTGGATTCTGACATCCTTTCATCTTCGGAGATGCAAGACGAGCCTGCATTCAAGTCACTGCAGGGATATCCGGCGTTATTTCCAGTCAGGGCATCGCGGTGTCCATTCCACTTGTGGCCGCAAACTCAGGGTCCCTCTCACATACCTTGAGCTGAGAGAAGCCTCTTCTTGAGGTGCTTGTGGTAAGGTGGTATTCCTCTGGAGTCGAAGTCAGGGACTAACCTTTCATCTCCAGTTGATTTGTGGTCCACGGAGCTCTTTCGTGTTGCTACAGTGACCTCAGGATCCCTCTAGCCTTGAAACAGTGTTCTTGGGGTTTCTCTGGAGTGCCATCAAGGAAATCAAGGCTCCTTTCATGTGTGATGTGCAACACGAAATTGCTCTGCACGCAGTGCAGGGGAATCGGGCCTCATCTCGCGGCGAGGGGGAAGTCTCATGGTTTTTCTCGCGTTGCTGCGGGAACCTGGGGTATATTCTCGAGTTACGACGGGGATGGCCCATCCACACACGTGCTTGTTCAGCGACGTCAGGACTCCTGCCTAGTTGCGAGGGTCAACTCGGGATTCTCCTCGAGGCTTGGCAGGGCAATTGGGACGCCTCTCCAGCTGACGCGGGAGACCAAGGGTCCCTTTCCACGTGCCACAGGAATCCTGGGACTCCTATCAAGTTACACGAGGAGTCAGGCATCGTCTCCTTTGGAGGCACCGATCTCCGCGTACCTCTGGAGTTTTCAAAGGATGTGAGGCCTTTCGGTCACGATGCGGTGGGGAACTAGGTCTTTCTCTGTGGTCTCCACAGGGGATTCAGACATCCTTTCGTCTTGGGAGAGGCAAGACGAACCTGCATTCAAGTCACTGCAGGGATATCCGGCCTTTTTTCGAGTCAGGGCATCGCGGTGTCCATTCCACTTGTGGCCGCAAACTCAGGGTCCCTCTCACATACCTAGAGCTGAGAGAAGCCTCCTCTTGAGGTGCTTGTGGTAAGGTGGTATTCCTCTGGAGTCGAAGCCAGGGACTAACCTCTAATCTCCAGTTGATTTATGGTCCACGAAACTCTTTCATGTTGCTACAGTGACCTCAGGATCCCTCTAGCTTTGAAACAGTGTTCTTGGGGTTTCTCTGGAGTGCCATCAAGGAAATCAAGGCTCCTTTCATGTGTGATGTGCAACACGGAATTGCTCTGCACGCAGTGCAGGGGAATCGGGCCTCATCTCGCGGCGAGGGCGAAGTTTCATGGTTTTTTCGAGTTGCGACGGGAACCTGGGTTATATTCTCGAGTTACGACGGGGATGGCCCTTCGACACACGTGTTTGTTTAGCGACGTCAGGACTCCTGCCTAGTTGCGAGGGACAACTCGGGATTCTCCTCGAGGCTTGGCATGGCAATTGGGACGCCTCTTCAGCTGAGGCGGGAGACCAAGGGTCCCATTCCACGTGCCACAGAAATCCTGGGACTCCTAAGAAGTTTCACGAGGAGTCAGGCATCGTCTCCTTTGGAGGCACTGATCTCCGCGTACCTCTGGAGTTTTCAAAGGATGTGAGGCCTCCGGTCGCGATGAGGTGGGGAACTAGGTTTTTCTCTGTGGTCTCCACAGGGGATTCAGACATCCTTTCATCTTGGGAGATGCAAGACGAGCCTGTATTCAAGTCACTGCAGGTATATCCGGCCTTATTTCGCGTCAGGGCATCGCAGTGTCCATTCCACTTGAGGCCGCAAACTCAGGGTCCCTCTCACATAGCTAGTGGTGAGAGAAGCCTCCTCTTGAGGTGCTTGTGGTAAGGTGGTATTCCTCCGGAGTCGAAGCCAGGGACTAACCTCTCATCTCGAGTTGATTTTTGGTCCACGGAGCTCTTTCGTGTTGCTACAGTGACCTCAGGATGCCTCTAGCCTTGAAACAGTGTTCTTGGGGTTTCTCTGGAGTGCCATCAAGGAAATCAAGGCTACTTTCATGTGTGATGTGCAACACGGAATTGCTCTGCACGCAGTGCTGGGGAATCGGGCCTCATCTCGCAGCGAGGGGGAAGTCTCATGGTTTTTCTCGAGTTGCGGCGGGAACCTGGGGCATATTCTCGAGTTACGACGGGGATGGCCCTTCCACACACGTGTTTGTTCAGCGACGTCAGGACTCCTGCCTAGTTGAGAGGGACAACTCGGAATTCTCCTCGATGCTTGGCAGGGCAATTGGAACGCCTCTCCAGCTGAGGCGGGAGACCAAGCGTCCCTTTCCACGTGCCACAGAAATCCTGGGACTCCTATCAAGTTTCACGAGGAGTCAGGCATCGCCTCCTTTGGAGGCACTGATCTCCGCATACCTCTGGAATTTTCAAAGGATGTGAGGCCTCCGGTCGCGATGAGGTGGGGAACTAGGTCTTTCTCTGTGGTCTCCACGGTGGATTCTGACATCCTTTCATCTTCGGAGATGCAAGACGAGCCTGCATTCAAGTCACTGCAGGGATATCCGGCGTTATTTCCAGTCAGGGCATCGCGGTGTCCATTCCACTTGTGGCCGCAAACTCAGGGTCCCTCTCACATACCTTGAGCTGAGAGAAGCCTCTTCTTGAGGTGCTTGTGGTAAGGTGGTATTCCTCTGGAGTCGAAGTCAGGGACTAACCTTTCATCTCCAGTTGATTTGTGGTCCACGGAGCTCTTTCGTGTTGCTACAGTGACCTCAGGATCCCTCTAGCCTTGAAACAGTGTTCTTGGGGTTTCTCTGGAGTGCCATCAAGGAAATCAAGGCTCCTTTCATGTGTGATGTGCAACACGGAATTGCTCTGCTCGCAGAGCAGGGGAATCGGGCCTCATCTCGCGGCGAGGGGGAAGTCTCATGGTTTTTCTCGAGTTGCGGCGGGAACCTGGGGTATATTCTCGAGTTACGACGGGGATGGCCCTTCCACCCACGTGTTTGTTCAGCGACGGCAGGACTCCTGCCTAGTTGCGAGGGACAACT
Organism: Cervus elaphus; assembly: GCF_910594005.1. Classification (NCBI taxonomy): domain Eukaryota; kingdom Metazoa; phylum Chordata; class Mammalia; order Artiodactyla; family Cervidae; genus Cervus; species Cervus elaphus. The sequence goes on along the minus strand of NW_025316721.1, from coordinate 212,840 downwards.
CGGGATTCTCCTCGAGGCTTGATAGGGCAATTGGGACGCCTCTCCAGCTGAGGCGGGAGACCAAGTGTCCCTTTCCACGTGCCACAGGAATCCTGGGACTCCTATCAAGTTTCACAAGGAGTCAGGCATCGTCTCCTTTGGAGGAACTGATCTGCGCGTACCTCTGGAGTTTTCAAAGGATGTGAGGCCTCCGGTCACGATGCGGTGGGGAACTAGGTCTTTCTCTGTGGTCTCCACAGGGGATTCAGACATCCTTTCGTCCTGGGAGATGCAAGACGAACCTGCATTCTAGTCACTGCAGGGATATCCGGCCTTTTTATGAGTCAGGGCATCGCGGTGTCCATTCCACTTGTGGCTGCAAACTCAGGGTCCCTCTCACATACCTAGAGCTGAGAGAAGCCTCCTCTTGAGGTGCTTGTGGTAAGGTGGTATTCCTCTGGAGTCGAAGCCAGGGACTAACCTCTCATCTCGAGTTGATTTTTGGTCCACAGAGCTGTTTCGTGTTGCTACAGTGACCTCAGGATCCCTCTAGCCTTGAAACAGTGTTCTTGGGGTTTCTCTGGAGTGCCATCAAGGAAATCAAGGCTCCTTTCATGTTTGATGTGCAACACGGAATTGCTCTGCATGCAGTGCAGGGGAATCGGGCCTCATCTTGCGGCGAGGGGGAAGTCTCACGGTTTTTCTCGAGTTGCGGCGGGAACCTTGGGTATATTCTCGAGTAACGACGGGGATGGCCCTTCCACCCACGTGTTTGTTCAGCGACGTCAGGACTCCTGCCTAGTTGCGAGGGACAACTCGGGATTCTCCTCGAGGCTTGGCAGGGCAATTGGGACGCCTCTCCAGCTGAGACGGGAGACCAAGTGTCCCTTTCCACGTGCCACAGAAATCCTGGGACTCCCCAGAAGTTTCACGAGGAGTCAGGCATCGTCTCCTTTGGAGGCACTGATCTCAGTGTACCTCTGGAGTTTTCTAAGTATGTGAGGCCTCCAGTCGCAATGAGGTAGGGAAGTAGGTCTTTCTCTGTGGTCTCCACAGGGGATTCAGACATCCTTTCGTCTTGGGAGATGCAAGACGAGCCTGCATTCAAGTCACTGCAGGTATATCCGGCCTTATTTCGAGTCAGGGCATCGCGGTGTCCATTCCACTTGAGGCCGCAAACTCAGGGTCCCTCTCACATACCTAGAGCTGAGAGAAGCCTCCTCTTGAGGTGCTTGTGGTAAGGTGGTTTCCTCTGGAGTCGAAGCCAGGGACTAACCTCTGATCTCGAGTTGATTTTTGGTCCACGGAGCTCTTTCGTGTTGCGACAGTGACCTCAGGATCCCTCTAGCCTTGAAGCAGTGTTCTTGGGGTTTCTCTGGAGTGCCATCAAGGAAATCAAGGCTCCTTTCATGTGTGATGTGCAACACGGAATTGCTCTGCACGCAGTGCAGGGGAATCGGGCCTCATCTCGCGGCGAGGGGGAAGTCTCATGGTTTTTCTCGAGTTGCGGCGGGAACCTGGGGTATATTCTCGAGTTCCGACGGGGATGGCCCTTCCACCCACGTGTTTGTTCAGCGACGTCAGGACTCCTGCCTAGTTGCGAGGGACAACTCGGGATTCTCCTCGAGGCTTGGCAGGGCAATTGGGACGCCTCTCCAGCTGAGGCGGGAGACCAAGGGTCCCTTTCCACGTGCCACAGGAATCCTGGGACTCCTATCAAGTTTCACGAGGAGTCAGGCATCGTCTCCTTTGGAGGCACTGATCTCCGCGTACCTCTGGAGTTTTCAAAGGATGTGAGGCCTCCGGTCACGATGAGGTGGGGAACTAGGTCTTTCTCTGTGGTCTCCACAGGGGATTCAGACATCCTTTCGTCTTGGGAGATGCAAGACGAGCCTGCATTCAAGTCACTGCAGGGATATCCGGCCTTATTTCGAGTCAGGGCATCGCGGTGTCCATTCCACTTGAGGCCGCAATCTCATTGTCCCTCTCACATAGCTAGAGCTGAGAGAAGCCTCCTCTTGAGGTGCTTGTAGTAAGGTGGTATTCCTCTGGAGTCGAAGCCAGGGACTAACCTCTCATATCGAGTTGATTCTTGGTCCACAGAGCTCTTTCGTGTTGCTACAGTGACCTCAGGATCCCTCTAGCTTTGAAACAGTGTTCTTGGGGTTTCTATGAAGTGCCATCAAGGAAATCAAGGCTCCTTTCATGTTTGATGTGCAACACGGAATTGCTCTGCATGCAGTGCAGGGGAATCGGGCCTCATCTTGCGGCGAGGGGGAAGTCTCACGGTTTTTCTCGAGTTGCGGCGGGAACCTGGGGTATATTCTCGAGTAACGACGGGGATGGCCCTTCCACCCACGTGTTTGTTCAGCGACGTCAGGACTCCTGCCTAGTTGCGAGGGACAACTCGGGATTCTCCTCGAGGCTTGGCAGGGCAATTGGGACGCCTCTCCAGCTGAGACGGGAGATCAAGGGTCCCTTTCCACGTGCCACTGGAATCCTGGGACTCCTAAGAAGTTTCACGAGGAGTCAGGCATCGTCTCCTTTGGAGGCACTGATCTCAGTGTACCTCTGGAGTTTTCAAAGTATGTGAGGCCTCCGGTCGCGATGAGGTTGGGAACTAGCTCTTTCTCTGTGGTCTCCACAGGGGATTCAGACATCCTTTCGTCTTGGGAGATGCAAGACGAGCCTGCATTCAAGTCACTGCAGGGATATCTGGCCTTATTTCGAGTCAGGGCATCGCGGTGTCCATTCCACTTGAGGCCGCAAACTCAGGGTCCCTCTCACATACCTAGAGCTGAGAGAAGCCTCCTCTTGAGGTGCTTGTGGTAAGGTGGTATTCCTCTGGAGTCGAAGCCAGGGACTAACCTCTCATCTCGAGTTGATTTTTGGTCCACGGAGCTCTTTCGCGTTGCGACAGTGACCTCAGGATCCCTCTAGCCTTGAAACAGTGTTCTTGGGGTTTCTCTGGAGTGCCATCAAGGAAATCAAGGCTCCTTTCATGTGTGATGTGCAACACGGAATTGCTCTGCACGCAGTGCAGGGGAATCGGGCCTCATCTCGAGGCGAGGGTGAAGTCTCATGGTTTTTCTCGAGTTGCGGCGGGAACCTGGGGTATATTCTCGAGTTACGACGGGGATGGCCCTTCCACACACGTGTTTGTTCAGCGACGTCAGGACTCCTGCCTAGTTGCGAGGGACAACTCGGGATTCTCCTCGAGGCTTGGCAGGGCAACTGGGACGCCTCTCCAGCTGAGGCGGAGACCAAGTGTCCCTATCCACGTGACACAGGAATCCTGGGACTCCTATCAAGTTTCACGAGGAGTCAGGCATCGTCTCCTTTGGAGGCACTGATCTCTGCGTACCTCTGGAGTTTTCAAAGGATGTGAGGCCTCCGGTCGCGATAAGGTGGGGAACTAGGTCTTTCTCTGTGGTCTCCACAGGGGATTCAGACATCCTTTCGTCTTGGGAGATGTAAGACGAGCCTGCATTCAAGTCACTGCAGGGATATCCGGCCTTATTTCGAGTCAGGGCATCGCGGTGTCCATTCCACTTGAGGCCGCAAACTCAGGGTCCCTCTCACATACCTAGAGCTGAGAGAAGCCTCCTCTTGAGGTGCTTGTGGTAAGGTGGTATTCCTCTGGAGTCGAAGCCAGGGAATAACCTCTCATCTCGAGTTGATTTTTGGTCCACGGAGCTCTTTCGTGTTGCTACAGTGACCTCAGTTTCCCTCTAGCCTTGAAAGAGTGTTCTTGGGGTTTCTCTGGAGTACCATCAAGGAAATCAAGTCTCCTTTCATGTGTGATGTGCAAGACGGAATGGCACTGCACGCAGTGCAGGGGAATCGGGCCTCATCTAGCGGCGAGGGGGAAGTCTCATAGTTTTTCTTGAGTTGCGGCGGGAACCTGGGGTATATTCTCGAGTTACGACGGGGATGGCCCTTCCACCCACGTGTTTGTTCAGCGACGTCAGGAGTCCTGCCTAGTTGCGAGGGACAATCGGGATTCTTCTTGAGGCTTGGCAGGGCAATTGGGACGCCTCTCCAGCTGAGGCGGGAGACCAAGGGTCCCTTTCCACGTGCCACAGGAATCCTGGGACACCTATCAAGTTTCACGAGGAGTCAGGCATCGTCTCCTTTGGAGGCACTGATGTCCGCGTACCTCTGGAATTTTCAAAGGATGTGAGGCCTCCGGTCGCGATGAGGTTGGGAACTAGGTCTTTCTTTGTTGTCTCCACAGGGGATTCAGACACCCTTTCGTCTTGGGAGATGCAAGACGAGCCTGCATTCAAGTCACTGCAGGGATATCCGGCCTTATTTCGAGTCAGGGCATCGAGGTGCCCTTTCCACTTGAGGCCGCAAACTCATTGTCCCTCTCACATAGCTATAGCTGAGAGAAGCCTCCTCTTGAGGTGCTTGTGGTAAGGTGGTATTCCTCTGGAGTCGAAGCCAGGGACTAACCTCTCATATCGAGTTGATTCTTGGTCCACAGAGCTCTTTCGTGTTGCTACAGTGACCTCAGGATCCCTCTAGCCTTGAAACAGTGTTCTTGGGGTTTCTCTGGAGTGCCATCAAGGAAATCAAGGCTCCTTTCATGTTTGATGTGCAACACGGAATTGCTCTGCACGCAGTGCAGGGGAATCGGGCCTCATCTCGCGGCGAGGGGGAAGTCTCATGGTTTTTCTCGAGTTGCGGCGGGAACCTAGGGTATATTCTCGAGTTACGACGGGGATGGCCCTTCCACCCACGTGTTTGTTCAGTGACGTCAGGACTCCTGCCTAGTTGCAAGAAACAACTCGGTATTCTCCTCGAGGCTTGGCAGGGCAATTGGGACGCCTCTCCAGCTGAGGCGGGAGACCAAGGGTCCCTTTCCACGTGCCACAGGAATCCTGGGGCTCCTATCAAGTTTCACGAGGAGTCAGGCATCGTCTCCTTTGGAGGCAGTGATCTCCGCGTACCTCTGGAGTTTTCAAAGGATGTGAGGCCTCCGGTCGCGATGAGGTGGGGAACTAGGTCTTTCTTTGTTGTCTCCACAGGGGATTCAGACACCCTTTCGTCTTGGGAGATGCAAGACGAGCCTGCATTCAAGTCACTGCAGGGATATCCGGCCTTATTTCGAGTCAGGGCATCGAGGTACCCTTTCCACTTGAGGCCGCAAACTCATTGTCCCTCTCACATAGCTAGAGCTGAGAGAAGCCTCCTCTTGAGGTGCTTGAAGTAAGGTGGTATTCCTCTGGAGTCGAAGCCAGGGACTAATCTCTCATATCGAGTTGATTCTTGGTCCACGGAGCTCTTTCGTGTTGCTACAGTGACCTCAGGATCCCTCTAGCTTTGAAACAGTGTTCTTGGGGTTTCTATGAAGGGCCATCAAGGAAATCAAGGCTCCTTTCATGTGTGATGTGCAACACGGAATTGCTCTGCACGCAGTGCAGGGGAATCGGGCCTCATCTCGCGGCGAGGGGGAAGTCTCATGGTTTTTCTCGAGTTGCGGCGGGAACCTGGGTTATATTCTCGAATTACGACGGGGATGGCCCTTCCACCCACGTGTTTGTTCAGCGACGTCAGGACTCCTGCCTAGTTGCGAGGGACAACTCCGGATTCTCCTCGAGGCTTGGCATGGCAATTGGGACGCCTCTTCAACTGAGGCGGGAGACCAAGTGTCCCTTTCCACGTGCCACAGGAATCCTGGGACTCCTAAGAAGTTTCACGAGGAGTCAGGCATCGTCTCCTTTGGAGGCACTGATCTCCGCATACCTCTGGAGTTTTCAAAGAATGTGAGGCCTCCGGTCGCGATGAGGTGGGGAACTAGGTGTTTCTCTGTGGTCTCCACAGGGGATTCAGACATCCTTTCATCTTGGGAGATGCAAGACGAGCCTGCATTCAAGTCACTGCAGGGATATCCAGCGTTATTTCGCGTCAGGGCATCGCAGTGTCCATTCCACTTGAGGCCGCAAAATCAGGGTCCCTCTCACATACCTAGAGCTGAGAGAAGCCTCCTCTTGAGGTGCTTGTGGTAAGGTGGTATTCCTCTGGAGTCGAAGCCAGGGACTAACCTCTCATCTCGAGTTGATTTTTGGTCCACAGAGCTGTTTCGTGTTGCTACAGTGACCTCAGGATCCCTCTAGCCTTGAAACAGTGTTCTTGGGGTTTCTCTGGAGTGCCATCAAGGAAATCAAGGCTCCTTTCATGTTTGATGTGCAACACGGAATTGCTCTGCATGCAGTGCAGGGGAATCGGGCCTCATCTTGCGGCGAGGGGGAAGTCTCACGGTTTTTCTCGAGTTGCGGCGGGAACCTGTGGTATATTCTCGAGTAACGACGGGGATGGCCCTTCCACCCACGTGTTTGTTCAGCGACGTCAGGACTCCTGCCTAGTTGCGAGGGACAACTCGGGATTCTCCTCGAGGCTTGGCAGGGCAATTGGGACGCCTCTCCAGCTGAGGCGGGAGACCAAGGGTCCCTTTCCACGTGCCACAGGAATCCTGGGACTCCTATCAAGTTTCACGAGGAGTCAGGCATCGTCTCCTTTGGAGGCACTGATCTCCGCGTACCTCTGGAATTTTCAAAGGATGTGAGGCCTCCGGTCACGATGAGGTGGGGAACTAGGTCTTTCTCTGTGGTCTCCACAGGGGATTCAGACATCCTTTCATCTTGGGAGATGCAAGACGAGCCTGCATTCAAGTCACTGCAGGGATATCCGGCCTTATTTCCAGTCAGGGCATCGCGGTGTCCATTCCACTTGTGGCCGCAAACTCAGGGTCCCTCTCACATACCTAGAGCTGAGAGAAGCCTCCACTTGAGGTGCTTGTGGTAAGGTGGTATTCCTCTGGAGTCGAAGCCAGGGACTAACCTCTCATCTCGAGTTGACTTTTGGTCCACGGAGCTCTTTTGTGTTGCTACAGTGACTTCATGATCCCTCTAGCCTTGAAACAGTGTTCTTGGGGTTTCTCTGGAGTGCCATCAAGGAAATCAAGGCTCCTTTCATGTGTGATGTGCAACACGGAATTGCTCTGCACACAATGCAGGGGAATCGGGCCTCATCTCGCGGCGAGGGGGAAGTCTCATGGTTTTTCTCGAGTTGCGGCGGGAACCTGTGGTATATTCTTGAGTTACCACGGGGATGGCCCTTCCACCCACGTGTTTGTTCAGTGACGTCAGGACTCCTGCCTAGTTGCAAGAAACAACTCGGTATTCTCCTCGAGGCTTGGCAGGGCAATTGGGACGCCTCTCCAGCTGAGGCGGGAGACCAAGGGTCCCTTTCCACGTGCCACAGGAATCCTGGGGCTCCTATCAAGTTTCACGAGGAGTCAGGCATCGTCTCCTTTGGAGGCAGTGATCTCCGCGTACCTCTGGAGTTTTCAAAGGATGTGAGGCCTCCGGTCGCGATGAGGTGGGGAACTAGGTCTTTCTTTGTTGTCTCCACAGGGGATTCAGACACCCTTTCGTCTTGGGAGATGCAAGACGAGCCTGCATTCAAGTCACTGCAGGGATATCCGGCCTTATTTCGAGTCAGGGCATCGAGGTGCCCTTTCCACTTGAGGCCGCAAACTCATTGTCCCTCTCACATAGCTATAGCTGAGAGAAGCCTCCTCTTGAGGTGCTTGTGGTAAGGTGGTATTCCTCTGGAGTCGAAGCCAGGAACTAACCTCTCATATCGAGTTGATTCTTGGTCCACAGAGCTCTTTCGTGTTGCTACAGTGACCTCAGGATCCCTCTAGCCTTGAAACAGTGTTCTTGGGGTTTCTCTGGAGTGCCATCAAGGAAATCAAGGCTCCTTTCATGTGTGATGTGCAACACGGAATTGCTCTGCACGCAGTGCAGGGGAATCGGGCCTCATCTCGCGGCGAGGGGGAAGTCTCATGGTTTTTCTCGAGTTGCGGCGGGAACCTGGGTATATTCTCGAGTTACGACGGGGATGGCCCTTCCACCCACGTGTTTGTTCAGTGACGTCAGGACTCCTGCCTAGTTGCAAGAAACAACTCGGTATTCTCCTCGAGGCTTGGCAGGGCAATTGGGACGCCTCTCCAGCTGAGGCGGGAGACCAAGGGTCCCTTTCCACGTGCCACAGGAATCCTGGGGCTCCTATCAAGTTTCACGAGGAGTCAGGCATCGTCTCCTTTGGAGGCAGTGAATTCCGCGTACCTCTGGAGTTTTCAAAGGATGTGAGGCCTCCGGTCGCGATGAGGTGGGGAACTAGGTCTTTCTTTGTTGTCTCCACAGGGGATTCAGACACCCTTTCGTCTTGGGAGATGCAAGACGAGCCTGCATTCAAGTCACTGCAGGGATATCCGGCCTTATTTCGAGTCAGGGCATTGCGGTGTCCATTCCACTTGAGGCCGCAATCTCATTGTCCCTCTCACATAGCTAGAGCTGAGAGAAGCCTCCTCTTGAGGTGCTTGTGGTAAGGTGGTATTCCTCTGGAGTCGAAGCCAGGGACTAACCTCTCATATCGAGTTGATTCTTGGTCCACAGAGCTCTTTCGTGTTGCTACAGTGACCTCAGGATCCCTCTAGCTTTGAAACAGTGTTCTTGGGGTTTCTATGAAGTGCCATCAAGGAAATCAAGGCTCCTTTCATGTTTGATGTGCAACACGGAATTGCTCTGCATGCAGTGCAGGGGAATCGGGCCTCATCTTGCGGCGAGGGGGAAGTCTCACGGTTTTTCTCGAGTTGCGGCGGGAACCTGGGGTATATTCTCGAGTAACGACGGGGATGGCCCTTCCACCCACGTGTTTGTTCAGCGACGTCAGGACTCCTGCCTAGTTGCGAGGGACAACTCGGGATTCTCCTCGAGGCTTGGCAGGGCAATTGGGACGCCTCTCCAGCTGAGACGGGAGACCAAGGGTCCCTTTCCACGTGCCACTGGAATCCTGGGACTCCTAAGAAGTTTCACGAGGAGTCAGGCATCGTCTCCTTTGGAGGCACTGATCTCAGTGTACCTCTGGAGTTTTCAAAGTATGTGAGGCCTCCGGTCGCGATGAGGTTGGGAACTAGCTCTTTCTCTGTGGTCTCCACAGGGGATTCAGACATCCTTTCGTCTTGGGAGATGCAAGACGAGCCTGCATTCAAGTCACTGCAGGGATATCTGGCCTTATTTCGAGTCAGGGCATCGCGGTGTCCATTCCACTTGAGGCCGCAAACTCAGGGTCCCTCTCACATACCTAGAGCTGAGAGAAGCCTCCTCTTGAGGTGCTTGTGGTAAGGTGGTATTCCTCTGGAGTCGAAGCCAGGGACTAACCTCTCATCTCGAGTTGATTTTTGGTCCACGGAGCTCTTTCGTGTTGCGACAGTGACCTCAGGATCCCTCTAGCCTTGAAACAGTGTTCTTGGGGTTTCTCTGGAGTGCCATCAAGGAAATCAAGGCTCCTTTCATGTGTGATGTGCAACACGGAATTGCTCTGCACGCAGTGCAGGGGAATCGGGCCTCATCTCGAGGCGAGGGTGAAGTCTCATGGTTTTTCTCGAGTTGCGGCGGGAACCTGAGGTATATTCTCGAGTTACGACGGGGATGGCCCTTCCACACACGTGTTTGTTCAGCGACGTCAGGACTCCTGCCTAGTTGCGAGGGACAACTCGGGATTCTCCTCGAGGCTTGGCAGGGCAACTGGGACGCCTCTCCAGCTGAGGCGGGGACCAAGTGTCCCTTTCCACGTGACACAGGAATCCTGGGACTCCTATCAAGTTTCACGAGGAGTCAGGCATCGTCTACTTTGGAGGCACTGATCTCCGCGTACCTCTGGAGTTTTCAAAGGATGTGAGGCCTCCAGTCGCCATGAGGTGGGGAACTAGCTCTTTCTCTGTGGTCTCCACAGGGGATTCAGACATCCTTTCGTCTTTGGAGATGCAAGACGAGCCTGCATTCAAGTCACTGCTGGGATATCCGGCCTTATTTCGAGTCAGGGCATCGAGGTGCCCTTTCCACTTGAGGCCGCAAACTCATTGTCCCTCTCACATAGCCAGAGCTGAGAGAAGCCTCCTCTTGAGGTGCTTGTGGTAAAGTGGTATTCCTCTGGAGTCGAAGCCAGGGACTAACCTCTCATATCGAGTTGATTTTTGGTCCACAGAGCTCTTTCGTGTTGCTACAGTGACCTCAGGATCCCTCTAGCCTTGAAACAGTGTTCTTGGGGTTTCTCTGGAGTGCCATCAAGGAAATCAAGGCTCCTTTCATGTTTGATGTGCAACACGGAATTGCTCTGCACGCAGTGCAGGGGAATCGGGCCTCATCTCGCGGCGAGGGGGAAGTCTCATGGTTTTTCTCGAGTTGCGGCGGGAACCTAGGGTACATTCTCGAGTTACGACGGGGATGGCCCTTCCACCCACGTGTTTGCTCAGTGACGTCAGGACTCCTGCCTAGTTGCGAGGGACAACTCGGGATTCTCCTCGAGGCTTGGCAGGGCAATTGGGACGCCTCTCCAGCTGAGGCGGGAGACCAAGGGTCCCTTTCCACGTGCCACAGGAATCCTGGGGCTCCTATCAAGTTTCACGAGGAGTCAGGCATCGTCTCCTTTGGAGGCAGTGATCTCCGCGTACCTCTGGAGTTTTCAAAGGATGTGAGGCCTCCGGTCGCGATGAGGTGGGGAACTAGGTCTTTCTTTGTTGTCTCCACAGGGGATTCAGACACCCTTTCGTCTTGGGAGATGCAAGACGAGCCTGCATTCAAGTCACTGCAGGGATATCCGGCCTTATTTCGAGTCAGGGCATCGAGGTACCCTTTCCACTTGAGGCCGCAAACTCATTGTCCCTCTCACATAGCTAGAGCTGAGAGAAGCCTCCTCTTGAGGTGCTTGAAGTAAGGTGGTATTCCTCTGGAGTCGAAGCCAGGGACTAACCTCTCATATCGAGTTGATTCTTGGTCCACAGAGCTCTTTCGTGTTGCTACAGTGACCTCAGGATCCCTCTAGCTTTGAAACAGTGTTCTTGGGGTTTCTATGAAGGGCCATCAAGGAAATCAAGGGTCCTTTCATGTGTGATGTGCAACACGGAATTGATCTGCACGCAGTGCAGGGGAATCGGGCCTCATTTTGCGGCGAGGGGGAAGTCTCATGGTTTTTCTCGAGTTGCGGCGGGAACCTGGGTTATATTCTCGAGTTACGACGGGGATGGCCCTTCCACCCACGTGTTTGTTCAGCGACGTCAGGACTCCTGCCTAGTTGCGAGGGACAACTCCGGATTCTCCTCGAGGCTTGGCATGGCAATTGGGACGCCTCTTCAACTGAGGCGGGAGACCAAGGGTCCCTTTCCACGTGCCACAGGAATCCTGGGACTCCTAAGAAGTTTCACGAGGAGTCAGGCATCGTCTCCTTTGGAGGCACTGATCTCCGCGTACCTCTGGAGTTTTCAAAGAATGTGAGGCCTCCGGTCGCGATGAGGTGGGGAACTAGGTGTTTCTCTGTGGTCTCCACAGGGGATTCAGACATCCTTTCATCTTGGGAGATGCAAGACGAGCCTGCATTCAAGTCACTGCAGGGATATCCGGCGTTATTTCGCGTCAGGGCATCGCAGTGTCCATTCCACTTGAGGCCGCAAAATCAGGGTCCCTCTCACATACCTAGAGCTGAGAGAAGCCTCCTCTTGAGGTGCTTGTGGTAAGGTGGTATTCCTCTGGAGTCGAAGCCAGGGACTAACCTCTCATCTCGAGTTGATTTTTGGTCCACAGAGCTCTTTCGTGTTGCTACAGTGACCTCAGGATCCCTCTAGCCTTGAAACAGTGTTCTTGGGGTTTCTCTGGAGTGCCATCAAGGAAATCAAGGCTCCTTTCATGTTTGATGTGCAACACGGAATTGCTCTGCATGCAGTGCAGGGGAATCGGGCCTCATCTTGCGGCGAGGGGTAAGTCTCACGGTTTTTCTCGAGTTGCGGCGGGAACCTTGGGTATATTCTCGAGTAACGACGGGGATGGCCCTTCCACCCACGTGTTTGTTCAGCGACGTCAGGACTCCTGCCTAGTTGCGAGGGACAACTCGGGATTCTCCTCGAGGCTTGGCAGGGCAATTGGGACGCCTCTCCAGCTGAGGCGGGAGACCAAGGGTCCCTTTCCACGTGCCACAGGAATCCTGGGACTCCTATCAAGTTTCACGAGGAGTCAGGCATCGTCTCCTTTGGAGGCACTGATCTCCGCGTACCTCTGGAGTTTTCAAAGGATGTGAGGCCTCCGGTCACGATGAGGTGGGGAACTAGGTCTTTCTCTGTGGTCTCCACAGGGGATTCAGACATCCTTTCATCTTGGGAGATGCAAGACGAGCCTGCATTCAAGTCACTGCAGGGATATCCGGCATTATTTCCAGTCAGGGCATCGCGGTGTCCATTCCACTTGTGGCCGCAAACTCAGGGTCCCTCTCACATACCTAGAGCTGAGAGAAGCCTCCACTTGAGGTGCTTGTGGTAAGGTGGTATTCCTCTGGAGTCGAAGCCAGGGACTAACCTCTCATCTCGAGTTGATTTTTGGTCCACGGAGCTCTTTTGTGTTGCTACAGTGACTTCATGATCCCTCTAGCCTTGAAACAGTGTTCTTGGGGTTTCTCTGGAGTGCCATCAAGGAAATCAAGGCTCCTTTCATGTGTGATGTGCAACACGGAATTGCTCTGCACACAATGCAGGGGAATCGGGCCTCATCTCGCGGCGACGGGGAAGTCTCATGGTTTTTCTCGAGTTGCGGCGGGAACCTGTGGTATATTCTTGAGTTACCACGGGGATGGCCCTTCCACCCACGTGTTTGTTCAGTGACGTCAGGACTCCTGCCTAGTTGCAAGAAACAACTCGGTATTCTCCTCGAGGCTTGGCAGGGCAATTGGGACGCCTCTCCAGCTGAGGCGGGAGACCAAGGGTCCCTTTCCACATGCCACAGGAATCCTGGGGCTCCTATCAAGTTTCACGAGGAGTCAGGCATCGTCTCCTTTGGAGGCAGTGATCTCCGCGTACCTCTGGAATTTTCAAAGGATGTGAGGCCTCCGGTCGCGATGAGGTGGGGAACTAGGTCTTTCTTTGTTGTCTCCACAGGGGATTCAGACACCCTTTCGTCTTGGGAGATGCAAGACGAGCCTGCATTCAAGTCACTGCAGGGATATCCGGCCTTATTTCGAGTCAGGGCATCGAGGTGCCCTTTCCACTTGAGGCCGCAAACTCATTGTCCCTCTCACATAGCTATAGCTGAGAGAAGCCTCCTCTTGAGGTGCTTGTGGTAAGGTGGTATTCCTCTGGAGTCGAAGCCAGGGACTAACCTCTCATATCGAGTTGATTCTTGGTCCACAGAGCTCTTTCGTGTTGCTACAGTGACCTCAGGATCCCTCTAGCCTTGAAACAGTGTTCTTGGGGTTTCTCTGGAGTGCCATCAAGGAAATCAAGGCTCCTTTCATGTGTGATGTGCAACACGGAATTGCTCTGCACGCAGTGCAGGGGAATCGGGCCTCATCTCGCGGCGAGGGGGAAGTCTCATGGTTTTTCTCGAGTTGCGGCGGGAACCTGGGTATATTCTTGAGTTACGACGGTGATGGCCCTTCCACCCACGTGTTTGTTCAGTGACGTCAGGACTCCTGCCTAGTTGCAAGAAACAACTCGGTATTCTCCTCGAGGCTTGGCAGGGCAATTGGGACGCCTCTCCAGCTGAGGCGGGAGACCATGGGTCCCTTTCCACGTGCCACAGGAATCCTGGGGCTCCTATCAAGTTTCACGAGGTGTCAGGCATCGTCTCCTTTGGAGGCAGTGAATTCCGCGTACCTCTGGAGTTTTCAAAGGATGTGAGGCCTCAGGTCGCGATGAGGTGGTTAACTAGGTCTTTCTTTGTTGTCTCCACAGGGGATTCAGACACCCTTTCGTCTTGGGAGATGCAAGACGAGCCTGCATTCAAGTCACTGCAGGGATATCCGGCCTTATTTCGAGTCAGGGCATCGCGGTGTCCATTCCACTTGAGGCCGCAATCTCATTGTCCCTCTCACATAGCTAGAGCTGAGAGAAGCCTCCTCTTGAGGTGCTTGTGGTAAGGTGGTATTCCTCTGGAGTCGAAGCCAGGGACTAACCTCTCATATCGAGTTGATTCTTGGTCCACAGAGCTCTTTCGTGTTGCTACAGTTACCTCAGGATCCCTCTAGCTTTGAAACAGTGTTCTTGGGGTTTCTATGAAGTGCCATCAAGGAAATCAAGGCTCCTTTCATGTTTGATGTGCAACACGGAATTGCTCTGCATGCAGTGCAGGGGAATCGGGCCTCATCTTGCGGCGAGGGGGAAGTCTCACGGTTTTTCTCGAGTTGCGGCGGGAACCTGGGGTATATTCTCGAGTAACGACGGGGATGGCCCTTCCACCCACGTGTTTGTTCAGCGACGTCAGGACTCCTGCCTAGTTGCGAGGGACAACTCGGGATTCTCCTCGAGGCTTGGCAGGGCAATTGGGACGCCTCTCCAGCTGAGACGGGAGACCAAGGGTCCCTTTCCACGTGCCACTGGAATCCTGGGACTCCTAAGAAGTTTCACGAGGAGTCAGGCATCGTCTCCTTTGGAGGCACTGATCTCAGTGTACCTCTGGAGTTTTCAAAGTATGTGAGGCCTCCGGTCGCGATAAGTTTGGGAACTAGCTCTTTCTCTGTGGTCTCCACAGGGGATTCAGACATCCTTTCGTCTTGGGAGATGCAAGACGAGCCTGCATTCAAGTCACTGCAGGGATATCCGGCCTTATTTCGAGTCAGGGCATCGCGGTGTCCATTCCACTTGAGGCCGCAAACTCAGGGTCCCTCTCACATACCTAGAGCTGAGAGAAGCCTCCTCTTGAGGTGCTTGTGGTAAGGTGGTTTCCTCTGGATTCGAAGCCAGGGACTAACCTCTGATCTCGAGTTGATTTTTGGTCCACGGAGCTCTTTCGTGTTGCGACAGTGACCTCAGGATCCCTCTAGCCTTGAAGCAGTGTTCTTGGGGTTTCTCTGGAGTGCCATCAAGGAAATCAAGGCTCCTTTCATGTGTGATGTGCAACACAGAATTGCTCTGCACGCAGTGCAGGTGAATCGGGCCTCATCTCGCGGCGAGGGGGAAGTCTCATGGTTTTTCTCGAGTTGCGGCGGGAACCTGGGTTATATTCTCGAGTTCCGACGGGGATGGCCCTTCCACCCACGTGTTTGTTCAGCGACGTCAGGACTCCTGCCTAGTTGCGAGGGACAACTCGGGATTCTCCTCGAGGCTTGGCAGGGCAATTGGGACGCCTCTCCAGCTGAGGCGGGAGACCAAGGGTCCCTTTCCACGTGCCACAGGAATCCTGGGACTCCTATCAAGTTTCACGAGGAGTCAGGCATCGTCTCCTTTGGAGGCACTGATCTCCGCGTACCTCTGGAGTTTTCAAAGGATGAGAGGCCTCCGGTCACGATGAGGTGGGGAACTAGGTCTTTCTCTGTGGTCTCCACAGGGGATTCAGACATCCTTTCATCTTGGGAGATGCAAGACGAGCCTGCATTCAAGTCACTGCAGGGATATCCGGCATTATTTCCAGTCAGGGCATCGCGGTGTCCATTCCACTTGTGGCCGCAAACTCAGGGTCCCTCTCACATACCTAGAGCTGAGAGAAGCCTCCACTTGAGGTGCTTGTGGTAAGGTGGTATTCCTCTGGAGTCGAAGCCAGGGACTAACCTCTCATCTCGAGTTGATTTTTGGTCCACGGAGCTCTTTTGTGTTGCTTCAGTGACTTCATGATCCCTCTAGCCTTGAAACAGTGTTCTTGGGGTTTCTCTGGAGTGCCATCAAGGAAATCAAGGCTCCTTTCATGTGTGATGTG
This sequence comes from Cervus elaphus, assembly GCF_910594005.1. Lineage (NCBI taxonomy): Eukaryota > Metazoa > Chordata > Mammalia > Artiodactyla > Cervidae > Cervus > Cervus elaphus. The sequence continues at coordinate 197,118 of NW_025316721.1, read as the reverse complement.
CAACACGGAATTGCTCTGCACACAATGCAGGGGAATCGGGCCTCATCTCGCGGCGAGGGGGAAGTCTCATGGTTTTTCTCGAGTTGCGGCGGGAACCTGTGGTATATTCTTGAGTTACCACGGGGATGGCCCTTCCACCCACGTGTTTGTTCAGTGACGTCAGGACTCCTGCCTAGTTGCAAGAAACAACTCGGTATTCTCCTCGAGGCTTGGCAGGGCAATTGGGACGCCTCTCCAGCTGAGGCGGGAGACCAAGGGTCCCTTTCCACATGCCACAGGAATCCTGGGGCTCCTATCAAGTTTCACGAGGAGTCAGGCATCGTCTCCTTTGGAGGCAGTGATCTCCGCGTACCTCTGGAATTTTCAAAGGATGTGAGGCCTCCGGTCGCGATGAGGTGGGGAACTAGGTCTTTCTTTGTTGTCTCCACAGGGGATTCAGACACCCTTTCGTCTTGGGAGATGCAAGACGAGCCTGCATTCAAGTCACTGCAGGGATATCCGGCCTTATTTCGAGTCAGGGCATCGAGGTGCCCTTTCCACTTGAGGCCGCAAACTCATTGTCCCTCTCACATAGCTATAGCTGAGAGAAGCCTCCTCTTGAGGTGCTTGTGGTAAGGTGGTATTCCTCTGGAGTCGAAGCCAGGGACTAACCTCTCATATCGAGTTGATTCTTGGTCCACAGAGCTCTTTCGTGTTGCTACAGTGACCTCAGGATCCCTCTAGCCTTGAAACAGTGTTCTTGGGGTTTCTCTGGAGTGCCATCAAGGAAATCAAGGCTCCTTTCATGTGTGATGTGCAACACGGAATTGCTCTGCACGCAGTGCAGGGGAATCGGGCCTCATCTCGCGGCGAGGGGGAAGTCTCATGGTTTTTCTCGAGTTGCGGCGGGAACCTGGGTATATTCTTGAGTTACGACGGTGATGGCCCTTCCACCCACGTGTTTGTTCAGTGACGTCAGGACTCCTGCCTAGTTGCAAGAAACAACTCGGTATTCTCCTCGAGGCTTGGCAGGGCAATTGGGACGCCTCTCCAGCTGAGGCGGGAGACCATGGGTCCCTTTCCACGTGCCACAGGAATCCTGGGGCTCCTATCAAGTTTCACGAGGAGTCAGGCATCGTCTCCTTTGGAGGCAGTGAATTCCGCGTACCTCTGGAGTTTTCAAAGGATGTGAGGCCTCAGGTCGCGATGAGGTGGTTAACTAGGTCTTTCTTTGTTGTCTCCACAGGGGATTCAGACACCCTTTCGTCTTGGGAGATGCAAGACGAGCCTGCATTCAAGTCACTGCAGGGATATCCGGCCTTATTTCGAGTCAGGGCATCGCGGTGTCCATTCCACTTGAGGCCGCAATCTCATTGTCCCTCTCACATAGCTAGAGCTGAGAGAAGCCTCCTCTTGAGGTGCTTGTGGTAAGGTGGTATTCCTCTGGAGTCGAAGCCAGGGACTAACCTCTCATATCGAGTTGATTCTTGGTCCACAGAGCTCTTTCGTGTTGCTACAGTTACCTCAGGATCCCTCTAGCTTTGAAACAGTGTTCTTGGGGTTTCTATGAAGTGCCATCAAGGAAATCAAGGCTCCTTTCATGTTTGATGTGCAACACGGAATTGCTCTGCATGCAGTGCAGGGGAATCGGGCCTCATCTTGCGGCGAGGGGGAAGTCTCACGGTTTTTCTCGAGTTGCGGCGGGAACCTGGGGTATATTCTCGAGTAACGACGGGGATGGCCCTTCCACCCACGTGTTTGTTCAGCGACGTCAGGACTCCTGCCTAGTTGCGAGGGACAACTCGGGATTCTCCTCGAGGCTTGGCAGGGCAATTGGGACGCCTCTCCAGCTGAGACGGGAGACCAAGGGTCCCTTTCCACGTGCCACTGGAATCCTGGGACTCCTAAGAAGTTTCACGAGGAGTCAGGCATCGTCTCCTTTGGAGGCACTGATCTCAGTGTACCTCTGGAGTTTTCAAAGTATGTGAGGCCTCCGGTCGCGATAAGTTTGGGAACTAGCTCTTTCTCTGTGGTCTCCACAGGGGATTCAGACATCCTTTCGTCTTGGGAGATGCAAGACGAGCCTGCATTCAAGTCACTGCAGGGATATCCGGCCTTATTTCGAGTCAGGGCATCGCGGTGTCCATTCCACTTGAGGCCGCAAACTCAGGGTCCCTCTCACATACCTAGAGCTGAGAGAAGCCTCCTCTTGAGGTGCTTGTGGTAAGGTGGTTTCCTCTGGATTCGAAGCCAGGGACTAACCTCTGATCTCGAGTTGATTTTTGGTCCACGGAGCTCTTTCGTGTTGCGACAGTGACCTCAGGATCCCTCTAGCCTTGAAGCAGTGTTCTTGGGGTTTCTCTGGAGTGCCATCAAGGAAATCAAGGCTCCTTTCATGTGTGATGTGCAACACAGAATTGCTCTGCACGCAGTGCAGGTGAATCGGGCCTCATCTCGCGGCGAGGGGGAAGTCTCATGGTTTTTCTCGAGTTGCGGCGGGAACCTGGGTTATATTCTCGAGTTCCGACGGGGATGGCCCTTCCACCCACGTGTTTGTTCAGCGACGTCAGGACTCCTGCCTAGTTGCGAGGGACAACTCGGGATTCTCCTCGAGGCTTGGCAGGGCAATTGGGACGCCTCTCCAGCTGAGGCGGGAGACCAAGGGTCCCTTTCCACGTGCCACAGGAATCCTGGGACTCCTATCAAGTTTCACGAGGAGTCAGGCATCGTCTCCTTTGGAGGCACTGATCTCCGCGTACCTCTGGAGTTTTCAAAGGATGTGAGGCCTCCGGTCACGATGAGGTGGGGAACTAGGTCTTTCTCTGTGGTCTCCACAGGGGATTCAGACATCCTTTCATCTTGGGAGATGCAAGACGAGCCTGCATTCAAGTCACTGCAGGGATATCCGGCATTATTTCCAGTCAGGGCATCGCGGTGTCCATTCCACTTGTGGCCGCAAACTCAGGGTCCCTCTCACATACCTAGAGCTGAGAGAAGCCTCCACTTGAGGTGCTTGTGGTAAGGTGGTATTCCTCTGGAGTCGAAGCCAGGGACTAACCTCTCATCTCGAGTTGATTTTTGGTCCACGGAGCTCTTTTGTGTTGCTTCAGTGACTTCATGATCCCTCTAGCCTTGAAACAGTGTTCTTGGGGTTTCTCTGGAGTGCCATCAAGGAAATCAAGGCTCCTTTCATGTGTGATGTGCAACACGGAATTGCTCTGCACACAATGCAGGGGAATCGGGCCTCATCTCGCGGCGAGGGGGAAGTCTCATGGTTTTTCTCGAGTTGCGGCGGGAACCTGTGGTATATTCTTGAGTTACCACGGGGATGGCCCTTCCACCCACGTGTTTGTTCAGTGACGTCAGGACTCCTGCCTAGTTGCAAGAAACAACTCGGTATTCTCCTCGAGGCTTGGCAGGGCAATTGGGACGCCTCTCCAGCTGAGGCGGGAGACCAAGGGTCCCTTTCCACATGCCACAGGAATCCTGGGGCTCCTATCAAGTTTCACGAGGAGTCAGGCATCGTCTCCTTTGGAGGCAGTGATCTCCGCGTACCTCTGGAATTTTCAAAGGATGTGAGGCCTCCGGTCGCGATGAGGTGGGGAACTAGGTCTTTCTTTGTTGTCTCCACAGGGGATTCAGACACCCTTTCGTCTTGGGAGATGCAAGACGAGCCTGCATTCAAGTCACTGCAGGGATATCCGGCCTTATTTCGAGTCAGGGCATCGAGGTGCCCTTTCCACTTGAGGCCGCAAACTCATTGTCCCTCTCACATAGCTATAGCTGAGAGAAGCCTCCTCTTGAGGTGCTTGTGGTAAGGTGGTATTCCTCTGGAGTCGAAGCCAGGGACTAACCTCTCATATCGAGTTGATTCTTGGTCCACAGAGCTCTTTCGTGTTGCTACAGTGACCTCAGGATCCCTCTAGCCTTGAAACAGTGTTCTTGGGGTTTCTCTGGAGTGCCATCAAGGAAATCAAGGCTCCTTTCATGTGTGATGTGCAACACGGAATTGCTCTGCACGCAGTGCAGGGGAATCGGGCCTCATCTCGCGGCGAGGGGGAAGTCTCATGGTTTTTCTCGAGTTGCGGCGGGAACCTGGGTATATTCTTGAGTTACGACGGTGATGGCCCTTCCACCCACGTGTTTGTTCAGTGACGTCAGGACTCCTGCCTAGTTGCAAGAAACAACTCGGTATTCTCCTCGAGGCTTGGCAGGGCAATTGGGACGCCTCTCCAGCTGAGGCGGGAGACCATGGGTCCCTTTCCACGTGCCACAGGAATCCTGGGGCTCCTATCAAGTTTCACGAGGAGTCAGGCATCGTCTCCTTTGGAGGCAGTGAATTCCGCGTACCTCTGGAGTTTTCAAAGGATGTGAGGCCTCAGGTCGCGATGAGGTGGTTAACTAGGTCTTTCTTTGTTGTCTCCACAGGGGATTCAGACACCCTTTCGTCTTGGGAGATGCAAGACGAGCCTGCATTCAAGTCACTGCAGGGATATCCGGCCTTATTTCGAGTCAGGGCATCGCGGTGTCCATTCCACTTGAGGCCGCAATCTCATTGTCCCTCTCACATAGCTAGAGCTGAGAGAAGCCTCCTCTTGAGGTGCTTGTGGTAAGGTGGTATTCCTCTGGAGTCGAAGCCAGGGACTAACCTCTCATATCGAGTTGATTCTTGGTCCACAGAGCTCTTTCGTGTTGCTACAGTTACCTCAGGATCCCTCTAGCTTTGAAACAGTGTTCTTGGGGTTTCTATGAAGTGCCATCAAGGAAATCAAGGCTCCTTTCATGTTTGATGTGCAACACGGAATTGCTCTGCATGCAGTGCAGGGGAATCGGGCCTCATCTTGCGGCGAGGGGGAAGTCTCACGGTTTTTCTCGAGTTGCGGCGGGAACCTGGGGTATATTCTCGAGTAACGACGGGGATGGCCCTTCCACCCACGTGTTTGTTCAGCGACGTCAGGACTCCTGCCTAGTTGCGAGGGACAACTCGGGATTCTCCTCGAGGCTTGGCAGGGCAATTGGGACGCCTCTCCAGCTGAGACGGGAGACCAAGGGTCCCTTTCCACGTGCCACTGGAATCCTGGGACTCCTAAGAAGTTTCACGAGGAGTCAGGCATCGTCTCCTTTGGAGGCACTGATCTCAGTGTACCTCTGGAGTTTTCAAAGTATGTGAGGCCTCCGGTCGCGATAAGTTTGGGAACTAGCTCTTTCTCTGTGGTCTCCACAGGGGATTCAGACATCCTTTCGTCTTGGGAGATGCAAGACGAGCCTGCATTCAAGTCACTGCAGGGATATCCGGCCTTATTTCGAGTCAGGGCATCGCGGTGTCCATTCCACTTGAGGCCGCAAACTCAGGGTCCCTCTCACATACCTAGAGCTGAGAGAAGCCTCCTCTTGAGGTGCTTGTGGTAAGGTGGTTTCCTCTGGATTCGAAGCCAGGGACTAACCTCTGATCTCGAGTTGATTTTTGGTCCACGGAGCTCTTTCGTGTTGCGACAGTGACCTCAGGATCCCTCTAGCCTTGAAGCAGTGTTCTTGGGGTTTCTCTGGAGTGCCATCAAGGAAATCAAGGCTCCTTTCATGTGTGATGTGCAACACAGAATTGCTCTGCACGCAGTGCAGGTGAATCGGGCCTCATCTCGCGGCGAGGGGGAAGTCTCATGGTTTTTCTCGAGTTGCGGCGGGAACCTGGGTTATATTCTCGAGTTACGACGGGGATGGCCCTTCCACCCACGTGTTTGTTCAGCGACGTCAGGACTCCTGCCTAGTTGCGAGGGACAACTCGGGATTCTCCTCGAGGCTTGGCAGGGCAATTGGGACGCCTCTCCAGCTGAGGCGGGAGACCAAGGGTCCCTTTCCACGTGCCACAGGAATCCTGGGACTCCTATCAAGTTTCACGAGGAGTCAGGCATCGTCTCCTTTGGAGGCACTGATCTCCGCGTACCTCTGGAGTTTTCAAAGGATGTGAGGCCTCCGGTCACGATGAGGTGGGGAACTAGGTCTTTCTCTGTGGTCTCCACAGGGGATTCAGACATCCTTTCATCTTGGGAGATGCAAGACGAGCCTGCATTCAAGTCACTGCAGGGATATCCGGCATTATTTCCAGTCAGGGCATCGCGGTGTCCATTCCACTTGTGGCCGCAAACTCAGGGTCCCTCTCACATACCTAGAGCTGAGAGAAGCCTCCACTTGAGGTGCTTGTGGTAAGGTGGTATTCCTCTGGAGTCGAAGCCAGGGACTAACCTCTCATCTCGAGTTGATTTTTGGTCCACGGAGCTCTTTTGTGTTGCTTCAGTGACTTCATGATCCCTCTAGCCTTGAAACAGTGTTCTTGGGGTTTCTCTGGAGTGCCATCAAGGAAATCAAGGCTCCTTTCATGTGTGATGTGCAACACGGAATTGCTCTGCACACAATGCAGGGGAATCGGGCCTCATCTCGCGGCGAGGGGGAAGTCTCATGGTTTTTCTCGAGTTGCGGCGGGAACCTGTGGTATATTCTTGAGTTACCACGGGGATGGCCCTTCCACCCACGTGTTTGTTCAGTGACGTCAGGACTCCTGCCTAGTTGCAAGAAACAACTCGGTATTCTCCTCGAGGCTTGGCAGGGCAATTGGGACGCCTCTCCAGCTGAGGCGGGAGACCAAGGGTCCCTTTCCACATGCCACAGGAATCCTGGGGCTCCTATCAAGTTTCACGAGGAGTCAGGCATCGTCTCCTTTGGAGGCAGTGATCTCCGCGTACCTCTGGAATTTTCAAAGGATGTGAGGCCTCCGGTCGCGATGAGGTGGGGAACTAGGTCTTTCTTTGTTGTCTCCACAGGGGATTCAGACACCCTTTCGTCTTGGGAGATGCAAGACGAGCCTGCATTCAAGTCACTGCAGGGATATCCGGCCTTATTTCGAGTCAGGGCATCGAGGTGCCCTTTCCACTTGAGGCCGCAAACTCATTGTCCCTCTCACATAGCTATAGCTGAGAGAAGCCTCCTCTTGAGGTGCTTGTGGTAAGGTGGTATTCCTCTGGAGTCGAAGCCAGGGACTAACCTCTCATATCGAGTTGATTCTTGGTCCACAGAGCTCTTTCGTGTTGCTACAGTGACCTCAGGATCCCTCTAGCCTTGAAACAGTGTTCTTGGGGTTTCTCTGGAGTGCCATCAAGGAAATCAAGGCTCCTTTCATGTGTGATGTGCAACACGGAATTGCTCTGCACGCAGTGCAGGGGAATCGGGACTCATCTCGCGGCGAGGGGGAAGTCTCATGGTTTTTCTCGAGTTGCGGCGGGAACCTGGGTATATTCTTGAGTTACGACGGTGATGGCCCTTCCACCCACGTGTTTGTTCAGTGACGTCAGGACTCCTGCCTAGTTGCAAGAAACAACTCGGTATTCTCCTCGAGGCTTGGCAGGGCAATTGGGACGCCTCTCCAGCTGAGGCGGGAGACCATGGGTCCCTTTCCACGTGCCACAGGAATCCTGGGGCTCCTATCAAGTTTCACGAGGAGTCAGGCATCGTCTCCTTTGGAGGCAGTGAATTCCGCGTACCTCTGGAGTTTTCAAAGGATGTGAGGCCTCAGGTCGCGATGAGGTGGTTAACTAGGTCTTTCTTTGTTGTCTCCACAGGGGATTCAGACACCCTTTCGTCTTGGGAGATGCAAGACGAGCCTGCATTCAAGTCACTGCAGGGATATCCGGCCTTATTTCGAGTCAGGGCATCGCGGTGTCCATTCCACTTGAGGCCGCAATCTCATTGTCCCTCTCACATAGCTAGAGCTGAGAGAAGCCTCCTCTTGAGGTGCTTGTGGTAAGGTGGTATTCCTCTGGAGTCGAAGCCAGGGACTAACCTCTCATATCGAGTTGATTCTTGGTCCACAGAGCTCTTTCGTGTTGCTACAGTGACCTCAGGATCCCTCTAGCTTTGAAACAGTGTTCTTGGGGTTTCTATGAAGTGCCATCAAGGAAATCAAGGCTCCTTTCATGTTTGATGTGCAACACGGAATTGCTCTGCATGCAGTGCAGGGGAATCGGGCCTCATCTCGCGGCGAGGGGGAAGTCTCACGGTTTTTCTCGAGTTGCGGCGGGAACCTGGGGTATATTCTCGAGTAACGACGGGGATGGCCCTTCCACCCACGTGTTTGTTCAGCGACGTCAGGACTCCTGCCTAGTTGCGAGGGACAACTCGGGATTCTCCTCGAGGCTTGGCAGGGCAATTGGGACGCCTCTCCAGCTGAGACGGGAGACCAAGGGTCCCTTTCCACGTGCCACTGGAATCCTGGGACTCCTAAGAAGTTTCACGAGGAGTCAGGCATCGTCTCCTTTGGAGGCACTGATCTCAGTGTACCTCTGGAGTTTTCAAAGTATGTGAGGCCTCCGGTCGCGATAAGTTTGGGAACTAGCTCTTTCTTTGTGGTCTCCACAGGGGATTCAGACATCCTTTCGTCTTGGGAGATGCAAGACGAGCCTGCATTCAAGTCACTGCAGGGATATCTGGCCTTATTTCGAGTCAGGGCATCGCGGTGTCCATTCCACTTGAGGCCGCAAACTCAGGGTCCCTCTCACATACCTAGAGCTGAGAGAAGCCTCCTCTTGAGGTGCTTGTGGTAAGGTGGTATTCCTCTGGAGTCGAAGCCAGGGACTAACCTCTGATCTCGAGTTGATTTTTGGTCCACGGAGCTCTTTCGTGTTGCGACAGTGACCTCAGGATCCCTCTAGCCTTGAAACAGTGTTCTTGGGGTTTCTCTGGAGTGCCATCAAGGAAATCAAGGCTCCTTTCATGTGTGATGTGCAACACGGAATTGCTCTGCACGCAGTGGAGGGGAATCGGGCCTCATCTCGCGGCGAGGGTGAAGTCTCATGGTTTTTCTCGAGTTGCGGCGGGAACCTGGGGTATATTCTCGAGTTACGACAGGGATGGCCCTTCCACACACGTGTTTGTTCAGCGACGTCAGGACTCCTGCCTAGTTGCGAGGGACAACTCGGGATTCTCCTCGAGGCTTGGCAGGGCAACTGGGACGCCTCTCCAGCTGAGGCGGGAGACCAAGGGTCCCTTTCCACGTGCCACAGGAATCCTGGGGCTCCTATCAAGTTTCACGAGGAGTCAGGCATCGTCTCCTTTGGAGGCAGTGATCTCCGCGTACCTCTGGAGTTTTCAAAGGATGTGAGGCCTCCGGTCGCGATGAGGTGGGGAACTAGGTCTTTCTCTGTGGTCTCCACAGGGGATTCAGACATTCTTTCGTCTTGGGAGATGCAAGACGAGCCTGCATTCAAGTCACTGTAGGGATATCCGGCCTTATTTCGAGTCAGGGCATCGCGGTGTCCATTCCACATGAGGCCGCAAACTCAGGGTCCCTCTCACATACCTACAGCTGAGAGAAGCCTCCTCTTGAGGTGCTTGTGGTAAGGTGGTTTCCTCTGGAGTCGAAGCCAGGGACTAACCTCTCATCTCGAGTTGATTTGTGGTCCACGGAGCTCTTTCGGGTTGCTACAGTGACCTCAGGATCCCTCTAGCCTTGAAACAGTGTTCTTGGGGTTTCTCTGGAATGCCATCAAGGAAATCAAGGCTCCTTTCATGTGTGATGTGCAACACGGAATTGCTCTGCACGCAGTGCAGGGGAATCGGGCCTCATCTCGCGGCGAGGGGGAAGTCTCATGGTTTTTCTCGAGTTGCGGCGGGAACCTTGGGTATATTCTCGAGTTACGACGGGGATGGCTGTTTAACCCTGGTGTTTGTTCAGCGACGTCAGGACTCCTGCCTAGTTGCGAGGGACAACTCGGGATTCTCCTCGAGGCTTGGCAGGGCAATTGGGACGACTCTCCAGCTGAGGCGGGAGACCAAGGGTCCCTTTAGACGTGCCACAGGAATCCTGGGACTCCTATCAAGTTTCACGAGGAGTCAGGCATCGTCTCCTTTGGAGGCACTGATCTCCGCGTACCTCTGGAGTTTTCAAAGGATGTGAGGCCTCCGGTCGCCATGAGGTGGGGAACTAGGTCTTGCTCTGTGGTCTCCACAGGGGATTCAGACATCCTTTCGTCTTGGGAGATGCAAGACGAGCCTGCATTCAAGTCACTGCAGGGATATCCGGCCTTATATCGAGTCAGGGCATCGCGGTGTCCATTCCACTTGAGGCCGCAAACTCAGGGTCCCTCTCACATACCTAGAGCTGAGAGAAGCCTCCTCTTGAGGTGCTTGTGGTAAGGTGGTATTCCTCTGGAGTCGAAGCCAGGGACTAATCTCTCATCTCGATTTGATTTTTGGTCCACGGAGCTCTTTCGTGTTGCGACAGTGACCTCAGGATCCCTCTAGCCTTGAAACAGTGTTCTTGGGGTTTCTCTGGAGTGCCATCAAGGAAATCAAGGCTCCTTTTATGTGTGATGTGCAACACGGAACTGCTCTGCACGCAGTGCAGGGGAATCGGGCCTCATCTCGCGGCGAGGGTGAAGTCTCATGGTTTTTCTCGAGTTGCGGCGGGAACCTGGGGTATAATCTCGAGTTATGACGGGGATGGCCCTTCCACCCACGTGTTTGTTCAGCGACGGCAGGACTCCTGCCTAGTTGCGAGGGACAACTCGGGATTCTCCTTGAGGCTTGGCTGGGCAATTGGGACGCCTCTCCAGCTGAGGCGGGAGACCAACGGTCTCTTTCCACGTGCCACAGGAATCCTGGGACTCCTCAAAAGTTTCACGAGGAGTCAGACATCGTCTCCTTTGGAGGCACTGATCTCAGTGTACCTCTGGAGTTTTCTAAGTATGTGAGGCCTCCGGTCACAATGAGGTGGGGAACTAGGTCTTTCTCTGTGGTCTCCACAGGGGATTCAGACATCCTTTCGTCTTGGGAGATGCAAGACGAGCCTGCATTCAAGTCACTGCAGGGATATCCGGCCTTATTTCGAGTCAGGGCATCGCGGTGTCCATTCCACTTGAGGCCGCAAACTCAGGGTCCCTCTCACATACCTAGAGCTGAGAGAAGCCTCCTCTTGAGGTGCTTGTGGTAAGGTGGTTTCCTCTGGAGTCGAAGCCAGGGACTAACCTCTGATCTCGAGTTGATTTTTGGTCCACGGAGCTCTTTCGTGTTGCGACATTGACCTCAGGATCCCTCTAGCCTTGAAACAGTGTTCTTGGGGTTTCTCTGGAGTGCCATCAAGGAAATAAAGGCTCCTTTCATGTGTGATGTGCAACACGGAATTGCTCTGCACGCAGTGCAGGGGAATCGGGCCTCATCTCGCGGCGAGGGGGAAGTCTCATGGTTTTTCTCGAGTTGCGGCGGGAACCTGGGTTATATTCTCGAGTTCCGACGGGGATGGCCCTTCCACCCACGTGTTTGTTCAGCGACGTCAGGACTCCTGCCTAGTTGCGAGGGACAACTCGGGATTCTCCTCGAGGCTTGGCAGGGCAATTGGGACGCCTCTCCAGCTGAGGCGGGAGACCAAGGGCCCCTTTCCACGTGCCACAGGAATCCTGGGACTCCTATCAAGTTTCACGAGGAGTCAGGCATCGTCTCCTTTGGAGGCACTGATCTCCGCGTACCTCTGGAGTTTTCAAAGGATGTGAGGCCTCCGGTCATGATGAGGTGGGGAACTAGGTCTTTCTCTGTGGTCTCCACAGGGGATTCAGACATCCTTTCATCTTGGGAGATGCAAGACGAGCCTGCATTCAAGTCACTGCAGGGATATCCGGCATTATTTCCAGTCAGGGCATCGCGGTGTCCATTCCACTTGTGGCCGCAAACTCAGGGTCCCTCTCACATACCTAGAGCTGAGAGAAGCCTCCACTTGAGGTGCTTGTGGTAAGGTGGTATTCCTCTGGAGTCGAAGCCAGGGACTAACCTCTCATCTCGAGTTGATTTTTGGTCCACGGACCTCTTTTTTGTTGCTACAGTGACTTCATGATCCCTCTAGCCTTGAAACAGTGTTCTTGGGTTTCTCTGGAGTGCCATCAAGAAAATCAAGGCTCATTTCATGTGTGATGTGCAACACGGAATTGCTCTACACACAGTGCAGGGGAATCGGGCCTCATCTCGCGGCGAGGGGGAAGTCTCATGGTTTTTCTCGAGTTGCGGCGGGAACCTGGGGTATATTCTCGAGTTACCACGGGGATGGCCCTTCCACCCACGTGTTTGTTCAGTGACGTCAGGACTCCTGCCTAGTTGCAAGAAACAACTCGGTATTCTCCTCGAGGCTTGGCAGGGCAATTGGGACGCCTCTCCAGCTGAGGCGGGAGACCAAGGGTCCCTTTCCACGTGCCACAGGAATCCTGGGACTCCTATCAAGTTTCACGAGGAGTCAGGCATCATCTCCTTTGGAGGCACTGATCTCCGCGTACCTCTGGAATTTTCAAAGGATGTGAGGCCTCCGGTCGCGATGAGGTGGGGAACTAGGTCTTTCTTTGTTGTCTCCACAGGGGATTCAGACACCCTTTCGTCTTGGGAGATGCAAGACGAGCCTGCATTCAAGTCACTGCAGGGATATCCGGCCTTATTTCGAGTCAGGGCATCGAGGTGTCCATTCCACTTGAGGCCGCAAACTCATTGTCCCTCTCACATAGCTAGAGCTGAGAGAAGCCTCCTCTTGAGGTGCTTGTGGTAAGGTGGTATTCCTCTGGAGTCGAAGCCAGGGACTAACCTCTCATATCGAGTTGATTCTTGGTCCACAGAGCTCTTTCGTGTTGCTACAGTGACCTCAGGATCCCTCTAGCCTTGAAACAGTGTTCTTGGGGTTTCTCTGGAGTGCCATCAAGGAACTCAAGGCTCCTTTCATGTTTGATGTGCAACACGGAATTGCTCTGCACGCAGTGCAGGGGAATCGGGCCTCATCTCGCGGCGAGGGGGAAGTCTCATGGTTTTTCTCGAGTTGCGGCGGGAACCTGGGTATATTCTCGAGTTACGACGGGGATGGCCCTTCCACCCACGTGTTTGTTCAGTGACGTCAGGACTCCTGCTTAGTTGCAAGAAACAACTCGGTATTCTCCTCGAGGCTTGGCAGGGCAATTGGGACGCCTCTCCAGCTGAGGCGGGAGACCAAGGGTCCCTTCCACGTGCCACAGGAATCCTGGGACTCCTATCAAGTTTCACGAGGAGTCAGGCATCGTCTCCTTTGGAGGCACTGATCTCCGCGTACCTCTGGAGTTTTCAAAGGATGTGAGGCCTCCGGTCGCGATGAGGTGGGGAACTAGGTCTTTCTCTGTGGTCTCCACAGGGGATTCAGTCATCCTTTCGTCTTGGAAGATGCAAGACGAGCCTGGATTCAAGTCACTGCAGGGATATCCGGCCTTATTTCGAGTCATAGCATCGTGGTGTCCATTCCACTTGAGGCCGCAATCTCAGGGTCCCTCTCACATAACTAGAGCTGAGAGAAGCCTCCTCTTGAGGTGCTTGTGGTAAGGTGGTATTCCTCTGGAGTCGAAGCCAGGGACTAACCTCTCATCTCGATTTGATTTTTGGTCCACGGAGCTCTTTCATGTTGTTCCAGTGACCTCAGGATCCCTCTAGCCTTGAAACAGTGTTCTTGGGGTTTCTCTGGAGTGCCATCAAGGAAATCAAGTCTCCTTTCATGTGTGATGTGCAGCACGGAATTGCTCTGCATGCAGTGCAGGGGAATCGGGCCTCATCTCACGGCGAGGTTGAATTCTCATGAATTTTCTCGTGTTGCGGCGGCAACCTGGAGTATATTCTCGAGTTTCGCCGCGGATGGCTCTTCCACCCACGTGTTTCTTTAGCGATGTCAGGACTCCTGCCTAGTTGCGAGGGACAACTCGGGATTCTCCTCGAGGCTTGGCAGGGCAATTGGGACGCCTCTCCAGCTGAGGCGGGAGACCAAGGGTCCCTTTCCACGTGCCACAGGAATCCTGGGATTCCTATCAAGTTTGATGAGGAGTCAGGCATCGTCTCCTTTGGAGGCACTGATCTCCGTGTACCTCTGGAATTTTCAAAGGATGTGAGGCCTCCGGTCGCGATGAGGTGGGGAACTAGGTCTTTCTCTGTGGTCTCCACAGGGGATTCAGACATCCTTTCATCTTGGGAGATGCAAGACGAGCCTGCATTCAAGTCACTGCAGGGATATCCGGCCTTATTTCGTGTCAGGGCATCGCGGTGTCCATTCCACTTGAGGCCACAAACTCAGGGTCCCTCTCACTTACCTAGAGCTGAGAGAAGCCTCGTCTTGAGGTGCTTGTGGTAAGGTGGTATTCCTCTGGAGTCGAAGCCAGGGACTAACCTCTCATCTCGAGTTGATTTGTGGTCCACGGAGCTCTTTTGTGTTGCCTTGAAACAGTGTTCTTGGGGTTTCTCTGGAGTGCCATCAAGGAAATCAAGGCTCCTTTCATGTGTGATGTGCAACACGGAATTGCTCTGCACGCAGTGCAGGGGAATCGGGCCACATCTCGCGGCGAGGGTGAAGTCTCATGGCTTTTCTCGAGTTGCGGCGGGAACCTGGGATATATTCTCGTGTTACGACGGGGATGGCCCTTCCACCAACGTGTTTGTTCAGCGACGGCAGGACTCCTGCCTAATTGCGAGGAACAACTCGGGATTCTCCTCGAGGCTTGGCAGGGCAATTGGGACGCCTCTCCAGCTGAGGCGGGAGACCAAGGGTCTCTTTCCACGTGCCACAGGAATCCTGGGACTCCTATCAAGTTTCACGAGGAGTCAGGCATCGTCTCCATTGGAGGCACTGATCTGATCTCCGCGTACCTCTGGAGTTTTCAAAGGATGTGAGGCCTCCGGTCGCCATGAGGTGGGGAACTAGCTCTTTCTCTGTGGTCTCCACAGGGGATTCAGACATCCTTTCGTCTTGGGAGATGCAAGACGAGCCTGCATTCAAGTCACTGCAGGGATATCCGGCCTTATTTCGTGTCAGGGCATCGCGGTGTCCATTCCACTTGAGGCCGCAAACTCAGGGTCCCTCTCACTTACCTAGAGCTGAGAGAAGCCTCCTCTTGAGGTGCTTGTGGTAAGGTGGAATTCCTCTGGAGTCAAAGCCAGGGACTAACCTCTCATCTCGAATTTATTTTTGGTCCACGGAGATCTTTCGTGTTGCTACAGTGACCTCAGGATCCTTCTAGCCCTGAAACAGGGTTCTTGGGGTTTCTCTGGAGTGCCATCAAGGAAATCAAGGCTCCTTTCATGTGTGATATGCAACACGAAATTTATCTGCACGCAGTGCAGGGGAATCGGGCCTCATCTCGCGGCGACGGGGAAGTCTCATGGTTTCTCTCGAGTTGTGGCGGGAAACTGGGGTATATTCTCGAGTTACGACGGGGATGGCCCTTCCACCCACGTGTTTCTTCAGCCATGTCAGGACTTCTGCCTAGTTGCGAGGGACAACTCGGGATTCTCCTCGAGGCTTGGCAGGCAATTGGGATGCCTCTCCAGCTGAGGCGGGAGACCAAGGGTCCCTTTCCACGTGTCACAGGAATCCTGGGACTCCTATCAAGTTTCACAAGGAGTCAGGCATCGTCTCCTTTGGAGGCACTGATCTCCGCGTACCTCTGAAGTTTACAAAGGATGTGAGGCCTCCAGTCGTGATGAGGTGGGGAACTAGGTCTTTCTCTGTGGTCTCCACAGGGGATTCAGACACCCTTTCGTCTTGGAAGATGCAAGACGAGCCTGCATTCAAGTCACTGCAGGGATATTCGGCCTTATATCGAGTCAGGGCATCGCGGTGTCCATTCCACTTGAGGCCGCACACTCAGGGTCTCTCTCACATACCTAGAGCTGAAAGAAGCCTCCTCTTGAGGTGCTTGTGGTAAGGTGGTATTCCTCTGGAGTCGAAGCCAGGGACTAACCTCTGGTCTCGAGTTGCTTTTTGGTCCACGGAGCTCTTTCGTGTGGCTACAGTGACCTCAGGATCCCTCTAGCCTTGAAACAGTGTTCTTGGGGTTTCTCTGGAGTGCCATCAAGGAAATCAAGGCTCCTTTCATGTGTGATGTGCAACACGGAATTGCTCTGCATGCAGTGCATGGAAATCGGGCCTCATCTCGCGGCGAGGGGGAAGTCTCATGGTTTTTCTCAAGTTGCGGCGGGAACCTGGGGTATATTCTCGAGTTACGACGGGGATGGCCCTTCCACACACGTGTTTGTTCAGCGACGTCAGGACTCCTGCCTAGTTGGGAGGGACAGCTCGGGATTCTCCTCGAGGCTTGGCAGGGCAATTGGGACGCCTCTCCAGCTGAGGCGGGAGACCAAGGGTCCCTTTCCACTTGCCACAGGAATCCTGGGACTCCTATCAAGTTTCACGAGGAGTCAGGCATCGTCCTTTTTGGAGGCACTGATCTCAGCGTGCCTCTGGAGTTTTCAAAGAATTTGAGCCCTCTGTTCGCGATGAGGTGGGTAACTGGGTCTTTCTCTGTGGTCTCCACAGGGGATTCAAACATCCTTTCATCTTTGCAGATGCAAAACGAGCCGGCATTCAAGTCACTGCAGAGATATCTGGCCTTATTTCGATTCAGGGCATCGCGGTGTCCATTCCACTTGAAGCCGCAAACTCAGGGTCCCTCTCACATACCTAGAGCTGAGAGAAGCGTCCTCTTGGGGTGCTTGTGGTAAGGTGGTATTCCTCTGGAGTCGAAGCCAGGAACTAACCTCTCATCTCGAGTTGATTCTTGGTCCACGCAGCTCTTTCGTGTTGCTACAGTGACCTCAGAATCCCTCTAGCCTGGAAACAGTGTTCTTGGGGTTTCTCTGGAGTGCCATCAAGGAATTCAAGGCTCCTTTCATGTGTGATGTGCACCACGGAATTGCACTGCACACAGTGCAGTGGAATCGGGCCTCATCTCGCGGCGAGGGGGAAGTCTCAAGATTTTTCTCGAGTTGCGGCGGGAACCTGGGGTATATTCTCGAGTTACGACGGGGATGATCCTTCCACCCACGTGTTTGTTCAGCGACGTCAGGACTCCTGCCTAGTTGCGAGGGACAACTCGGGATTCTCCTCGAGGCTTGGCAGGGCAATTGGGACGACTCTCCAGCTGAGGTGGGAGACCAAGTGTCCCTTTCCACGTGCCACAGGAATCCTGGGACTCCTATCAATTTTCACCTGGAGTCTGGCATCGTCTCCTTTGGAAGCACTGATCTCCGTGTACCTCTGGAGTTTTCAAAGGATGTGAGGCCTCCGGTCGCGATGAGATGGGGAACTAGGTCTTTCTCTGTGGTCTCCACAGGGGATTCAGACATCCTTTCGTCTTGGGAGATGCAAGACTAGCCTGCATTCAAGTCACTGCAGGGATATCCGGTCTTATATCAAGTCAGGGCATCGCGGTGTCCATTCCACTTGAGGCCGCACAATCAGGATCCCTCTCACATACCTAGAGCTGAGAGAAGCCTCCTCTTGAGGTGCTTGTGGTAAGGTGGTATTCCTCTGGAGTCGAAGCCAGGGACTAACCTCTCATCTCGAGTTGATTTTTGGTCCATGGAGCTCTTTCGTGTGGCTACAGTGACCTCAGAATCCCTCTAGCCTTGAAACAGTGTTCTTGGGGTTTCTCTGGAGTGCCATCAAGGAAATCAAGGCTCCTTTCATGTGTGATGTGCAACACGGAATTGCTCTGCATGCAGTGCAGGGTATCGGGCCTCATTTTCCGGCGATGGGGAAGTCTCATGGTTTTTCTCGAGTTGCGGTGGGAACCTGGGGTATATTCTCGAGTTACGACGGGGATGGCCCTTCCACCCACGTGTTTGGTCATCGACGTCAGGACTCCTTTCTAGTTGAGAGGGACAACTCGGGATTCTCCTCGAGGCTTGGCAGGGCAATTGGGACGCCTCTCCAGCTGAGGCGGGAGACCAAGGGTCCCTTTCCACGTGCCACAGGAATCCTGGGACTCCTATCAAGTTTCACGAGGAGTCAGGCATCGTCCATTTTGGAGGCACTGATCTCCGCGTACCTCTGGTGTTTTCAAAGGATTTGAGGCATCCGGTCGCGATGAGGTGGGGAACTAGGTCTTTCTCTGTGGTCTCCAAAGGGGATTCAGACATCCTTTCATCTTGGGAGATGCAAGACGAGCTGACATTCAAGTCACTGCAGGGATGTCTGGCCTTATTTCGAGTCAGGGCATCGCGGTGTCCATTCCACTTGAGGCCGCAAACTCAGGGTCCCTCTCCCATACCTAGAGCTGAGAGAAGCCTCCTCTTGAGGTGCTTGTGGTAAGGTGGTAGTTCTCTGCAGTCAAAGCCAGGGACTAACCTCTCATCTCGAGTTGGTTTTTGGTCCACGGAGCTCTTTCGTTTTGCTACAGTGACTTCAGGATCCCTCTAGCCTTGAAACAGTGTTCTTGGGGTTTCTCTGGAGTGCCATCAAGGAAATCAAGGCTCCTTTCATGTGTGATGTGCAACACGGAATTGCTCTGCACGCAGTGCAGGGGAATCGGGCCTCATCTCGCGGCGAGGGGGAAGTCTCATGGTTTTTCTCGAGTTGCGGCGGGAACCTGGGGTATATTCTCGAGTTACGACGGGGATGGCCCTTCCACATACGTGTTTGTTCAGCAACGTCAGGACTCCTGCCTGGTTGCGAGGGACAACTCGGGATTCTCCTCGAGGCTTGGCAGGCAATGGGGACGCCTCTCCAGCTGAGGCGGGAGAACACACGTCCCTTTCCACGTGCCACAGGAATCCTGGGACTCCTATGAACTTTCATGAGGAGTCAGGCATCGTTTCCTTTGGAGGCACTGATCTCCGCGTACCTCTGGAGTTTTCAAAGGATGTGAGGCCTCCGGTCGCGATGAGGTGGGGAACTAGGTCTTTCTCTGTGGTCTCCACAGGGGATTCAGACATCCTTTCGTCTTGGGAGATGCAAGACGAGCCTGCATTCAAGTCACTGCAGGGATATCCGGCCTTATTTCGAGTCAGGGCATCGCGGTGTCCATTCCACTTGAGGCCGCAAACTCAGGGTCCCTCTCACATACCTAGAGCTGAGAGAAGCCTCCTCTTGAGGTGCTTGTGGTAAGGTTGTATTCCTCTGGAGTCGAAGCCAGGGACTAACCTCTCATCTCGAGTTGCTTTTTGGTCCACGGAGCTCTTTCGTGTGGCTACAGTGACCTCAGGATCCCTCTAGCCTTGAAACAGTGTTCTTGGGGTTTCTCTGGAGTGCCATCAAGGAAATCAAGGCTCCTTTCATGTTTGATGTGCAACACGGAATTGCTCTGCATGTAGTGCAGGGGAATCGGGCCTCATCTCGCGGCGAGGGGGAAGTCTCATGGTTTTTCTCGAGTTACGGCGGGAAGCTGGGGTATATTCTCGAGTTACGACGGGGAGGGCCCTTTCACCCACGTGTTTGTTCAGCGACGTCAGGACTCCTGCCTAGTTGCGAGGGACAACTCGGGATTCTCCTCGAGGCTTGGCAGGGCAATTGGGACGCCTCTCCAGCTGAGGTGGGAGACCAAGTGTCCCTTTCCACGTGCCACAGGAATCCTGGGACTCCTATCAAGTTTCACGTGGAGTCAGGCATCGTCTCCTTTGGAAGCACTGTTCTCCGTGTACCTCTGGAGTTTTCAAAGGATGTGAGTCCTCCGGTCGCGATGAGATGGGGAACTAGGTCTTTCTCTGTGGTCTCCACAGGGGATTCAGACATCCTTTCGTCTTGGGAGATGCAAGACTAGCCTGCATTCAAGTCACTGCAGGGATATCCGGCCTTATTTCGAGTCAGGGCATCGCGGTGTCCATTCCACTTGAGGCCGCACACTCAGGATCCCTCTCACATACCTAGAGCTGAGAGAAGCCTCCTCTTGAGGTGCTTGTGGTAAGGTGGTATTCCTCTGGAGTCGAAGCCAGGGACTAACCTCTCATCTCGAGTTGATTTTTGGTCCACGGAGCTCTTTCGTGTTTCTACAGTGACCTCAGGATCCCTCTAGCCTTGAAACAGTGTTCTTGGGGTTTCTCTGGAGTGCCATCAAGGAAATCAAGGCTCCTTTCATGTGTGATGTGCAACACGGAATTGCTCTGCATGCAGTGCAGGTTATCGGGCCTCATTTTCCGGCGAGGGGGAAGTCTCATTGTTTTTCTCGAGTTGCGGTGGGAACCTGGGGTATATTCTCGAGTTACGACGGGGATGGCCCTTCCACCCACGTGTTTGGTCATCGACGTCAGGACTCCTTTCTAGTTGAGAGGGACAACTCGGGATTCTCCTCGAGGCTTGGCAGGGCAATTGGGACGCCTCTCCAGCTCAGGCGGGAGACCAAGGGTACCTTTCCACGTGCCACAGGAATCCTGGGACTCCTATCAAGTTTCACGACGAGTCAGGCATCGTCCATTTTGGAGGCACTGATCTCCGCGTACCTCTGGAGTTTTCAAAGGATTTGAGGCATCCGGTCGCGATGAGGTGGGGAACTAGGTCTTTCTCTGTGGTCTCCAAAAGGGATTCAGACATCCTTTCATCTCTGGAGATGCAAGACGAGCTGACATTCAAGTCACTGCAGGGATATCCAGCCTTATTTCGAGTCAGGGCATCGCGGTGTCCATTCCACTTGAGGCCGCAAACTCAGGGTCCCTCTCACATACCTAGAGCTGAGAGAAGCCTCCTCTTGAGGTGCTTGTGGAAAGGTGGTAGTTCTCTGCAGTCAAAGCCAGGGACTAACCTCTCATCTCGAGTTGATTTTTGGTCCACGGAGCTCTTTCGTTTTGCTACAGTGACTTCAGGATCCCTCTAGCCTTGCAACAGTGTTCTTGGGGTTTCTCTGGAGTGCCATCAAGGAAATCAAAACTTCTTTCATGCGTGATGTGCAACACGGAATTGCTCTGCATTTAGTGCAGGGGAATCGGGCCTCATCTCGCGGCGAGGGGGAAGTCTCATGGTTTTTCTCGAGTTGCGGTGGGAACCTGGGGTACATTCTCGAGTTATGACGGGGATGGCCCTTCCACAAAAGTGTTTGTTCAGCGACGTCAGGACTCCTGCCTAGTTGTGAGGGTCAATTCGGGATTCTCCTCGAGGCTTGGAAGGGCAATTGGGACGCTTCTCCAGCTGAGGCGGGAGACCAAGGGTCCCTTTCCACGTGCCACAGGAATCCTGGGACTCCTATCAAGTTTCACGAGGAGTAAGGCTTCGTCCCTTTTGGAGGCACTGATCTCAGCGTACATCTGGAGTTTTCAAAGGATTTGAGCTCTCTGGTCGCGATGAGGTGGGGAACTGGGTCTTTCTCTGATGTCTCCACAGGGGATTCAAACATCCTTTCATCTTTGCAGATGCAAAACGAGCCGGCATTCAAGTCACTGCAGAGATATCTGGCCTTATTTCGAGTCAGGGCATCGCGGTGTCCATTCCACTTGAAGCCGCAAACTCAGGGTCCCTCTCACATACCTAGAGCTGAGAGAAGCCTCCTCTTGAGGTGCTTGTGGTAAGGTGGAATTCCTCTGGAGTCAAAGCCAGGGACTAACCTCTCATCTCGAATTTATTTTTGGTCCACGGAGATCTTTCGTGTTGCTACAGTGACCTCAGGATCCCTCTAGCCCTGAAACAGGGTTCTTGGGGTTTCTCTGGAGTGCCATCAAGGAAATCAAGGCTCCTTTCATGTGTGATATGCAACACGAAATTGATCTGCACGCAGTGCAGGGGAATCGGGCCTCATCTCGCGGCGACGGGGAAGTCTCATGGTTTCTCTCGAGTTGTGGCGGGAAACTGGGGTATATTCTCGAGTTACGACAGGGATGGCCCTTCCACCCACGTGTTTCTTCAGCCATGTCAGGACTTCTGCCTAGTTGCGAGGGACAACTCGGGATTCTCCTCGAGGCTTGGCAGGGCTATTTGGAAGCCTCTCCAGCTGAGGGGGAGTCCAAGGGTCCCCTCCACGTGCCACAGGAATCCTGGGACTCCTATCAATTTTCACGAGGAGTCAGGCATCGTCTCCTTTGGAGGCACTGATCTCCGCGTACCTCTGGAGTTTTCAAAGGATGTGAGGCCTCCGGTCGCGATTAGGTGGGGAACTAGGTCTTTCTCTGTGGTCTCCACAGGGGATTCAGACATCCTTTCATCTTGGGAGATGCAAGACGAGCCTGCATTCAAGTCACTGCAGGGATATTCGGCCTTATTTCGAGTGAGGGCATCGCGGTGTCCATTCCACTTGAGGCCGCAAACTCAGGGTCCCTCTCATATACCTAGAGCTGAGAGAAGCCTCCTCTTGAGGTGCTTGTGGTAAGGTGGTATTCCTCTGGAGTCGAAGCCAGGGACTAACCTCTCATCTCAAGTTGATTTTTGGTCCACAGAGCTCTTTCGTGTGGCTACAGTGACCTCAGGATCCCTCTAGCCTTGAAACAGTGTTCTTGGGGTTTCTCTGGAGTGCCATCAAGGAAATCAAGGCTCCTTTCATGTGTGATGTGCAACACGGAATTGCTCTGCACGCAGTGCAGGGGAATCGGGCCTCATCTCGCGGCGAGGGGGAAGTCTCATGGCTTTTCTTGAGTTGCGGCGGGAACCTGGGGTATATTCTCGAGTTACGACGGGGCTGGCCCTTCCACCCACGTGTTTGTTCAGCGACGGCAGGACTCCTGCCTAATTGCGAGGGACAACTCGGGATTCTCCTCGAGGCTTGGCAGGGCAATTGGGACGCCTCTCCAGCTGAGGCGGGAGACCAAGGGTCTCTTTCCACGTGCCACAGGAATCCTGGGAGTCCTATCAAGTTTCACGAGGAGTCAGGCATCGTCTCCATTGGAGGCACTGATCTCCGCGTACCTCTGGAGTTTTCAAAGGATGTGAGGCCTCCGGTCGCCATGAGGTGGTGAACTAGCTCTTTCTCTGTGGTCTCCACAGGGGATTCAGACATCCTTTCGTCTTGGGAGATGCAAGACGAGCCTGCATTCAATTCACTGCAGGGATATCCGGCCTTATTTCGTGTCAGGGCATCGCGGTGTCCATTCCACTTGAGGCCGCAAACTCAGGGTCCCTCTCACTTACCTAGAGCTGAGAGAAGCCTCCTCTTGAGGTGCTTGTGGTAAGCTGGAATTCCTCTGGAGTCAAAGCTAGGGACTAACCTCCCATTTCGAATTTATTTTTGGTCCACGGAGCTCTTTCGTGTTGCTACAGTGACCTCAGGATCCCTCTAGCCCTGAAACAGGGTTCTTGGGGTTTCTCTGGAGTGCCATCAAGGAAATCAAGGCTCCTTTCATGTGTGATATGCAACACGAAATTGATCTGCACGCAGTGCAGGGGAATCGGGCCTCATCTCGCGGCGACGGGGAAGTCTCATGGTTTCTCTCGAGTTGCGGCGGGAAACTGGGGTATATTCTCGAGTTACGACGGGGATGGCCCTTCCACCCACGTGTTTCTTCAGCCATGTCAGGACTTCTGCCTAGTTGCGAGGGACAACTCGGGATTCTCCTCGAGGCTTGGCAGGGCACTTGGAACGCCTCTCCAGCTGAGGCGGGAGACCAAGGGTCCCTTTCCACGTGCCACAGGAATCCTGGGACTCCTATCAAGTTTCACGAGGAGTCAGGCCTCGTCTCCTTTGGAGGCACTGATCTCCGCGTACCTCTGGAGTTTACAAAGGATGTGAGGCCTCCAGTCGTGATGAGCTGGGGAACTAGGTCTTTCTCTGTGGTCTCCACAGTGGATTCAGACATCCTTTCGTCTTGGAAGATGCAAGACGAGCCTGCATTCAAGTCACTGCAGGGATATTCGGCCTTATATCGAGTCAGGGCATCGCCGTGTCCATTCCACTTGAGGCCGCACACTCAGGGTCCCTCTCACATACCTAGAGCTGAGAGAAGCCTCCTCTTGAGGTGCTTGTGGTAAGGTGGTATTCCTCTGGAGTCGAAGCCAGGGACTAACCTCTCATCTCGAGTTGATCTTTGGTCAACGAAGCTCTTTCGTGTTGCTACAGTGACCTCAGGATCCCTCTAGCCTTGAAACAGTGTTCTTGGGGTTTCTCTGGAGTGCCATCAAGGAAATCAAGGCTCCTTTTATGTGTGATGTGCAACACGGAACTGCTCTGCACGCAGTGCAGGGGAATCGGGCCTCATCTCGCGGCGAGGGTGAAGTCTCATGGTTTTTCTCGAGTTGCGGCGGGAACCTGGGGTATAATCTCGAGTTATGACGGGGATGGCCCTTCCACCCACGTGTTTGTTCAGCGACGGCAGGACTCCTGCCTAGTTGCGAGGGACAACTCGGGATTCTCCTTGAGGCTTGGCTGGGCAATTGGGACGCCTCTCCAGCTGAGGCGGGAGACCAACGGTCTCTTTCCACGTGCCACAGGAATCCTGGGACTCCTCAAAAGTTTCACGAGGAGTCAGACATCGTCTCCTTTGGAGGCACTGATCTCAGTGTACCTCTGGAGTTTTCTAAGTATGTGAGGCCTCCGGTCACAATGAGGTGGGGAACTAGGTCTTTCTCTGTGGTCTCCACAGGGGATTCAGACATCCTTTCGTCTTGGGAGATGCAAGACGAGCCTGCATTCAAGTCACTGCAGGGATATCCGGCCTTATTTCGAGTCAGGGCATCGCGGTGTCCATTCCACTTGAGGCCGCAAACTCAGGGTCCCTCTCACATACCTAGAGCTGAGAGAAGCCTCCTCTTGAGGTGCTTGTGGTAAGGTGGTTTCCTCTGGAGTCGAAGCCAGGGACTAACCTCTGATCTCGAGTTGATTTTTGGTCCACGGAGCTCTTTCGTGTTGCGACATTGACCTCAGGATCCCTCTAGCCTTGAAACAGTGTTCTTGGGGTTTCTCTGGAGTGCCATCAAGGAAATCAAGGCTCCTTTCATGTGTGATGTGCAACACGGAATTGCTCTGCACGCAGTGCAGGGGAATCGGGCCTCATCTCGCGGCGAGGGGGAAGTCTCATGGTTTTTCTCGAGTTGCGGCGGGAACCTGGGTTATATTCTCGAGTTCCGACGGGGATGGCCCTTCCACCCACGTGTTTGTTCAGCGACGTCAGGACTCCTGCCTAGTTGCGAGGGACAACTCGGGATTCTCCTCGAGGCTTGGCAGGGCAATTGGGACGCCTCTCCAGCTGAGGCGGGAGACCAAGGGTCCCTTTCCACGTGCCACAGGAATCCTGGGACTCCTATCAAGTTTCACGAGGAGTCAGGCATCGTCTCCTTTGGAGGCACTGATCTCCGCGTACCTCTGGAGTTTTCAAAGGATGTGAGGCCTCCGGTCATGATGAGGTGGGGAACTAGGTCTTTCTCTGTGGTCTCCACAGGGGATTCAGACATCCTTTCATCTTGGGAGATGCAAGACGAGCCTGCATTCAAGTCACTGCAGGGATATCCGGCATTATTTCCAGTCAGGGCATCGCGGTGTCCATTCCACTTGTGGCCGCAAACTCAGGGTCCCTCTCACATACCTAGAGCTGAGAGAAGCCTCCACTTGAGGTGCTTGTGGTAAGGTGGTATTCCTCTGGAGTCGAAGCCAGGGACTAACCTCTCATCTCGAGTTGATTTTTGGTCCACGGACCTCTTTTTTGTTGCTACAGTGACTTCATGATCCCTCTAGCCTTGAAACAGTGTTCTTGGGTTTCTCTGGAGTGCCATCAAGAAAATCAAGGCTCATTTCATGTGTGATGTGCAACACGGAATTGCTCTACACACAGTGCAGGGGAATCGGGCCTCATCTCGCGGCGAGGGGGAAGTCTCATGGTTTTTCTCGAGTTGCGGCGGGAACCTGGGGTATATTCTCGAGTTACCACGGGGATGGCCCTTCCACCCACGTGTTTGTTCAGTGACGTCAGGACTCCTGCCTAGTTGCAAGAAACAACTCGGTATTCTCCTCGAGGCTTGGCAGGGCAATTGGGACGCCTCTCCAGCTGAGGCGGGAGACCAAGGGTCCCTTTCCACGTGCCACAGGAATCCTGGGACTCCTATCAAGTTTCACGAGGAGTCAGGCATCATCTCCTTTGGAGGCACTGATCTCCGCGTACCTCTGGAATTTTCAAAGGATGTGAGGCCTCCGGTCGCGATGAGGTGGGGAACTAGGTCTTTCTTTGTTGTCTCCACAGGGGATTCAGACACCCTTTCGTCTTGGGAGATGCAAGACGAGCCTGCATTCAAGTCACTGCAGGGATATCCGGCCTTATTTCGAGTCAGGGCATCGAGGTGTCCATTCCACTTGAGGCCGCAAACTCATTGTCCCTCTCACATAGCTAGAGCTGAGAGAAGCCTCCTCTTGAGGTGCTTGTGGTAAGGTGGTATTCCTCTGGAGTCGAAGCCAGGGACTAACCTCTCATATCGAGTTGATTCTTGGTCCACAGAGCTCTTTCGTGTTGCTACAGTGACCTCAGGATCCCTCTAGCCTTGAAACAGTGTTCTTGGGGTTTCTCTGGAGTGCCATCAAGGAACTCAAGGCTCCTTTCATGTTTGATGTGCAACACGGAATTGCTCTGCACGCAGTGCAGGGGAATCGGGCCTCATCTCGCGGCGAGGGGGAAGTCTCATGGTTTTTCTCGAGTTGCGGCGGGAACCTGGGTATATTCTCGAGTTACGACGGGGATGGCCCTTCCACCCACGTGTTTGTTCAGTGACGTCAGGACTCCTGCTTAGTTGCAAGAAACAACTCGGTATTCTCCTCGAGGCTTGGCAGGGCAATTGGGACGCCTCTCCAGCTGAGGCGGGAGACCAAGGGTCCCTTCCACGTGCCACAGGAATCCTGGGACTCCTATCAAGTTTCACGAGGAGTCAGGCATCGTCTCCTTTGGAGGCACTGATCTCCGCGTACCTCTGGAGTTTTCAAAGGATGTGAGGCCTCCGGTCGCGATGAGGTGGGGAACTAGGTCTTTCTCTGTGGTCTCCACAGGGGATTCAGTCATCCTTTCGTCTTGGAAGATGCAAGACGAGCCTGGATTCAAGTCACTGCAGGGATATCCGGCCTTATTTCGAGTCATAGCATCGTGGTGTCCATTCCACTTGAGGCCGCAATCTCAGGGTCCCTCTCACATAACTAGAGCTGAGAGAAGCCTCCTCTTGAGGTGCTTGTGGTAAGGTGGTATTCCTCTGGAGTCGAAGCCAGGGACTAACCTCTCATCTCGATTTGATTTTTGGTCCACGGAGCTCTTTCATGTTGTTCCAGTGACCTCAGGATCCCTCTAGCCTTGAAACAGTGTTCTTGGGGTTTCTCTGGAGTGCCATCAAGGAAATCAAGTCTCCTTTCATGTGTGATGTGCAGCACGGAATTGCTCTGCATGCAGTGCAGGGGAATCGGGCCTCATCTCACGGCGAGGTTGAATTCTCATGAATTTTCTCGTGTTGCGGCGGCAACCTGGAGTATATTCTCGAGTTTCGCCGCGGATGGCTCTTCCACCCACGTGTTTCTTTAGCGATGTCAGGACTCCTGCCTAGTTGCGAGGGACAACTCGGGATTCTCCTCGAGGCTTGGCAGGGCAATTGGGACGCCTCTCCAGCTGAGGCGGGAGACCAAGGGTCCCTTTCCACGTGCCACAGGAATCCTGGGATTCCTATCAAGTTTGATGAGGAGTCAGGCATCGTCTCCTTTGGAGGCACTGATCTCCGTGTACCTCTGGAATTTTCAAAGGATGTGAGGCCTCCGGTCGCGATGAGGTGGGGAACTAGGTCTTTCTCTGTGGTCTCCACAGGGGATTCAGACATCCTTTCATCTTGGGAGATGCAAGACGAGCCTGCATTCAAGTCACTGCAGGGATATCCGGCCTTATTTCGTGTCAGGGCATCGCGGTGTCCATTCCACTTGAGGCCACAAACTCAGGGTCCCTCTCACTTACCTAGAGCTGAGAGAAGCCTCGTCTTGAGGTGCTTGTGGTAAGGTGGTATTCCTCTGGAGTCGAAGCCAGGGACTAACCTCTCATCTCGAGTTGATTTGTGGTCCACGGAGCTCCTTTGTGTTGCCTTGAAACAGTGTTCTTGGGGTTTCTCTGGAGTGCCATCAAGGAAATCAAGGCTCCTTTCATGTGTGATGTGCAACACGGAATTGCTCTGCACGCAGTGCAGGGGAATCGGGCCACATCTCGCGGCGAGGGTGAAGTCTCATGGCTTTTCTCGAGTTGCGGCGGGAACCTGGGATATATTCTCGTGTTACGACGGGGATGGCCCTTCCACCAACGTGTTTGTTCAGCGATGGCAGGACTCCTGCCTAATTGCGAGGAACAACTCGGGATTCTCCTCGAGGCTTGGCAGGGCAATTGGGACGCCTCTCCAGCTGAGGCGGGAGACCAAGGGTCTCTTTCCACGTGCCACAGGAATCCTGGGACTCCTATCAAGTTTCACGAGGAGTCAGGCATCGTCTCCATTGGAGGCACTGATCTGATCTCCGCGTACCTCTGGAGTTTTCAAAGGATGTGAGGCCTCCGGTCGCCATGAGGTGGGGAACTAGCTCTTTCTCTGTGGTCTCCACAGGGGATTCAGACATCCTTTCGTCTTGGGAGATGCAAGACGAGCCTGCATTCAAGTCACTGCAGGGATATCCGGCCTTATTTCATGTCAGGGCATCGCGGTGTCCATTCCACTTGAGGCCGCAAACTCAGGGTCCCTCTCACTTACCTAGAGCTGAGAGAAGCCTCCTCTTGAGGTGCTTGTGGTAAGGTGGAATTCCTCTGGAGTCAAAGCCAGGGACTAACCTCTCATCTCGAATTTATTTTTGGTCCACGGAGATCTTTCGTGTTGCTACAGTGACCTCAGGATCCTTCTAGCCCTGAAACAGGGTTCTTGGGGTTTCTCTGGAGTGCCATCAAGGAAATCAAGGCTCCTTTCATGTGTGATATGCAACACGGAATTGCTCTGCATGCAGTGCAGGTTATCGGGCCTCATTTTCCGGCGAGGGGGAAGTCTCATTGTTTTTCTCGAGTTGCGGTGGGAACCTGGGGTATATTCTCGAGTTACGACGGGGATGGCCCTTCCACCCACGTGTTTGGTCATCGACGTCAGGACTCCTTTCTAGTTGAGAGGGACAACTCGGGATTCTCCTCGAGGCTTGGCAGGGCAATTGGGACGCCTCTCCAGCTCAGGCGGGAGACCAAGGGTACCTTTCCACGTGCCACAGGAATCCTGGGACTCCTATCAAGTTTCACGACGAGTCAGGCATCGTCCATTTTGGAGGCACTGATCTCCGCGTACCTCTGGAGTTTTCAAAGGATTTGAGGCATCCGGTCGCGATGAGGTGGGGAACTAGGTCTTTCTCTGTGGTCTCCAAAAGGGATTCAGACATCCTTTCATCTCTGGAGATGCAAGACGAGCTGACATTCAAGTCACTGCAGGGATATCCAGCCTTATTTCGAGTCAGGGCATCGCGGTGTCCATTCCACTTGAGGCCGCAAACTCAGGGTCCCTCTCACATACCTAGAGCTGAGAGAAGCCTCCTCTTGAGGTGCTTGTGGAAAGGTGGTAGTTCTCTGCAGTCAAAGCCAGGGACTAACCTCTCATCTCGAGTTGATTTTTGGTCCACGGAGCTCTTTCGTTTTGCTACAGTGACTTCAGGATCCCTCTAGCCTTGCAACAGTGTTCTTGGGGTTTCTCTGGAGTGCCATCAAGGAAATCAAAACTTCTTTCATGCGTGATGTGCAACACGGAATTGCTCTGCATTTAGTGCAGGGGAATCGGGCCTCATCTCGCGGCGAGGGGGAAGTCTCATGGTTTTTCTCGAGTTGCGGTGGGAACCTGGGGTACATTCTCGAGTTATGACGGGGATGGCCCTTCCACAAACGTGTTTGTTCAGCGACGTCAGGACTCCTGCCTAGTTGTGAGGGTCAATTCGGGATTCTCCTCGAGGCTTGGAAGGGCAATTGGGACGCTTCTCCAGCTGAGGCGGGAGACCAAGGGTCCCTTTCCACGTGCCACAGGAATCCTGGGACTCCTATCAAGTTTCACGAGGAGTAAGGCTTCGTCCCTTTTGGAGGCACTGATCTCAGCGTACATCTGGAGTTTTCAAAGGATTTGAGCTCTCTGGTCGCGATGAGGTGGGGAACTGGGTCTTTCTCTGATGTCTCCACAGGGGATTCAAACATCCTTTCATCTTTGCAGATGCAAAACGAGCCGGCATTCAAGTCACTGCAGAGATATCTGGCCTTATTTCGAGTCAGGGCATCGCGGTGTCCATTCCACTTGAAGCCGCAAACTCAGGGTCCCTCTCACATACCTAGAGCTGAGAGAAGCCTCCTCTTGAGGTGCTTGTGGTAAGGTGGAATTCCTCTGGAGTCAAAGCCAGGGACTAACCTCTCATCTCGAATTTATTTTTGGTCCACGGAGATCTTTCGTGTTGCTACAGTGACCTCAGGATCCCTCTAGCCCTGAAACAGGGTTCTTGGGGTTTCTCTGGAGTGCCATCAAGGAAATCAAGGCTCCTTTCATGTGTGATATGCAACACGAAATTGATCTGCACGCAGTGCAGGGGAATCGGGCCTCATCTCGCGGCGACGGGGAAGTCTCATGGTTTCTCTCGAGTTGTGGCGGGAAACTGGGGTATATTCTCGAGTTACGACAGGGATGGCCCTTCCACCCACGTGTTTCTTCAGCCATGTCAGGACTTCTGCCTAGTTGCGAGGGACAACTCGGGATTCTCCTCGAGGCTTGGCAGGGCTATTTGGAAGCCTCTCCAGCTGAGGGGGAGTCCAAGGGTCCCCTCCACGTGCCACAGGAATCCTGGGACTCCTATCAATTTTCACGAGGAGTCAGGCATCGTCTCCTTTGGAGGCACTGATCTCCGCGTACCTCTGGAGTTTTCAAAGGATGTGAGGCCTCCGGTCGCGATGAGGTGGGGAACTAGGTCTTTCTCTGTGGTCTCCACAGGGGATTCAGACATCCTTTCATCTTGGGAGATGCAAGACGAGCCTGCATTCAAGTCACTGCAGGGATATTCGGCCTTATTTCGAGTGAGGGCATCGCGGTGTCCATTCCACTTGAGGCCGCAAACTCAGGGTCCCTCTCATATACCTAGAGCTGAGAGAAGCCTCCTCTTGAGGTCCTTGTGGTAAGGTGGTATTCCTCTGGAGTCGAAGCCAGGGACTAACCTCTCATCTCAAGTTGATTTTTGGTCCACAGAGCTCTTTCGTGTTGCTACAGTGACCTCAGGATCCCTCTAGCCTTGAAACAGTGTTCTTGGGGTTTCTCTGGAGTGCCATCAAGGAAATCAAGGCTCCTTTCATGTGTGATGTGCAACACGGAATTGCTCTGCACGCAGTGCAGGGGAATCGGGCCTCATCTCGCGGCGAGGGGGAAGTCTCATGGCTTTTCTTGAGTTGCGGCGGGAACCTGGGGTATATTCTCGAGTTACGACGGGGCTGGCCCTTCCACCCACGTGTTTGTTCAGCGACGGCAGGACTCCTGCCTAATTGCGAGGGACAACTCGGGATTCTCCTCGAGGCTTGGCAGGGCAATTGGGACGCCTCTCCAGCTGAGGCGGGAGACCAAGGGTCTCTTTCCACGTGCCACAGGAATCCTGGGAGTCCTATCAAGTTTCACGAGGAGTCAGGCATCGTCTCCATTGGAGGCACTGATCTCCGCGTACCTCTGGAGTTTTCAAAGGATGTGAGGCCTCCGGTCGCCATGAGGTGGTGAACTAGCTCTTTCTCTGTGGTCTCCACAGGGGATTCAGACATCCTTTCGTCTTGGGAGATGCAAGACGAGCCTGCATTCAATTCACTGCAGGGATATCCGGCCTTATTTCGTGTCAGGGCATCGCGGTGTCCATTCCACTTGAGGCCGCAAACTCAGGGTCCCTCTCACTTACCTAGAGCTGAGAGAAGCCTCCTCTTGAGGTGCTTGTGGTAAGCTGGAATTCCTCTGGAGTCAAAGCTAGGGACTAACCTCCCATTTCGAATTTATTTTTGGTCCACGGAGCTCTTTCATGTTGCTACAGTGACCTCAGGATCCCTCTAGCCCTGAAACAGGGTTCTTGGGGTTTCTCTGGAGTGCCATCAAGGAAATCAAGGCTCCTTTCATGTGTGATATGCAACACGAAATTGATCTGCACGCAGTGCAGGGGAATCGGGCCTCATCTCGCGGCGACGGGGAAGTCTCATGGTTTCTCTCGAGTTGCGGCGGGAAACTGGGGTATATTCTCGAGTTACGACGGGGATGGCCCTTCCACCCACGTGTTTCTTCAGCCATGTCAGGACTTCTGCCTAGTTGCGAGGGACAACTCGGGATTCTCCTCGAGGCTTGGCAGGGCACTTGGAACGCCTCTCCAGCTGAGGCGGGAGACCAAGGGTCCCTTTCCACGTGCCACAGGAATCCTGGGACTCCTATCAAGTTTCACGAGGAGTCAGGCATCGTCTCCTTTGGAGGCACTGATCTCCGCGTACCTCTGGAGTTTACAAAGGATGTGAGGCCTCCAGTCGTGATGAGCTGGGGAACTAGGTCTTTCTCTGTGGTCTCCACAGGGGATTCAGACATCCTTTCGTCTTGGAAGATGCAAGACGAGCCTGCATTCAAGTCACTGCAGGGATATTCGGCCTTATATCGAGTCAGGGCATCGCGGTGTCCATTCCACTTGAGGCCGCACACTCAGGGTCCCTCTCACATACCTAGAGCTGAGAGAAGCCTCCTCTTGAGGTGCTTGTGGTAAGGTGGTATTCCTCTGGAGTCGAAGCCAGGGACTAACCTCTCATCTCGAGTTGATCTTTGGTCAACGAAGCTCTTTCGTGTTGCTACAGTGACCTCAGGATCCCTCTAGCCTTGAAACAGTGTTCTTGGGGTTTCTCTGGAGTGCCATCAAGGAAATCAAGGCTCCTTTCATGTGTGATGTGCAACACGGAATTGCTCTGCATGCAGTGCATGGAAATCGGGCCTCATCTCGTGGCGAGGGGGAAATCTCATGGTTTTTCTCAAGTTGCGGCGGGAACCTGGGGTATATTCTCGAGTTACGACGGGGATGGCCCTTCCACACACGTGTTTGTTCAGCGACGTCAGGACTCCTGCCTAGTTGCGAGGGACAACTCGGGATTCTCCCCGAGGCTTGGCAGGGCAATTGGGACGCCTCTCCAGCTGAGGCGGGAGACCAAGGGTCCCTTTCCACTTGCCACAGGAATCCTGGGACTCCTATCAAGTTTCACGAGGAGTCAGGCATCGTCCCTTTTGGAGGCACTGATCTCAGCGTACCTCTGGAGTTTTCAAAGAATTTGAGCCCTCTGTTCGCGATGAGGTGGGGAACTGGGTCTTTCTCTGTGGTCTCCACAGGGGATTCAAACATCCTTTCATCTTTGCAGATGCAAAACGAGCCGGCATTCAAGTCACTGCAGAGATATCTGGCATTATTTCGAGTCAGGGCATCGCGGTGTCCATTCCACTTGAAGCCGCAAACTCAGGGTCCCTCTCACATACCTAGAGCTGAGAGAAGCGTCCTCTTGGGGTGCTTGTGGTAAGGTGGTATTCCTCTGGAGTCGAAGCCAGGAACTAACCTCTCATCTCGAGTTGATTCTTGGTCCTCGGAGCTCTTTCGTGTTGCTACAGTGACCTCAGAATCCCTCTAGCCTGGAAACAGTGTTCTTGGGGTTTCTCTGGAGTGCCATCAAGGAATTCAAGGCTCCTTTCATGTGTGATGTGCACCACGGAATTGCACTGCACACAGTGCAGGGGAATCGGGCCTCATCTCGCGGCGAGGGGGAAGTCTCAAGATTTTTCTCGAGTTGCGGCGGGAACCTGGGGTATATTCTCGAGTTACGACGGGGATGATCCTTCCACCCACGTGTTTGTTCAGCGACGTCAGGACTCCTGCCAAGTTGCGAGGGACAACTCGGGATTCTCCTCGAGGCTTGGCAGGGCAATTGGGACGACTCTCCAGCTGAGGTGGGAGACCAAGTGTCCCTTTCCACGTGCCACAGGAATCCTGGGACTCCTATCAATTTTCACGTGGAGTCAGGCATCGTCTCCTTTGGAAGCACTGATCTCCGTGTACCTCTGGAGTTTTCAAAGGATGTGAGGCCTCCGGTCGCGATGAGGTGGGGAACTAGGTCTTTCTCTGTGATCTACACAGGGGATTCAGACATCCTTTCGTCTTGGGAGATGCAAGACGAGCCTGCATTCAAGTCACTGCAGGGATATCCGGCCTTATTTCGAGTCAGGGCATCGCGGTGTCCATTCCACTTGAGGCCGCAAACTCAGGGTGCCTCTCACATACCTAGAGCTGAGAGAAGCCTCCTCTTGAGGTGCTTGTGGTAAGGTGGTATTCCTCTGGAGTCGAAGCCAGGGACTAACCTCTCATCTCGAGTTGCTTTTTGGTCCACGGAGTTCTTTCGTGTGGCTACATTGACCTCAGGATCCCTCTAGCCTTGAAACAGTGTTCTTGGGGTTTCTCTGGAGTGCCATCAAGGAAATCAAGGTTCCTTTCATGTTTGATGTGCAACACAGAATTGCTCTGCATGTAGTGCAGGGGAATCGGGCCTCATCTTGCGGCGAGGGGGAAGTCTCATGGTTATTCTCGAGTTACGGCGGGAAGCTGGGGTATATTCTCGAGTTACGACGGGGAGGGCCCTTTCACCCACGTGTTTTTTCAGCGACGTCAGGACTCCTGCCTAGTTGCGAGGGACAACTCGGGATTCTCCTCGAGGCTTGGCAGGGCAATTTTGACGACTCTCCAGCTGAGCTGGGAGACCAAGTGTCCCTTTCCACGTGCGACAGGAATCCTGGGACTCCTATCAAGTTTCACGTGGAGTCAGGCATCGTCTCCTTTGGAAGCACTGATCTCCGTGTACCTCTGGAGTTTTCAAAGGATGTGAGGCCTCCGGTCGCGATGAGATGGGGAACTAGGTCTTTCTCTGTGGTCTCCACAGGGGATTCAGACATCCTTTCGTCTTGGGAGATGCAAGACTAGCCTGCATTCAAGTCACTGCAGGGATATCCGGTGTTATATCAAGTCAGGGCATCGCGGTGTCCATTCCACTTGAGGCCGCACACTCAGGATCCCTCTCACATACCTAGAGCTGAGAGAAGCCTCCTCTTGAGGTGCTTGTGGTAAGGTGGTATTCCTCTGGAGTCGAAGCCAGGGACTAACCTCTCATCTCGAGTTGATTTTTGGTCCACGGAGCTCTTTCGTGTGGCTACAGTGACCTCAGGATCCCTCTAGCCTTGAAACAGTGTTCTTGGGGTTTCTCTGGAGTGCCATCAAGGAAATCAAGGCTCCTTTCATGTGTGATGTGCAACACGGAATTGCTCTGCATGCAGGGCAGGGTATCGGGCCTCATTTTCCGGCGAGGGGGAAGTCTCATGGTTTTTCTCGAGTTGCGGTGGGAACCTGGGGTATATTCTCGAGTTACGACGGGGATGGCCCTTCCACCCACGTGTTTGGTCATCGACGTCAGGACTCCTTTCTAGTTGAGAGGGACAACTCGGGATTCTCCTCGAGGCTTGGCAGGGCAATTGGGACGCCTCTCCAATTGAGGCGGGAGACCAAGGGTCCCTTTCCACGTGCCACAGGAATCCTGGGACTCCTATCAAGTTTCACGAGGAGTCAGGCATCGTCCCTTTTGGAGGCACTGATCTCCGCGTACCTCTGGATTTTTCAAAGGATTTGAGGCATCCGGTCGCGATGAGGTGGGGAACTAGGTCTTTCTCTGTGGTCTCCAAAGGGGATTCAAACATCCTTTCATCTTGGGAGATGCAAGACGAGCTGACATTCAAGTCACTGCAGGGATATCTGGCCTTATTTCGAGTCAGGGCATCGTGGTGTCCATTCCACTTGAGGCCGCAAACTCAGGGTCCCTCTCCCATACCTAGAGCTGAGAGAAGCCTCCTCTTGTGGTGCTTGTGGTAAGGTGGTAGTTCTCTGCAGTCAAAGCCAGGGACTAACCTCTCATCTCGAGTTGACTTTTCGTCCACGGAGCTCTTTCGTTTTGCTACAGTGACTTCAGGATCCCTCTAGCCTTGAAACAGTGTTCTTGGGGTTTCTCTGGAGTGCCATCAAGGAAATCAAGGCTCCTTTCATGTGTGATGTGCAACACGGAATTGCTCTGCACGCAGTGCAGGGGAATCGGGCCTCATCTCGCAGCGAGGGGGAAGTCTCATGGTTTTTCTCGAGTTGCGGCGGGAACCTGGGGTATATTCCCGAGTTACGACGGGGATGGCCCTTCCACACACGTGTTTGTTCAGGGACGGCAGGACTCCTGCCTAGTTGCGAGGGACAACTCGGGATTCTCCTCGAGGCTTGGCAGGGCAATTGGGACGCCTCTCCAGCTGAGGCGGGAGACCAAGGGTCCCTTTCCACGTGCCACAGGAATCCTGGGACTCCTATCAAGTTTCACGAGGAGTCAGGCATCGTCTCCTTTGGAGGCAGTGATCTCCACGTACCTCTGGAGTTTTCAAAGGATATAAGGAATCCGGTCGCGATGAGGTGGGGAACTAGGTCTTTCTCTGTGGTCTCCACAGGGGATTCAGACATCCTTTCATCTTGGGAGATGCAAGACGAGCCTGCATTCAAGTCACTGCAGGGATATCCGGCCTTCTTTCGAGTCAGTGCATCGCGGTGTCCATTCCACTTGAGGCCGCAAACTCAGGGTCCCTCTCACATACCTAGAGCTGAGAGAAGCCTCCTCTTGAGGTGCTTGTGGTAAGGTGGTATTCCTCTGGATTCGAAGCCAGGGACTAACCTCTCATCTCGAGTTGATTTTTGGTCCACGGAGCTCTTTCGTGTTGCTACAGTGACGTCAGGATCCCTCTAGCCTCGAAACAGTGTTCTTGGGGTTTCTCTGGAGTGCCATCAAGGAAATCAAGGCTCCTTTCATGTGTGATGTGCAACACGGAATTGCTCTGCACGCAGTGCAGGGGAATCGGGCCTCATCTCGCGGCGAGGGGGAAGTCTCATGGTTTTTCTCGAGTTGCGGCGGGAACCTGGGGTATATTCTCGAGTTACGACAGGGATGGCCCTTCCACACACGTGTTTCTTCAGCGACGTCAGGACTCCTGCATAGTTGCGAGGGACAACTGGGGATTCTCCTCGAAGCTTGGCAGGGCAATTGGGACGCCTCTCCAGCTGAGGCGAAAGACCAAGGGTCCCTTCCCATGTGCCACAGGAATCCTGGGACTCCTATCAAGTTTCACGAGGAGTCAGGCATCGTCTCCTTTGGAGGCAGTGATCTCCGCATACCTCTGGAGTTTTCAAAGGATGTGAGGCCTCCGGTCGTGATGAGGTGGGGAACTAGGTCTTTCTCTGTGGTCTCCACAGGGAATTCAAACATCCTTTCGTCTTGGGGGATTCAAGACGAGCCTGCATTCAAGTCACTGCAGGGATATCCGGCCTTATTTCGAGTCAGGGCATCGCGGTGTACGTTCCACTTGAGGCCGCAAACTCAGGGTCCCTCTCACATACCTAGAGCTGAGAGAAGCCTCCTCTTGAGGTGCTTGTGGTAAGGTGGTATTCCTCTGGAGTCGAAGCCAGGTCCTAACCTCTCATCTCGAGTTGATTTGTGGTCCACAGAGCTCTTTTGTGTTGCCTTGAAACAGTGTTCTTGGGGTTTCTCTGGAGTGCCATCAAGGAAATCAAGGCTCCTTTCATGTGTGATGTGCAACACGGAATTGCTCTGCACGCAGTGCAGGGGAATCGGGCCTCTTCTCACGGCGAGGGGGAAGTCTCATGGTTTTTTTCGAGTTGCGGCAGGAACCTGGGGTATATTCTCGAGTTACGACGGGGATGGCCCTTCCACACACGTGTTTGTTCAGTGACGTCAGGACTCCTGACTAGTTGCGAGGGACAACTCGGGATTTTCCTCGAGGCTTGGCAGGGCAATTGGGACGCCTCTCCAGCTGAGGCGGGAGACCAAGGGTCCCTTTCCACGTGCCACAGGAATCCTGGGACTCCTATCAAGTTTCACGAGGAGTCAGGAATCGTCTCCTTTGAAGGCACTGATCTCCGCGTAGCTCTGGAGTTTTCAAATGATATGAGGCCTCCGGTCGCGATGAGGTGGGGAACTAGGTCTTTCTCTGTGGTCTACACAGGGGATTCAGACATCCTTTCGTCTTGGAGATGCAAGACGAGCCTGCATTCAAGTCACTGCGGGGATATCCGGCTTTATTTCCAGTCAGGGCATAGCCGTGTACATTCCACTTGAGGCTGCAAACTCAGGGTCCCTCTCACATACCTAGAGCTGAGAGAAGCCTCCTCTTGAGGTGCTTGTGGTAAGGTGGTATTCCTCTGGAGTCGAAGCCAGGGACTAACCCCTCATCTCGAGTTGATTTGTGGTCCACGGAGCTCTTTCGTGTTGCTACAGTGACCTCAGGATCCCTCTAGCCTTGAAACAGTGTTCTTGGGGTTTCTCTGGAGTGCCATCAAGGAAATCAAGGCTCCTTTCATGTGTGATGTGCAACACGAAATTGCTCTGCATGCAGTGCAGGGGAATCGGGCCTCATCTCGCGGCGAGGGGGAAGTCTCATGGTTTTTCTCGAGTTGCAGCGGGAACCTCGGGTATATTCTCGAGTTACTACGGTGATGGCCATTCCACCCACGTGTTTGTTCAGCGACGTCAGGACTTCTGCCTAGTTGCGAGGGACAACTCGGGATTCTCCTTGAGGCTTGGCAGGGCAATTGGGACGCCTCTCCAGCTGAGGCGGGAGACCAAGGGTCCCTTCCCATGTGCCACAGGAATCCTGGGACTCCTATCAAGTTTCACGAGGAGTCAGGCATCGTCTCCTTTGGAGGCACTGATCTCCGCGTACCTCTGGAGTTTTCAAAGGATGTGAGGCCTCCGGTCGCGATGAGGTGGGGAACTAGGTCTTTCTCTGTGGTCTCCACAGGGGATTCAGACATCCTTTCGTCTTGGGGGATGCAAGACGAGCCTGCATTCAAGTCACTGCAGGGATATCCGGCCTTATTTCGAGTCAGGGCATCGCGGTGTCCATTCCACTTGAGGCCGCAAACTCAGGGTCCCTCTCACATACCTAGAGCTGATAGAAGCCTCCTCTTGAGGTGCTTGTGGTAAGGTGGTATTCCTCTGGAGTCGAAGCCAGGGACTAACCTCTCATCTCGAGTTGATTTTTGTTCCACGGAGCTCTTTCGTGTTGCTACAGTGACCTCAGGATCCCTCTAGCCTTGAAACAGTGTTCTTGGGGTTTCTCTGGAGTGCTACCAAGGAAATCAAGGCTCCTTTCATGTGTGATGTACAACACGGAATTGCTCTGCACGCAGTGCAGCTGAATCGGGCCTCATCTCACGGCGAGGGGGAAGTCTCATGGTTTCTCTCGAGTTGCGGCGGAAACCTGGGATATAATCTCGAGTTACGACGGGGATGGCCCTTCCACCCACGTGTTTGTTCAGTGACGTCAGGACTCCTGCCTAGTTGCGAGGGACAACTCGGGATTCTCATCGAGGCTTGGCAGGGCAATTGGGACGCCTCTCCCGCTGAGGCGGGAGACCAAGGGTCCCTTTCCACGTGCCACAGGTATCCTGGGACTCCTATTAAGTTTCACGAGGAGTCAGGCATCGTCTCCTTTGGAGGCACTGATCTCCGCGTAGCTCTGGAGTTTTCAAAGTATGTGAGGCCTTCGGTCGCGATGAGGTGGGGAACTAGGTCTTTCTCTGTGGTCTCCACAGGGGATTCAGACATCCTTTCTTCTTGGGAGATGCAGGACGAGCCTGCATTCAAGTCACTGCAGGGATATCCGGCCTTATTTCGAGTCAGGGCATCGCGGTGTCCATTCCACTTGAGGCCGCAAACTCAGGGCCCCTCTCACATACCTAGAGCTGAGAGAAGCCTCCTCTTGAGGTGCTTGTCGTAAGGTGGTATTCCTCTGGAGTCGAAGCCAGGGACTAACCTCTCATCTCGAGTTGATTTTTGGTCCACGGAGCTCTTTCATGTTGCTACAGTGACATCAGGATCCCTCTAGCCTCGAAACAGTGTTCTTGGGGTTTCTCTGGAGTGCTACCAAGGAAATCAAGGCTCCTTTCATGTGTGATGTGCAACACGGAATTGCTCTGCACGCAGTGCAGGGGAATCGGGCCTCATCTCGCGGCGAGGGGGAAGTCTCATGGTTTTTCTCGAGTTGCGGCGGAAACCTGGGGTATATTCTCGAGTTACGACGGGGATGGCCCTTCCACACACTTGTTTCTTCAGCGACGTCAGGACTCCTGCCTAGTTGCGAGGGACAACTCGGGATTCTCCTCGAGGCTTGGCAGGGCAATTGGGACGCCTCTCCAGCTGAGGCGGGAGACCAAGGGTCCCTTCCCATGTGCCACAGGAATCCTGGGACTCCTATCAAGTTTCACGAAGAGTCAGGCCTTGTCTCCTTTGGAGGCACTGATCTCCGCGTACCTCTGGAGTTTTCAAAGGATGTGAGGCCTCCGGTCGCGATGAGGTGGGGAACTAGGTCTTTCTCTGTGGTCTCCACAGGGGATTCAGACATCCTTTCGTCCTGGGGGATGCAAGCCGAGCCTGCATTCAAGTCACTGCAGGGATAACCGGCCTTATTTCGAGTCAGGGCATCCCGGTGTCCATTCCACTTGAGGCCGCAAACTCAGGGTCCCTCTCACATACCTAGAGCTGAGAGAAGCCTCCTCTTGAGGTGCTTGTGGTAAGGTGGTATTCCTCTGGAGTCGATGCCAGGGACTAACCTCTCATCTCGAGTTGATTTTTGGTCCATGGAGCTCTTTCGTGTTGCTACAGTGACCTCAGGATCCCTCTAGCCTTGAAACAGTGTTCTTGGGGTTTCTCTGGAGTGCCATCAAGGAAATCAAGGCTCCTTTCATGTGTGATGTGCAACACGGAATTGCTCTGCACGCAGTGCAGGGGAATCAGGCCTCATCTCGCGGCGAGGGGGAAGTCTCATGGTTTTTCTCGAGTTGCGGCGGGAACCTGGGGTATATTCCCGAGTTACGACGGGGATGGCCCTTCCACACACGTGTTTCTTCAGCGACGTCAGGACTCCTGCCTAGTTGCGAGGGACAACTCGGGATTCTCCTCGAGGCTTGGCAGGGCAATTGGGACAGCTCTCCAGCTGAAGCGGGAGACCAAGGGTCCCTTTCCACGTGCCACAGTATCCTGGGACTCCTATCAAGTTTCACGAGGAGTCAGGCATCGTCTCCTTTGGAGGCACTGATCTCCGCGTACCTCTGGAGTTTTCAAAGGATGTGAGGCCTCAGGTCGCGATGATGTGGGGAACTAGGTCTTTCTCTGTGGTCTCCACAGAGGATTCAGACATCCTTTCGTCTTGGGGGATGCAAGACGAGCCTGCATTCAAGTCACTGCAGGGATATCCGGCCTTATTTCGAGTCAGGGCATCGCGGTGTCCATTCCACTTGAGGCCGCAAACTCAGGGTCCCTCTCACATACCTAGAGCTGAGAGAAGCCTCCTCTTGAGGTGCTTGTGGTAAGGTGGAATTCCTCTGGAGTCGAAGCCAGGGACTAACCTCTCATCTCGAGTTGATTTTTGGTCCACGGAGATCTCTCGTGTTGCTATAGTGACCTCAGGATCCCTCTAGCCTTGAAACAGTGTTCTTGGGTTTTCTCTGGAGTGCCATAAAGGAAATCAAGCCTCCGTTCATGTGTGATGTGCAACACGGAATTGCTCTGCACGCAGTGCAGGGGAATCGGGCCTCATCTCGCGGCGAGGGGGAAGTCTCATGGTTTTTCTCGAGTTGCGGCGGGAACCTGGGGTATATTCTCGAGTTAGGACAGGGATGGCCCTTCCACTCACGTGTTTGTTCAGCGACGTCAGGACTCCTGCCTAGTTGCGAGGGACAACTCGGGATTCTCCTCGAGGCTTGGCAGGGCAATTGGGACGCCTCTCCAGCTGAGGCGGGAGACCGAGGGTCCCTTTCCACGTGCCACAGGAATCCTGGGACTCCTATCAAGTTTCACGAGGAGTCAGGCATCGTCTCCTTTGGAGGCAGTGATCTCCGCGTACCTCTGGACTTTTCAAAGGATATAAGGAATCCGGTCGCGATGAGGTGGGGAATTAGGTCTTTCTCTGTGGTCTCCACAGGGGATTCAGACTTCCTTTCTTCTTCGGAGATGCAAGACGAGCCTGCATTCAAGTCACTGCAGGGATATCCGGCCTTATTTCGAGTCAGGGCATCGCGGTGTCCATTCCACTTGAGGCCGCAAACTCAGGGCCCCTCTCACATACCTAGAGCTGAGAGAAGCCTCCTCTTGAGGTGCTTGTGGTAAGGTGGTATTCCTCTGGAGTCGAAGCCAGGGACTAACCTCTCATCTCGAGTTGATTTTTGGTCCACGGAGCTCTTTCATGTTGCTACAGTGACGTCAGGATCCCTCTAGCCTCGAAACAGTGTTCTTGGGGTTTCTCTGGAGTGCTACCAAGGAAATCAAGGCTCCTTTCATGTGTGATGTGCAACACGTAATTGCTCTGCACGCTGTGCAGGGGAATCGGGCCTCATCTCGCGGCGAGGGGGAAGTCTCATGGTTTTTCTCGAGTTGCGGCGGGAACCTGGGGTATATTCTCGAGTTACGACGGAGATGGCCCTTCCACCCACGTGTTTGTTCAGCGACGTCAGGACTCCTGCCTAGTTGCGAGGGACAACTCGGGATTCCTCTCGAAGCTTGGCAGGGCAATTGGGACGCCTCTCCAGCTGAGGCGGGAGACCAAGGCTTCCTTTCCACGTGCCACAGGAATCCTGGGACTCCTATCAAGTTTCACGAGGAGTCAGGCATCATCTCCTTTGTAGGCACTGATCTCCGTGTACCTCTGGAGTTTTCAAAGGATGTGAGGCCTCCGGTTGCGATGAGGTGGGGAACTAGGTCTTTCTCTGTGGTCTCCACAGGGGATTCAGACATCCTTTCGTCTTCGGAGATGCAAGACGAGCCTGCATTCAAGTCACTGCAGGGATATCCGGCCTTATTTCGAGTCAGGGCATCGCGGTTTCCATTCAACTTGAGGCCGCAAACT
The DNA here is from genome assembly GCF_910594005.1 of Cervus elaphus. Taxonomy (NCBI): domain Eukaryota; kingdom Metazoa; phylum Chordata; class Mammalia; order Artiodactyla; family Cervidae; genus Cervus; species Cervus elaphus. Next base: position 154,469 of record NW_025316721.1, on the reverse strand, counting down.
CAGGGTCCCTCTCACATACCTAGAGCTGAGAGAAGCCTCCTCTTGAGGTGCTTGTGGTAAGGTGGTATTCCTCTGGATTCGAAGCCAGGGACTAACCTCTCATCTCGAGTTGATTTTTGGTCCACGGAGCTCTTTCGTGTTGTTACAGTGACCTCACGATCCCTCTAGCCTTGAAACAGTGTTCTTGGGGTTTCTCTGGAGTGCCATCAAGGAAATCAAGGCTCCTTTCATGTGTGATGTGCAACACGGAATTGCTCTGCACGCAGTGCAGGGGAATCGGGCCTCATCTCGCGGCGAGGGGGAAGTCTCATGGTTTTTCTCGAGTTGCGGCGGGAACCAGGGGTATATTCCCGAGTTACAACGGGGATGGCCGTTCCACACACGTGTTTCTTCAGGGACGTCAGGACTCCTGCCTAGTTGCGAGGGACAACTCGGGATTCTCCTCGAGGCTTGGCAGGGCAATTGGGACGCCTCTCCAGCTGAGGCGGGAGACCAAGGGTCCCTTTCCACGTGCCACAGGAATCCTGGGACTCCTATCAAGTTTCACGAGGAGTCAGGCATCGTCTCCTTTGGAGGCAGTGATCTCCGCGTACCTCTGGAGTTTTCAAAGGATATAAGGAATCCGGTCGCGATGAGGTGGGGAATTAGGTCTTTCTCTGTGGTCTCCACAGGGGATTCAGACATCCTTTCTTCTTGGGAGATGCAAGACGAGCCTGCATTCAAGTCACTGCAGGGATATCCGGCCTTATTTCGAGTCAGGGCATCGCGGTGTCCATTCCACTTGAGGCCGCAAACTCAGGGCCCCTCTCACATACCTAGAGCTGAGAGAAGCCTCCTCTTGAGGTGCTTGTGGTAAGGTGGTATTCCTCTGGAGTCGAAGCCAGGGACTAACCTCTCATCTCGAGTTGATTTTTGGTCCACGGAGCTCTTTCATGTTGCTACAGTGACGTCAGGATCCCTCTAGCCTCGAAACAGTGTTCTTGGGGTTTCTCTGGAGTGCTACCAAGGAAATCAAGGCTCCTTTCATGTGTGATGGGCAACACGGAATTGCTCTGCACGCTGTGCAGGGGAATCGGGCCTCATCTCGCGGCGAGGGGGAAGTCTCATGGTTTTTCTCGAGTTGCGGCGGGAACCTGGGGTATATTCTCGAGTTACGACGGGGATGGCCCTTCCACCCACGTGTTTGTTCAGCGACGTCAGGACTCCTGCCTAGTTGCGAGGGACAACTCGGGATTCCTCTCGAAGCTTGGCAGGGCAATTGGGACGCCTCTCCAGCTGAGGCGGGAGACCAAGGCTTCCTTTCCACGTGACACAGGAATCCTGGGACTCCTATCAAGTTTCACAAGGAGTCAGGCATCATCTCCTTTGTAGGCACTGATCTCCGTGTACCTCTGGAGTTTTCAAAGGATGTGAGGCCTCCGGTTGCGATGAAGTGGGGAACTAGGTCTTTCTCTGTGGTCTCCACAGGGGATTCAGACATCCTTTCGTCTTCGGAGATGCAAGACGAGCCTGCATTCAAGTCACTGCAGGGATATCCGGCCTTATTTCGAGTCAGGGCATCGCGGTGTCCATTCAACTTGAGGCCACAAACTCAGGGTCCCTCTCACATACCTAGAGCTGAGAGAAGCCTCCTCTTGAGGTGCTTGTGGTAAGGTGGTATTCCTCTGGAATCGAAGCCAGGGACTAACCTCTCATCTCGAGTTGATTTTTGGTCCACGGAGCTCTTTCGTGTTGTTACAGTGACCTCAGGATCCCTCTAGCCTTGAAACAGTGTTCTTGGGGTTTCTCTGGAGTGCCATCAAGGAAATCAAGGCTCCTTTCATGTGTGATGTGCAACACGGAATTGCTCTGCACGCAGTGCAGGGGAATCGGGCCTCATCTCGCGGCGAGGGGGAAGTCTCATGGTTTTTCTCGAGTTGCGGCGGGAACCTGGGGTACATTCTCGAGTTACGACGGGGATGGCCCTTCCACACACGTGTTTCTTCAGGGACGTCAGGACTCCTGCCTAGTTGCAAGGGACAACTCGGGATTCTCCTCGAGGCTTGGCAGGGCAATTGGGACGCCTCTCCAGCTGAGGCGGGAGACCAAGGGTCCCTTTCCACGTGCCACAGGAATCCTGGGACTCCTATCAAGTTTCACGAGGAGTCAGGCATCGTCTCCTTTGGAGGCAGTGATCTCCGCGTACCTCTGGAATTTTCAAAGGATATAAGGAATCCGGTCGCGATGAGGTGGGGAACTAGGTCTTTCTCTGTGGTCTCCACAGGGGATTCAGACATCCTTTCGTCTTGGGGGATGCAAGACGAGCCTGCATTCAAGTCACTGCAGGGATATCCGGCCTTATTTCGAGTCAGGGCATCGCGGTGTCCATTCCACTTGAGGCGGCAAACTTAGGGTCCCTCTCACATACCTAGAGCTGAGAGAAGCCTCCTCTTGAGGTGCTTGTGGTAAGGTGGTATTCCTCTGGAGTCGAAGCCAGGGACTAACCTCTCATCTCGAGTTGATTTTTGGTCCACGGAGCTCTTTCTTGTTGCTACAGTGACCTCAGGATCCCTCTAGCCTTCAAACAGTGTTCTTGGGGTTTCTCTGGAGTGCCATCAAGGAATTCAACGTTCCTTTCATGTGTGATGTGCAACACGGAATTGCTTTGCACACAGTGCAGGGGAATTTGGCCTCATCTCGCGGCGAGGGGGAAGTCTCATGGTTTTTCTCGAGTTGCGGCGGGAACCTGGGGTATATTCTCGTGTTACGACGGGGATGACCCTTCCACCCACGTGTTTGTTCAGCGACGTCAGGACTCCTGCCTAGTTGCGAGGGACAACTCGGATTCTCCTCGAGGCTTGGCAGGGCAATTGGGACGCCTCTCCAGCTGAGGCGGGAGACCAAGGGTCCCTTTCGACGTGCCACAGGAATCCTGGGACTCCTATCAAGTTTGATGAGGAGTCAGGCATCATCTCCTTTGGAGGCACTGATCTCCGCGTACCTCTGGAGTTTTCAAAGGATGTGAGGCCTCCGGTCGCGATGAGGTGGGGAACTAGGTCTTTCTCTGTGTTCTCCACAGGGGATTCAGACATCCTTTCGTCTTGGGAGATGCAAGACTAGCCTGCATTCAAGTCACTGCAGGGATATCCGGCCTTATTTCGAGTCAGGGCATCGCGGTGTCCATTCCACTTGAGGCCGCAAACTCAGGGTCCCTCTCACTTACCTAGAGCTGAGAGAAGCCTCCTCTTGAGGTGCTTGTGGTAAAGTGGAATTCCTCTGGAGTCGAAGCCAGGGACGAACCTCTCATCTCGAGTTGATTTTTGGTCCACGGAGATCTTTCGTGTTGCTGCAGTGACCTCAGGATCCCTCTAGCCCTGAAACAGTATTCTTGTGGTTTCTCTGGAGTCCCATCAAGGAAATCAAAGCTCCTTTCATGCGTGATGTGCAACACGGAATTGCTCTGCATGCAGTGCAGAGGAATCAGGCCTCATCTCGCGGCGAGGGGGAAGTCTCATGGTTTTTCTCGAGTTGCGGCGGGAACCTGGGGTACATTCTCGAGTTACGACGGGGATGGCCCTTCCACCCACGTGTTTGTTCATCGACGGCAGGACTCCTGCCTAGTTGCGTGGGACAACTCGGGATTCTCCTCGAGGCTTGGCAAGGCAATTGGGACGCCTCTCCAGCTGAGGCGGGAGACCAAGGGTCCCTTTCCACGTGCCACAGGAATCCTGGGACTCCTATGAAGTTTCACGAGGAGTCAGGCATCGTCTCCTTTGGAGGCACTGATCTCCGCGTACCTCTGGAGTTTTCAAAGGATGTGAGGCCTCAGGTCGCGATGAGGTGGGGAACTAGGTCTTTCTCTGTGGTCTCCACAGGGGATTCAGACATCCTTTCGTCTTGGGAGATGCAAGATGAGCCTGCATTCAAGTCACTGCAGGGATATCCGGCCTTATTTCGAGTCAGGGCATCGCGGTGTACGTTCCACTTGAGGCCGCAAACTCAGGGTCCCTCTCACATACCTAGAGCTGAGAGAAGCCTCCTCTTGAGGTGCTTGTGGTAAGGTGGTATTCCTCTGGAGTCGAAGCCAGGGACTAACCTCTCATCTCGAGTTGATTTGTGGTCCACAGAGCTCTTTTGTGTTGCCTTGAAACAGTGTTCTTGGGGTTTCTCTGGAGTGCCATCAAGGAAATCAAGGCTCCTTTCATGTGTGATGTGCAACACGGAATTGCTCTGCACGCAGTGCAGGGGAATCGGGCCTCTTCTCACGGCGAGGGGGAAGTCTCATGGTTTTTTTCGAGTTGCGGCAGGAACCTGGGGTATATTCTCGAGTTACGACGGGGATGGCCCTTCCACACACGTGTTTGTTCAGCGACGTCAGGACTCCTGACTAGTTGCGAGGGACAACTCGGGATTCTCCTCGAGGCTTGGCAGGGCAATTGGGACGCCTCTCCAGCTGAGGCGGGAGACCAAGGGTCCCTTTCCACGTGCCACAGGAATCCTGGGACTCCTATTAAGTTTCACGAGGAGTCAGGCATCGTCTCCTTTGGAGGCACTGATCTCCGCGTAGCTCTGGAGTTTTCAAAGGATATGAGGCCTCGGGTCGCGAAGAAGTGGGGAACTAGGTCTTTCTCTGTGGTATACACAGGGGATTCAGACATCCTTTCGTCTTGTGAGATGCAAGACGAGCCTGCATTCAAGTCACTGCGGGGATATCCGGCTTTATTTCCAGTCAGGGCATAGCCGTGTCCATTTCACTTGAGGCTGCAAACTCAGGGTCCCTCTCACATACCTAGAGCTGAGAGAAGCCTCCTCTTGAGGTGCTTGTGGTAAGGTGGTATTCCTCTGGAGTCGAAGCCAGGGACTAACCCCTCATCTCGACTTGATTTGTGGTCCACGAAGCTCTTTCGTGTTGCTACAGTGACCTCAGGATCCCTCTAGCCTTGAAACACTGTTCTTGGGGTTTCTCTGGAGTGCCATCAAGGAAATCAAGGCTCCTTTCATGTGTGATGTGCAACACGGAATTGCTCTGCACGCAGTGCAGTGGAATCGGGCCTCATCTCGTGGCGAGGGGGAAGTCTCATGGTTTTTCTCGAGTTGCGGTGGGAACCTAGGGTATATTCTCGAGTTACGACGGGGATGGCCCTTCCACACACGTATTTGTTCAGCGACGGCAGGACTCCTGCCTAGTTGCGAGGGACAACTCGGGATTCTCCTCGAGGCTTGGCAGGGCAATTGGGACGCCTCTCCAGCTGAGGCGGGAGACCAAGGGTCCCTTTTCATGTGCCACAGGAATCCTAGGACTCCTATCAAGTTTCACGAGGAGTCAGGCATCGTCTCCTTTGGAGGCACTGATCTCCGCGTACCTCTGGAGTTTTCAAAGGATGTGAGGCCTCCGGTCGCGATGAGGTGGGGAACTAGGTCTTTCTCTGTGGTCTCCACAGGGGATTCAGACATCCTTTCGTCTTCGGAGATGCAAGACGAGCCTGCATTCAAGTCACTGCAGGGATATCCTGCCTTATTTCGAGTCAGGGCATCGCGGTGTCCATTCCACTTGAGGCCGCAAACTCAGGGTCCCTCTCACATACCTAGAGCTGAGAGAAGCCTCCTCTTGAGGTGCTTGTGGTAAGGTGGTATTCCTCTGGAGTCGAAGCCAGGGACTAACCTCTCATCTCGAGTTGATTTTTGGTCCATGGAGCTCTTTCGTGTTGATACAGTGACCTCAGGATCCCTCTAGCCTTGAAACAGTGTTCTTGGGGTTTCTCTGGAGTGCCATCAAGGAAATCAAGGCTCCTTTCATGTGTGATGTGCAACACGGAATTGCTCTGCACGCAGTGCAGGGGAATCGGGCCTCATCTCGCGGCGAGGGGGAAGTCTCATGGTTTTTCTCGAGTTGCGGCGGGAACCTGGGGTATATTCCCGGGTTACGACGGGGATGGCCCTTCCACACACGTGTTTCTTCAGGGACGTCAGGACTCCTGCCTAGTTGCGAGGGACAACTCGGGATTCTCCTCGAGGCTTGGCAGGGGAATTGGGACGCCTCTCCAGCTGAGGCGGGAGACCAAGGGTCCCTTTCCACGTGCCACAGGAATCCTGGGACTCCTATCAAGTTTCACGAGGAGTCAGGCATCGTCTCCTTTGGAGGCAGTGATCTCCGCGTACCTCTGGAGTTTTCAAAGGATATAAGGAATCCGGTCGCGATGAGGTGGGGAACTAGGTCTTTCTCTGTGGTCTCCACAGGGGATTCAGATATCCTTTCATCTTGGGAGATGCCAAACGAGCCTGCATTCATGTCACTGCAGGGATATCCGGCCTTATTTCGAGTCAGGGCATCGCGGTGTCTGTTCCACTTGAGGCCACAAACTCAGGGTCCCTCTCACATACCTAGAGCTGAGAGAAGCCTCCTCTTGAGGTGCTTGTGGTAAGGTGGTATTCCTCTGGAGTCGAAGCCAGGGACTAACCTCTCATCTCGAGTTGATTTTTGGTCCACGGAGCTCTTTCATGTTGCTACAGTGACGTCAGGATCCCTCTAGCCTCGAAACAGTGTTCTTGGGGTTTCTCTGGAGTGCTACCAAGGAAATCAAGGCTCCTTTCATGTGTGATGGGCAACACGGAATTGCTCTGCACGCTGTGCAGGGGAATCGGGCCTCATCTCGCGGCGAGGGGGAAGTCTCATGGTTTTTCTCGAGTTGCGGCGGGAACCTGGGGTATATTCTCGAGTTACGACGGGGATGGCCCTTCCACCCACGTGTTTGTTCAGCGACGTCAGGACTCCTGCCTAGTTGCGAGGGACAACTCGGGATTCCTCTCGAAGCTTGGCAGGGCAATTGGGACGCCTCTCCAGCTGAGGCGGGAGACCAAGGCTTCCTTTCCACGTGACACAGGAATCCTGGGACTCCTATCAAGTTTCACAAGGAGTCAGGCATCATCTCCTTTGTAGGCACTGATCTCCGTGTACCTCTGGAGTTTTCAAAGGATGTGAGGCCTCCGGTTGCGATGAAGTGGGGAACTAGGTCTTTCTCTGTGGTCTCCACAGGGGATTCAGACATCCTTTCGTCTTCGGAGATGCAAGACGAGCCTGCATTCAAGTCACTGCAGGGATATCCGGCCTTATTTCGAGTCAGGGCATCGCGGTGTCCATTCAACTTGAGGCCACAAACTCAGGGTCCCTCTCACATACCTAGAGCTGAGAGAAGCCTCCTCTTGAGGTGCTTGTGGTAAGGTGGTATTCCTCTGGAATCGAAGCCAGGGACTAACCTCTCATCTCGAGTTGATTTTTGGTCCACGGAGCTCTTTCGTGTTGTTACAGTGACCTCAGGATCCCTCTAGCCTTGAAACAGTGTTCTTGGGGTTTCTCTGGAGTGCCATCAAGGAAATCAAGGCTCCTTTCATGTGTGATGTGCAACACGGAATTGCTCTGCACGCAGTGCAGGGGAATCGGGCCTCATCTCGCGGCGAGGGGGAAGTCTCATGGTTTTTCTCGAGTTGCGGCGGGAACCTGGGGTACATTCTCGAGTTACGACGGGGATGGCCCTTCCACACACGTGTTTCTTCAGGGACGTCAGGACTCCTGCCTAGTTGCAAGGGACAACTCGGGATTCTCCTCGAGGCTTGGCAGGGCAATTGGGACGCCTCTCCAGCTGAGGCGGGAGACCAAGGGTCCCTTTCCACGTGCCACAGGAATCCTGGGACTCCTATCAAGTTTCACGAGGAGTCAGGCATCGTCTCCTTTGGAGGCAGTGATCTCCGCGTACCTCTGGAATTTTCAAAGGATATAAGGAATCCGGTCGCGATGAGGTGGGGAACTAGGTCTTTCTCTGTGGTCTCCACAGGGGATTCAGACATCCTTTCGTCTTGGGGGATACAAGACGAGCCTGCATTCAAGTCACTGCAGGGATATCCGGCCTTATTTCGAGTCAGGGCATCGCGGTGTCCATTCCACTTGAGGCGGCAAACTTAGGGTCCCTCTCACATACCTAGAGCTGAGAGAAGCCTCCTCTTGAGGTGCTTGTGGTAAGGTGGTATTCCTCTGGAGTCGAAGCCAGGGACTAACCTCTCATCTCGAGTTGATTTTTGGTCCACGGAGCTCTTTCTTGTTGCTACAGTGACCTCAGGATCCCTCTAGCCTTCAAACAGTGTTCTTGGGGTTTCTCTGGAGTGCCATCAAGGAATTCAACGTTCCTTTCATGTGTGATGTGCAACACGGAATTGCTTTGCACACAGTGCAGGGGAATTTGGCCTCATCTCGCGGCGAGGGGGAAGTCTCATGGTTTTTCTCGAGTTGCGGCGGGAACCTGGGGTATATTCTCGTGTTACGACGGGGATGACCCTTCCACCCACGTGTTTGTTCAGCGACGTCAGGACTCCTGCCTAGTTGCGAGGGACAACTCGGATTCTCCTCGAGGCTTGGCAGGGCAATTGGGACGCCTCTCCAGCTGAGGCGGGAGACCAAGGGTCCCTTTCGACGTGCCACAGGAATCCTGGGACTCCTATCAAGTTTGATGAGGAGTCAGGCATCATCTCCTTTGGAGGCACTGATCTCCGCGTACCTCTGGAGTTTTCAAAGGATGTGAGGCCTCCGGTCGCGATGAGGTGGGGAACTAGGTCTTTCTCTGTGTTCTCCACAGGGGATTCAGACATCCTTTCGTCTTGGGAGATGCAAGACTAGCCTGCATTCAAGTCACTGCAGGGATATCCGGCCTTATTTCGAGTCAGGGCATCGCGGTGTCCATTCCACTTGAGGCCGCAAACTCAGGGTCCCTCTCACTTACCTAGAGCTGAGAGAAGCCTCCTCTTGAGGTGCTTGTGGTAAAGTGGAATTCCTCTGGAGTCGAAGCCAGGGACGAACCTCTCATCTCGAGTTGATTTTTGGTCCACGGAGATCTTTCGTGTTGCTGCAGTGACCTCAGGATCCCTCTAGCCCTGAAACAGTATTCTTGTGGTTTCTCTGGAGTCCCATCAAGGAAATCAAAGCTCCTTTCATGCGTGATGTGCAACACGGAATTGCTCTGCATGCAGTGCAGAGGAATCAGGCCTCATCTCGCGGCGAGGGGGAAGTCTCATGGTTTTTCTCGAGTTGCGGCGGGAACCTGGGGTACATTCTCGAGTTACGACGGGGATGGCCCTTCCACCCACGTGTTTGTTCATCGACGGCAGGACTCCTGCCTAGTTGCGTGGGACAACTCGGGATTCTCCTCGAGGCTTGGCAAGGCAATTGGGACGCCTCTCCAGCTGAGGCGGGAGACCAAGGGTCCCTTTCCACGTGCCACAGGAATCCTGGGACTCCTATGAAGTTTCACGAGGAGTCAGGCATCGTCTCCTTTGGAGGCACTGATCTCCGCGTACCTCTGGAGTTTTCAAAGGATGTGAGGCCTCAGGTCGCGATGAGGTGGGGAACTAGGTCTTTCTCTGTGGTCTCCACAGGGGATTCAGACATCCTTTCGTCTTGGGAGATGCAAGATGAGCCTGCATTCAAGTCACTGCAGGGATATCCGGCCTTATTTCGAGTCAGGGCATCGCGGTGTACGTTCCACTTGAGGCCGCAAACTCAGGGTCCCTCTCACATACCTAGAGCTGAGAGAAGCCTCCTCTTGAGGTGCTTGTGGTAAGGTGGTATTCCTCTGGAGTCGAAGCCAGGGACTAACCTCTCATCTCGAGTTGATTTGTGGTCCACAGAGCTCTTTTGTGTTGCCTTGAAACAGTGTTCTTGGGGTTTCTCTGGAGTGCCATCAAGGAAATCAAGGCTCCTTTCATGTGTGATGTGCAACACGGAATTGCTCTGCACGCAGTGCAGGGGAATCGGGCCTCTTCTCACGGCGAGGGGGAAGTCTCATGGTTTTTTTCGAGTTGCGGCAGGAACCTGGGGTATATTCTCGAGTTACGACGGGGATGGCCCTTCCACACACGTGTTTGTTCAGCGACGTCAGGACTCCTGACTAGTTGCGAGGGACAACTCGGGATTCTCCTCGAGGCTTGGCAGGGCAATTGGGACGCCTCTCCAGCTGAGGCGGGAGACCAAGGGTCCCTTTCCACGTGCCACAGGAATCCTGGGACTCCTATTAAGTTTCACGAGGAGTCAGGCATCGTCTCCTTTGGAGGCACTGATCTCCGCGTAGCTCTGGAGTTTTCAAAGGATATGAGGCCTCGGGTCGCGAAGAAGTGGGGAACTAGGTCTTTCTCTGTGGTATACACAGGGGATTCAGACATCCTTTCGTCTTGTGAGATGCAAGACGAGCCTGCATTCAAGTCACTGCGGGGATATCCGGCTTTATTTCCAGTCAGGGCATAGCCGTGTCCATTTCACTTGAGGCTGCAAACTCAGGGTCCCTCTCACATACCTAGAGCTGAGAGAAGCCTCCTCTTGAGGTGCTTGTGGTAAGGTGGTATTCCTCTGGAGTCGAAGCCAGGGACTAACCCCTCATCTCGACTTGATTTGTGGTCCACGAAGCTCTTTCGTGTTGCTACAGTGACCTCAGGATCCCTCTAGCCTTGAAACACTGTTCTTGGGGTTTCTCTGGAGTGCCATCAAGGAAATCAAGGCTCCTTTCATGTGTGATGTGCAACACGGAATTGCTCTGCACGCAGTGCAGGGGAATCGGGCCTCATCTCGTGGCGAGGGGGAAGTCTCATGGTTTTTCTCGAGTTGCGGTGGGAACCTAGGGTATATTCTCGAGTTACGACGGGGATGGCCCTTCCACACACGTATTTGTTCAGCGACGGCAGGACTCCTGCCTAGTTGCGAGGGACAACTCGGGATTCTCCTCGAGGCTTGGCAGGGCAATTGGGACGCCTCTCCAGCTGAGGCGGGAGACCAAGGGTCCCTTTTCATGTGCCACAGGAATCCTAGGACTCCTATCAAGTTTCACGAGGAGTCAGGCATCGTCTCCTTTGGAGGCACTGATCTCCGCGTACCTCTGGAGTTTTCAAAGGATGTGAGGCCTCCGGTCGCGATGAGGTGGGGAACTAGGTCTTTCTCTGTGGTCTCCACAGGGGATTCAGACATCCTTTCGTCTTCGGAGATGCAAGACGAGCCTGCATTCAAGTCACTGCAGGGATATCCTGCCTTATTTCGAGTCAGGGCATCGCGGTGTCCATTCCACTTGAGGCCGCAAACTCAGGGTCCCTCTCACATACCTAGAGCTGAGAGAAGCCTCCTCTTGAGGTGCTTGTGGTAAGGTGGTATTCCTCTGGAGTCGAAGCCAGGGACTAACCTCTCATCTCGAGTTGATTTTTGGTCCATGGAGCTCTTTCGTGTTGATACAGTGACCTCAGGATCCCTCTAGCCTTGAAACAGTGTTCTTGGGGTTTCTCTGGAGTGCCATCAAGGAAATCAAGGCTCCTTTCATGTGTGATGTGCAACACGGAATTGCTCTGCACGCAGTGCAGGGGAATCGGGCCTCATCTCGCGGCGAGGGGGAAGTCTCATGGTTTTTCTCGAGTTGCGGCGGGAACCTGGGGTATATTCCCGGGTTACGACGGGGATGGCCCTTCCACACACGTGTTTCTTCAGGGACGTCAGGACTCCTGCCTAGTTGCGAGGGACAACTCGGGATTCTCCTCGAGGCTTGGCAGGGGAATTGGGACGCCTCTCCAGCTGAGGCGGGAGACCAAGGGTCCCTTTCCACGTGCCACAGGAATCCTGGGACTCCTATCAAGTTTCACGAGGAGTCAGGCATCGTCTCCTTTGGAGGCAGTGATCTCCGCGTACCTCTGGAGTTTTCAAAGGATATAAGGAATCCGGTCGCGATGAGGTGGGGAACTAGGTCTTTCTCTGTGGTCTCCACAGGGGATTCAGATATCCTTTCATCTTGGGAGATGCCAAACGAGCCTGCATTCATGTCACTGCAGGGATATCCGGCCTTATTTCGAGTCAGGGCATCGCGGTGTCCATTCCACTTGAGGCCACAAACTCAGGGTCCCTCTCACATACCTAGAGCTGAGAGAAGCCTCCTCTTGAGGTGCTTGTGGTAAGGTGGTATTCCTCTGGAGTCGAAGCCAGGGACTAACCTCTCATCTCGAGTTGATTTTTGGTCCACGGAGCTCTTTCATGTTGCTACAGTGACGTCAGGATCCCTCTAGCCTCAAAACAGTGTTCTTGGGGTTTCTCTGGAGTGCCATCAAGGAAATCAAGGCGACTTTCATGTGTGATGTGCAACACGGAATTGCTCTGCACGCAGTGCAGGGGAATCGGGCCTCATCTCGCGGCGAGGGGGAAGTCTCATGGTTTTTCTCGAGTTGCGGCGGGAACCTGGGGTATATTCCCGAGTTACGACGGGGATGGCCCTTCCACACACGTGTTTCTTCAGGGACGTCAGGACTCCTGCCTAGTTGCGAGGGACAACTCGGGATTCTCCTCGAAGCTTGGCAGGGCAATTGGGACGCCTCTCCAGCTGAGGCGGGAGACCAAGGGTCCCTTTCCACGTGCCACAGGAATCCTGGGACTCCTATCAAGTTTCACGAGGAGTCAGGCATCGTCTCCTTTGGAGGCACTGATCTCCGTGTACCTCTGGAGTTTTCAAAGGATGTGAGGCCTCCGGTTGCGATGAGGTGGGGAACTAGGTCTTTCTCTGTGGTCTCCACAGGGGATTCAGACATCCTTTCGTCTTCGGAGATGTAAGACGAGCCTGCATTCAAGTCACTGCAGGGATATCCGGCCTTATTTCGAGTCAGGGCATCGCGGTGTCCATTCCACTTGAGGCCGCAAACTCAGGGTCCCTCTCACATACCTAGAGCTGAGAGAAGCCTCCTCTTGAGGTGCTTGTGGTAAGGTGGTATTCCTCTGGAGTCGAAGCCAGGGACTAACCTCTCATCTCGAGTTGATTTTTGGTCCATGGAGCTCTTTCGTGTTGTTACAGTGACCTCAGGATCCCTCTAGCCTTGAAACAGTGTTCTTGGGGTTTCTCTGGAGTGCCATCAAGGAAATCAAGGCTCCTTTCATGTGTGATGTGCAACACGGAATTGCTCTGCACGCAGTGCAGGGGAATCGGGCCTCATCTCGCGGCGAGGGGGAAGTCTCATGGTTTTTCTCGAGTTGCGGCGGGAACCTGGGGTATATTCCCGGGTTACGACGGGGATGGCCCTTCCACACACGTGTTTCTTCAGGGACGTCAGGACTCCTGCCTAGTTGCGAGGGAGAACTCGGGATTCTCCTCGAGGCTTGGCAGGGCAATTGGGACGCCTCTCCAGCTGAGGCGGGAGACCAAGGGTCCCTTTCCACGTGCCACAGGAATCCTGGGACTCCTATCAAGTTTCACGAGGAGTCAGGCATCGTCTCCTTTGGAGGCAGTGATCTCCGCGTACCTCTGGAGTTTTCAAAGGATATAAGGAATCCGGTCGCGATGATGTGGGGAACTAGGTCTTTCTCTGTGGTCTCCACAGGGGATTCAGATATCCTTTCATCTTGGGAGATGCAAGACGAGCCTGCATTCATGTCACTGCAGGGATATCCGGCCTTATTTCGAGTCAGGGCATCGCGGTGTCCATTCCACTTGAGGCCACAAACTCAGGGTCCCTCTCACATACCTAGAGCTGAGAGAAGCCTCCTCTTGAGGTGCTTGTGGTAAGGTGGTATTCCTCTGGAGTCGAAGCCAGGGACTAACCTCTCATCTCGAGTTGATTTTTGGTCCACGGAGCTCTTTCATGTTGCTACAGTGACGTCAGGATCCCTCTAGCCTCGAAACAGTGTTCTTGGGGTTTCTCTGGAGTGCCATCAAGGAAATCAAGGCTCCTTTCATGTGTGATGTGCAACACGGAATTGCTCTGCACGCAGTGCAGGGGAATCGGGCCTCATCTCGCGGCGAGGGGGAAGTCTCATGGTTTTTCTCGAGTTGCGGCGGGAACCTGGGGTATATTCCCGAGTTACGACGGGGATGGCCCTTCCACACACGTGTTTGTTCAGCGACGTCAGGACTCCTGCCTAGTTGCGAGGGACAACTCGGGATTCTCCTCGAGGCTTGGCAGGGCAATTGGGACGCCTCTCCAGCTGAGGCGGGAGACCAAGGGTCCCTTTCCACGTGCCACAGGAATCCTGGGACTCCTATCAAGTTTCACGAGGAGTCAGGCATCGTCTCCTTTGGAGGCACTGATCTCCGTGTACCTCTGGAGTTTTCAAAGGATGTGAGGCCTCCGGTTGCGATGAGGTGGGGAACTAGGTCTTTCTCTGTGGTCTCCACAGGGGATTCAGACATCCTTTCGTCTTCGGAGATGCAAGACGAGCCTGCATTCAAGTCACTGCAGGGATATCCGGCCTTATTTCGAGTCAGGGCATCGCGGTGTCCATTCCACTTGAGGCCGCAAACTCAGGGTCCCTCTCACATACCTAGAGCTGAGAGAAGCCTCCTCTTGAGGTGCTTGTGGTAAGGTGGTATTCCTCTGGAGTCGAAGCCAGGGACTAACCTCTCATCTCGAGTTGATTTTTGGTCCATGGAGCTCTTTCGTGTTGTTACAGTGACCTCAGGATCCCTCTAGCCTTGAAACAGTGTTCTTGGGGTTTCTCTGGAGTGCCATCAAGGAAATCAAGGCTCCTTTCATGTGTGATGTGCAACACGGAATTGCTCTGCACGCAGTGCAGGGGAATCGGGCCTCATCACGCAGCGAGGGGGAAGTCTCATGGTTTTTCTCAAGTTGCGGCGGGAACCTGGGGTATATTCTCGAGTTACGACGGGGATGGCCCTTCCACACACGTGTCTCTTCAGGGACGTCAGGCCTCCTGCCTAGTTGCGAGGGACAACTCGGGATTCTCCTCGAGGCTTGGCAGGGCAATTGGGACGCCTCTCCAGCTGAGGCGGGAGACCAAGGGTCCCTTTCCACGTGCCACAGGAATCCTGGGACTCCTATCAAGTTTCACGAGGAGTCAGGCATCGTCTCCTTTGGAGGCAGTGATCTCCGCGTACCTCTGGAGTTTTCAAAGGATATAAGGAATCCGGTCGCGATGAGGTGGGGAACTAGGTCTTTCTCTGTGGTCTCCACAGGGGATTCAGACATCCTTTCATCTTGGGAGATGCAAGACGAGCCTGCATTCATGTCACTGCAGGGATATCCGGCCTTATTTCGAGTCAGGGCATCGCGGTGTCCATTCCACTTGAGGCCGCAAACTCAGGGTCCCTCTCACATACCTAGAGCTGAGAGAAGCCTCCTCTTGAGGTGCTTGTGGTAAGGTGGTATTCCTCTGGAGTCGAAGCCAGGGACTAACCTCTCATCTCGAGTTGATTTTTGGTCCACGGAGCTCTTTCGTGTTGCTACAGTGACCTCAGGATCCCTCTAGCCTTGAAACAGTGTTCTTGGGGTTTCTCTGGAGTGCCACCAAGGAAATCAAGGCTCCTTTCATGTGTGATGTGCAACACGGAATTGCTCTGCACGCAGTGCAGGGGAATCGGGCCTCATCTCGCGGCGAGGGGGAAGTCTCATGGTTTTTCTCGAGTTGCGGCGGGAACCTGGGGTATATTCTCGAGTTACGACGGGGATGGACCTTCCACAGACGTGTTTCTTCAGCGACGTCAGGACTCCTGCCTAGTTGCGAGGGACAACTCGGGATTCTCCTCGAGGCTTAGCAGGGCAATTGGGACGCCTCTCCAGCTGAGGCGGGAGACCAAGTGTCCCTTTCCACGTGCCACAGGAATCCTGGGACTCCTATCAAGTTTCACGAGGAGTCAGGCATCTTCTCCTTTGGAGGCACTGATCTCCGCGTACCTCTGGAGTTTTCAAAGGATATAAGGAATCCGGGCGCGATGACGTGGGGTACTAGGTCTTTCCCTATATTCTCCACAGGGGATTTAGACATTCTTTCATCTTGGGAGATGCAAGACGAGCCTGCATTCAAGTCACTGCAGTGATATCCGGCCTTATTTCGAGTCAGGGCATTGCGGTGTCCATTCCACTTGAGGCCGCAAATTCAGGGCCCCTCTCACATACTTAGAGCTGAGAGAAGCCTCCTCTTGAGGTGCTTGTGGTAAGGTGGTATTCCTCTGGAGTCGAAGCCAGGGACTAACCTCTCATCTCGAGTTTTTTTGGTCCACGGAGCTCTTTCGTGTTGCTACAGTGACCTCAGGATCCTTCTAGCCTTGAAACAGTGTTCTTGGGGTTTCTCTGGAGTGCCACCAAGGAAATCAAGGCTCCTTTCATGTGTGATGTGCAAAACGGAATTGCTCTGCACGCAGTGCAGGCTATCGGGCCTCATCCCGCGGCGAGGGGGAAGTCTCATGGTTTTTCTCGAGTTGCGGCGGGAACGTGGGGTATATTCTCGAGTTACAACGGGGATGGCCCTTCCACACACGTGTTACTTCAGCGACGTCAGGACTCCTGAGTAGTTGCGAGGGACAACTCGGGATTCCCCTCGAGGCTTGGCAGGGCAATTGGGACGCCTCTCCAGGTGAGGCGGGAGAGCAAGGGTCCCTTTCCATGTGCCACAGGAATCCTGGGACTCCTATCAAGTTTCACGAGGAGTCAGGCATCGTCTCCTTTGGAGGCACTGATTGCCGCGTACCTCTGGAGTTTTCAAAGGATGTGAGGCCTCCGGTCGCGATGAGGTGGGGAACTAGGTCTTTCTCTGTGGTCTCCACAGGGGATTCAGACATCCTTTCGTCTTGGGGGATGCAAGACGAGAGTGCATTCAAGTCACTGCAGGGATATCCGGCCTTATTTCGAGTCAGGGCATCGCGGTGTCCATTCCACTTGAGGCCGCAAACTCAGGGTCCCTCTCACATACCTAGAGCTGAGAGAAGCCTCCTCTTGAGGTGCTTGTGGTAAGGAGGTATTCCTCTGGAGTCGAAGCCAGGGACTAACCTCTCATCTCGAGTTGATTTTTGGTCCATGGAGCTCTTTCGTGTTGCTACAGTGACCTCAGGATCCCTCTAGCCTTGAAACAGTGTTCTTGGGGTTTCTCTGGACTGCCACCAAGGAAATCAAGGCTCCTTTCATGTGTGATGTGCAACACGGAATTGCTCTGCACGCAGTGCAGGGGAATTGGGCCTCATCTCGCGGCGAGGGGGAAGTCTCATGGTTTTTCTCGAGTTGCGGCGGGAACCTGGGGTATACTCTCGAGTTACAATGGGGATGGCCCTTCCACCCACGTGTTTGTTCAGCGACGTCAGGACTCCTGCCTAGTTGCGAGGGACAACTCGGGATTCTCCTCGAGGCTTGGCAGGGCAATTGGGACGCCTCTCCAGCTGAGGCGGGAGACCAAGGGTTCCTTTCCATGTGCCACAGGAATCCTGGGACTCCTATAAAGTTTCACGAGGAGTCAGGCATCGTCTCCTTTGGAGGCACTGATCTCCGCGTACCTCTGGAGTTTTCAAAGGATGTGAGGCCTCCGGTCGCGATGAGGTGGGGAACTAGGTCTTTCTCTGTGGTCTCCACAAGGGATTCAGACATCCTTTCGTCTTGGGGGATGCAAGACGAGCCTGCATTCAAGTCACTGCAGGGATATCCGGCCTTATTTCGAGTCAGGGCATCGCGGTGTCCATTCCACTTGAGGCCGCAAAATCAGGGTCCCTCTCACATACATAGAGCTGAGAGAAGCCTCCTGTTGAGGTGCTTGTGGTAAGGTGGTATTCCTCTGGAGTCGAAGCCAGGGACTAACCTCTCATCTCGAGTTGATTTTTGGTCCATGGAGCTCTTTCGTGTTACTACAGTGACCTCAGGATCCCTCTAGCCTTGAAACAGTGTTCTTGGGGTTTCTCTGGAGTGCCATCAAGGAAATCAAGGCTCCTTTCATGTGTGATGTGCAACACGGAATTGCTCTGCACGCAGTGCAGGGGAATCGGGCCTCATCTCGCGGCGAGGGGAAAGTCTCATGGTTTTTCTCGAGTTGCGGCGGGAACCTGGGGTATATTCTCGAGTTACGACGGGGATGGCCCTTTCAACCACGTGTTTATTCAGCAACGTCAGGACTCCTGCCTAGTTGCGAGGGACAACTCGGGATTCTCCTCGAGGCTTGGCAGGGCAATTGGGACGCCTCTCTAGCTGAGGCGGGAGATCAAGTGTCCCTATCCACGTGCACAGGAATCCTGAGACTCCTATCAAGTTTCACGAGGAGTCAGGCATCGTCTCCTTTGGAGGCACTGATCTCCGTGTACCTCTGGAGTTTTCAAAGGATGTGAGCCCTCCGGTCGCGATGAGGTGGGGAACTAGGTCTTTCTCTGTGGTCTCCACAGGGGATTCAGACATCCTTTATCTTGGGAGATGCAAGACGAGCCTGCATTCAAGTCACTGCAGGGATATCCGGCCTTATTTCGAGCCAGGGCATGGCGGTGTCCATTCCACTTGAGGCCGCAAACTCAGGGTCCCTCTCACATACCTAGAGCTGAGAGAAGCCTCCTCTTGAGGTGCTTGTGGTAAGGTGGTATTCCTCTGGAGTCGAAGCCAGGGACTAACCTCTCATCTCGAGTTGATTTTTGGTCCACGGAGCTCTTTCGTGTTGCTACAGTGACCTCAGGATCCCTCTAGCCTTGAAACAGTGTTCTTGGGGTTTCTCTGGAGTGCCACCAAGGAAATCAAGGCTCCTTTCATGTGTGATGTGCAACACGGAATTGCTCTGCACACAGTGCAGGGGAATCGGGCCTCATCTCGCGGCGAGTGGGAAGTCTCATGGTTTTTCTCGAGTTGCGGCGGGAACCTGGGGTATATTCTCGAGTTACGACGGGGATGGCCCTTCCACCCACGTGTTTGTTCAGCGACGTCAGGACTCCTGCCTAGTTGCGAGGGACAACTCGGGATTCCTCTCGAAGCTTGGCAGGGCAATTGGGACGCCTCTCCAGCTGAGGCGGGAGACCAAGGCTTCCTTTCCACGTGCCACAGGAATCCTGGGACTCCTATCAAGTTTCACGAGGAGTCAGGCATCATCTCCTTTGTAGGCACTGATCTCCGTGTACCTCTGGAGTTTTCAAAGGATGTGAGGCCTCCGATTGCGATGAGGTGGGGAACTAGGTCTTTCTCTGTGGTCTCCACAGGGGATTCAGACATCCTTTCGTCTTCGGAGATGCAAGACGAGCCTGCATTCAAGTCACTGCAGGGATATCCGGCCTTATTTCGAGTCAGGGCATCGCGGTGTCCATTCAACTTGAGGCCGCAAACTCAGGGTCCCTCTCACATACCTAGAGCTGAGAGAAGCCTCCTCTTGAGGTGCTTGTGGTAAGGTGGTATTCCTCTGGATTCGAAGCCAGGGACTAACCTCTCACCTCGAGTTGATTTTTGGTCCACGGAGCTCTTTCGTGTTGTTACAGTGACCTCAGGATCCCTCTAGCCTTGAAACAGTGTTCTTGGGGTTTCTCTGGAGTGCCATCAAGGAAATCAAGGCTCCTTTCATGTGTGATGTGCAACACGGAATTACTCTGCACGCAGTGCAGGGGAATCGGGCCTCATCTCGCGGCGAGGGGGAAGTCTCATGGTTTTCCTCGAGTTGCGGCGGGAACCTGGGGTATATTCCCGAGTTACGACGGGGATGGCCCTTCCACACACGTGTTTCTTCAGGGACGTCAGGACTCCTGCCTAGTTGCGAGGGACAACTCGGGATTCTCCTCGAGGCTTGGCAGGGCAATTGGGACGCCTCTTCAGCTGAGGCGGGAGACCAAGGGTCCCTTTCCACGTGCCACAGGAATCCTGGGACGCCTATCAAGTTTCACGAGGAGTCAGGCATCGTCTCCTTTGGAGGCAGTGATCTCCGCGTACCTCTGGAGTTTTCAAAGGATATAAGGAATCCGGTCGCGATGAGGTGGGGAACTAGGTCTTTCTCTGTGGTCTCCACAGGGGATTCAGACATCCTTTCATCTTGGGAGATGCAAGACTAGCCTGCATTCAAGTCACTGCAGGGATATCCGGCCTTATTTCGAGTCAGGGCATCGCGGTGTCCATTCCACTTGAGGCCGCAAACTCAGGGTCCCTCTCACTTACCTAGAGCTGAGAGAAGCCTCCTCTTGAGGTGCTTGTGGTAAGGTGGAATTCCTCTGGAGTCGAAGCCAGGGACTAACCTCTCATCTCGAGTTGATTTTTGGTCCACGGAGATCTTTCGTGTTGCTACAGTGACCTCAGGATCCCTCTAGCCCTGAAACAGTGTTCTTGGAGTTTCTCTGGAGTGCCATCAAGGAAATCAAAGCTCCTTTCATGCGTGATGTGCAACACGGAATTGCTCTGCATGCAGTGCAGGGGAATCAGGCCTCATCTCGCGGCGAGTGGGAAGTCTCATGGTTTTTCTCGAGTTGCGGCGGGAACCTGGGGTACATTCTCGAGTTACGACGGGGATGGCCCTTCCACCCACGTGTTTGTTCAGCGACGGCAGGACTCCTGCCTAGTTGCGAGGGACAACTCGGGATTCTCCTCGAGGCTTGGCAGGGCAATTGGGACGCCTCTCCAGCTGAGGCGGGAGACCAAGGGTCCCTTTCCACGTGCCACAGGAATCCTGGGACTCCTATCAAGTTTCACGAGGAGTCAGGCATCGTCTCCTTTGGAGGCAGTGATCTCCGCGTACCTCTGGAGTTTTCAAAGGATATAAGGAATCCGGTCGCGATGAGGTGGGGAACTAGGTCTTTCTCTGTGGTCTCCACAGGGGATTCAGACATCCTTTCTTCTTGGGAGATGCAAGACGAGCCTGCATTCAATTCACTGCAGGGATATCCGGCCTTATTTCGAGTCAGGGCATCGCGGTGTCCATTCCACTTGAGGCCGCAAACTCAGGGTCCCTCTCACATACCTAGAGCTGAGAGAAGCCTCCTCTTGAGGTGCTTGTGGTAAGGTGGTATTCCTCTGGAGTCGAAGCCAGGGACTAACCTCTGATCTCGAGTTGATTTTTGGGCCACGGAGCTCTTTCGTGTTGCTACAGTGACGTCAGGATCCCTCTAGCCTTGAAACAGTGTTCTTGGGGTTTCTCTGGAGTGCCACCAAGGAAATCAAGGCTCCTTTCATGTGTGATGTGCAACACGGAATTGCTCTGCACGCAGTGCAGGGGAATCGGGCCTCATCTCGCGGCGAGGGGGAAGTTTCATGGTTTTTCTCGAGTTGCGGTGGGAACCTAGGGTATATTCTCGAGTTACGACGGGGATGGCCCTTCCACACACGTGTTTGTTCAGCGACGGCAGGACTCCTGCCTAGTTGCGAGGGACAACTCGGGATTCTCCTCGAGGCTTGGCAGCGCAATTGGGACGCCTCCCCAGCTGAGGCGGGAGACCAAGGGTCCCTTTTCATGTGCCACACGAATCCTAGGACTCCTATCAAGTTTCACGAGGAGTCAGGCATCGTCTCTTTGGAGGCACTGATCTCCGTGTACCTCTGGAGTTTTCAAAGGATGTGAGGCCTCCGGTCGCGATGAGGTGGGGAACTAGGTCTTTCCCTATATTCTCCACAGGGGATTTAGACATCCTTTCATCTTGGGAGATGCAAGACGAGCCTGCATTCAAGTCACTGCAGGGATATCCGGCCTTATTTCGAGTCAGGGCATTGCGGTGTCCATTCCACTTGAGGCCGCAAATTCAGGGCCCCTCTCACATACTTAGAGCTGAGAGAAGCCTCCTCTTGAGGTGCTTGTGGTAAGGTGGTATTCCTCTGGAGTCGAAGCCAGGGACTAACCTCTCATCTCGAGTTGATTTTTGGTCCACGGAGCTCTTTCGTGTTGCTACAGTTACCTCAGGATCCTTCTAGCCTTGAAACAGTGTTCTTGGGGTTTCTCTGGAGTGCCACCAAGGAAATCAAGGCTCCTTTCATGTGTGATGTGCAAAACGGAATTGCTCTGCACGCAGTGCAGGCTATCGGGCCTCATCTCACGGCGAGGGGGAAGTCTCATGGTTTTTCTCGAGTTGCGGAGGGAACGTGGGGTATATTCTCGAGTTACAACGGGGATGGCCCTTCCACACACGTGTTACTTCAGCGACGTCAGGACTCCTGCCTAGTTGCGAGGGACAACTCGGGGTTCTCCTCGAGGCTTGGCAGGGCAATTGGGACGCCTCTCTAGCTGAGGCGGGAGATCAAGTGTCCCTATCCACGTGCACAGGAATCCTGGGACTCCTATCAAGTTTCACGAGGAGTCAGGCATCGTCTCCTTTGGAGGCACTGATCTCCGCGTACCTCTGGAGTTTTCAAAGGATGTGAGGCCTCCGGTCGCGATGAGGTGGGGAACTAGGTCTTTCTCTGTGGTCTCCACAGGGGATTCAGACATCCTTTCATCTTGGGAGATGCAAGACGAGCCTGCATTCAAGTCACTGCAGGGATATCCGGCCTTATTTCGAGCCAGGGCATGGCGGTGTCCATTCCACTTGAGGCCGCAAACTCAGGGTCCCTCTCACATACCTAGAGCTGAGAGAAGCCTCCTCTTGAGGTTCTTGTGGTAAGGTGGTATTCCTCTGGAGTCGAAGCCAGGGACTAACCTCTCACCTCGAGTTGATTTTTGGTCCACGGAGCTCTTTCGTGTTGCTACAGTGACCTCAGGATCCCTCTAGCCTTGAAACAGTGTTCTTGGGGTTTCTCTGGAGTGCCACCAAGGAAATCAAGGCTCCTTTCATGTGTGATGTGCAACACGGAATTGCTCTGCACGCAGTGCAGGGGAATCGGGCCTCATCTCGCGGCGAGGGGGAAGTCTCATTGTTTTTCTCGAGTTGCGGCGGGAACCTATGGTATATTCTCGAGTTACGACGGGGATGGCCCTTCCACACACGTGTTTGTTCAGCGACGGTAGGCCTCCTGCCTAGTTGCGAGGGACAACTCGGGATTCTCCTCGAGGCTTCGCAGGGCAATTGGGACGCCTCTCCAGCTGAGGCGGGAGACCAAGGGTCCCTTTCCACGTGCCACAGGAATCCTGGGACTCCTATCAAGTTTCACGAGGAGTCAGGCATCGTCTCCTTTGGAGGCAGTGATCTCCGCGTACCTCTGGAGTTTTCAAAGGATATAAGGAATCCGGTCGCGATGATGTGGGGAACTAGGTCTTTCTCTGTGGTCTCCACAGGGGATTCAGATATCCTTTCATCTTGGGAGATGCAAGACGAGCCTGCATTCATGTCACTGCAGGGATATCCGGCCTTATTTCGAGTCAGGGCATCGCGGTGTCCATTCCACTTGAGGCCACAAACTCAGGGTCCCTCTCACATACCTAGAGCTGAGAGAAGCCTCCTCTTGAGGTGCTTGTGGTAAGGTGGTATTCCTCTGGAGTCGAAGCCAGGGACTAACCTCTCATCTCGAGTTGATTTTTGGTCCACGGAGCTCTTTCATGTTGCTACAGTGACGTCAGGATCCCTCTAGCCTCGAAACAGTGTTCTTGGGGTTTCTCTGGAGTGCCATCAAGGAAATCAAGGCTCCTTTCATGTGTGATGTGCAACACGGAATTGCTCTGCACGCAGTGCAGGGGAATCGGGCCTCATCTCGCGGCGAGGGGGAAGTCTCATGGTTTTTCTCGAGTTGCGGCGGGAACCTGGGGTATATTCCCGAGTTACGACGGGGATGGCCCTTCCACACACGTGTTTGTTCAGCGACGTCAGGACTCCTGCCTAGTTGCGAGGGACAACTCGGGATTCTCCTCGAGGCTTGGCAGGGCAATTGGGACGCCTCTCCAGCTGAGGCGGGAGACCAAGGGTCCCTTTCCACGTGCCACAGGAATCCTGGGACTCCTATCAAGTTTCACGAGGAGTCAGGCATCGTCTCCTTTGGAGGCACTGATCTCCGTGTACCTCTGGAGTTTTCAAAGGATGTGAGGCCTCCGGTTGCGATGAGGTGGGGAACTAGGTCTTTCTCTGTGGTCTCCACAGGGGATTCAGACATCCTTTCGTCTTCGGAGATGCAAGACGAGCCTGCATTCAAGTCACTGCAGGGATATCCGGCCTTATTTCGAGTCAGGGCATCGCGGTGTCCATTCCACTTGAGGCCGCAAACTCAGGGTCCCTCTCACATACCTAGAGCTGAGAGAAGCCTCCTCTTGAGGTGCTTGTGGTAAGGTGGTATTCCTCTGGAGTCGAAGCCAGGGACTAACCTCTCATCTCGAGTTGATTTTTGGTCCATGGAGCTCTTTCGTGTTGTTACAGTGACCTCAGGATCCCTCTAGCCTTGAAACAGTGTTCTTGGGGTTTCTCTGGAGTGCCATCAAGGAAATCAAGGCTCCTTTCATGTGTGATGTGCAACACGGAATTGCTCTGCACGCAGTGCAGGGGAATCGGGCCTCATCACGCAGCGAGGGGGAAGTCTCATGGTTTTTCTCAAGTTGCGGCGGGAACCTGGGGTATATTCTCGAGTTACGACGGGGATGGCCCTTCCACACACGTGTCTCTTCAGGGACGTCAGGCCTCCTGCCTAGTTGCGAGGGACAACTCGGGATTCTCCTCGAGGCTTGGCAGGGCAATTGGGACGCCTCTCCAGCTGAGGCGGGAGACCAAGGGTCCCTTTCCACGTGCCACAGGAATCCTGGGACTCCTATCAAGTTTCACGAGGAGTCAGGCATCGTCTCCTTTGGAGGCAGTGATCTCCGCGTACCTCTGGAGTTTTCAAAGGATATAAGGAATCCGGTCGCGATGAGGTGGGGAACTAGGTCTTTCTCTGTGGTCTCCACAGGGGATTCAGACATCCTTTCATCTTGGGAGATGCAAGACGAGCCTGCATTCATGTCACTGCAGGGATATCCGGCCTTATTTCGAGTCAGGGCATCGCGGTGTCCATTCCACTTGAGGCCGCAAACTCAGGGTCCCTCTCACATACCTAGAGCTGAGAGAAGCCTCCTCTTGAGGTGCTTGTGGTAAGGTGGTATTCCTCTGGAGTCGAAGCCAGGGACTAACCTCTCATCTCGAGTTGATTTTTGGTCCACGGAGCTCTTTCGTGTTGCTACAGTGACCTCAGGATCCCTCTAGCCTTGAAACAGTGTTCTTGGGGTTTCTCTGGAGTGCCACCAAGGAAATCAAGGCTCCTTTCATGTGTGATGTGCAACACGGAATTGCTCTGCACGCAGTGCAGGGGAATCGGGCCTCATCTCGCGGCGAGGGGGAAGTCTCATGGTTTTTCTCGAGTTGCGGCGGGAACCTGGGGTATATTCTCGAGTTACGACGGGGATGGACCTTCCACAGACGTGTTTCTTCAGCGACGTCAGGACTCCTGCCTAGTTGCGAGGGACAACTCGGGATTCTCCTCGAGGCTTAGCAGGGCAATTGGGACGCCTCTCCAGCTGAGGCGGGAGACCAAGTGTCCCTTTCCACGTGCCACAGGAATCCTGGGACTCCTATCAAGTTTCACGAGGAGTCAGGCATCTTCTCCTTTGGAGGCACTGATCTCCGCGTACCTCTGGAGTTTTCAAAGGATATAAGGAATCCGGGCGCGATGACGTGGGGAACTAGGTCTTTCCCTATATTCTCCACAGGGGATTTAGACATTCTTTCATCTTGGGAGATGCAAGACGAGCCTGCATTCAAGTCACTGCAGTGATATCCGGCCTTATTTCGAGTCAGGGCATTGCGGTGTCCATTCCACTTGAGGCCGCAAATTCAGGGCCCCTCTCACATACTTAGAGCTGAGAGAAGCCTCCTCTTGAGGTGCTTGTGGTAAGGTGGTATTCCTCTGGAGTCGAAGCCAGGGACTAACCTCTCATCTCGAGTTGATTTTTGGTCCACGGAGCTCTTTCGTGTTGCTACAGTGACCTCAGGATCCTTCTAGCCTTGAAACAGTGTTCTTGGGGTTTCTCTGGAGTGCCACCAAGGAAATCAAGGCTCCTTTCATGTGTGATGTGCAAAACGGAATTGCTCTGCACGCAGTGCAGGCTATCGGGCCTCATCCCGCGGCGAGGGGGAAGTCTCATGGTTTTTCTCGAGTTGCGGCGGGAACGTGGGGTATATTCTCGAGTTACAACGGGGATGGCCCTTCCACACACGTGTTACTTCAGCGACGTCAGGACTCCTGAGTAGTTGCGAGGGACAACTCGGGATTCCCCTCGAGGCTTGGCAGGGCAATTGGGACGCCTCTCCAGGTGAGGCGGGAGAGCAAGGGTCCCTTTCCATGTGCCACAGGAATCCTGGGACTCCTATCAAGTTTCACGAGGAGTCAGGCATCGTCTCCTTTGGAGGCACTGATTGCCGCGTACCTCTGGAGTTTTCAAAGGATGTGAGGCCTCCGGTCGCGATGAGGTGGGGAACTAGGTCTTTCTCTGTGGTCTCCACAGGGGATTCAGACATCCTTTCGTCTTGGGGGATGCAAGACGAGAGTGCATTCAAGTCACTGCAGGGATATCCGGCCTTATTTCGAGTCAGGGCATCGCGGTGTCCATTCCACTTGAGGCCGCAAACTCAGGGTCCCTCTCACATACCTAGAGCTGAGAGAAGCCTCCTCTTGAGGTGCTTGTGGTAAGGAGGTATTCCTCTGGAGTCGAAGCCAGGGACTAACCTCTCATCTCGAGTTGATTTTTGGTCCATGGAGCTCTTTCGTGTTGCTACAGTGACCTCAGGATCCCTCTAGCCTTGAAACAGTGTTCTTGGGGTTTCTCTGGACTGCCACCAAGGAAATCAAGGCTCCTTTCATGTGTGATGTGCAACACGGAATTGCTCTGCACGCAGTGCAGGGGAATTGGGCCTCATCTCGCGGCGAGGGGGAAGTCTCATGGTTTTTCTCGAGTTGCGGCGGGAACCTGGGGTATACTCTCGAGTTACAATGGGGATGGCCCTTCCACCCACGTGTTTGTTCAGCGACGTCAGGACTCCTGCCTAGTTGCGAGGGACAACTCGGGATTCTCCTCGAGGCTTGGCAGGGCAATTGGGACGCCTCTCCAGCTGAGGCGGGAGACCAAGGGTTCCTTTCCATGTGCCACAGGAATCCTGGGACTCCTATAAAGTTTCACGAGGAGTCAGGCATCGTCTCCTTTGGAGGCACTGATCTCCGCGTACCTCTGGAGTTTTCAAAGGATGTGAGGCCTCCGGTCGCGATGAGGTGGGGAACTAGGTCTTTCTCTGTGGTCTCCACAAGGGATTCAGACATCCTTTCGTCTTGGGGGATGCAAGACGAGCCTGCATTCAAGTCACTGCAGGGATATCCGGCCTTATTTCGAGTCAGGGCATCGCGGTGTCCATTCCACTTGAGGCCGCAAAATCAGGGTCCCTCTCACATACATAGAGCTGAGAGAAGCCTCCTGTTGAGGTGCTTGTGGTAAGGTGGTATTCCTCTGGAGTCGAAGCCAGGGACTAACCTCTCATCTCGAGTTGATTTTTGGTCCATGGAGCTCTTTCGTGTTACTACAGTGACCTCAGGATCCCTCTAGCCTTGAAACAGTGTTCTTGGGGTTTCTCTGGAGTGCCATCAAGGAAATCAAGGCTCCTTTCATGTGTGATGTGCAACACGGAATTGCTCTGCACGCAGTGCAGGGGAATCGGGCCTCATCTCGCGGCGAGGGGAAAGTCTCATGGTTTTTCTCGAGTTGCGGCGGGAACCTGGGGTATATTCTCGAGTTACGACGGGGATGGCCCTTTCAACCACGTGTTTATTCAGCAACGTCAGGACTCCTGCCTAGTTGCGAGGGACAACTCGGGATTCTCCTCGAGGCTTGGCAGGGCAATTGGGACGCCTCTCTAGCTGAGGCGGGAGATCAAGTGTCCCTATCCACGTGCACAGGAATCCTGAGACTCCTATCAAGTTTCACGAGGAGTCAGGCATCGTCTCCTTTGGAGGCACTGATCTCCGTGTACCTCTGGAGTTTTCAAAGGATGTGAGCCCTCCGGTCGCGATGAGGTGGGGAACTAGGTCTTTCTCTGTGGTCTCCACAGGGGATTCAGACATCCTTTATCTTGGGAGATGCAAGACGAGCCTGCATTCAAGTCACTGCAGGGATATCCGGCCTTATTTCGAGCCAGGGCATGGCGGTGTCCATTCCACTTGAGGCCGCAAACTCAGGGTCCCTCTCACATACCTAGAGCTGAGAGAAGCCTCCTCTTGAGGTGCTTGTGGTAAGGTGGTATTCCTCTGGAGTCGAAGCCAGGGACTAACCTCTCATCTCGAGTTGATTTTTGGTCCACGGAGCTCTTTCGTGTTGCTACAGTGACCTCAGGATCCCTCTAGCCTTGAAACAGTGTTCTTGGGGTTTCTCTGGAGTGCCACCAAGGAAATCAAGGCTCCTTTCATGTGTGATGTGCAACACGGAATTGCTCTGCACACAGTGCAGGGGAATCGGGCCTCATCTCGCGGCGAGTGGGAAGTCTCATGGTTTTTCTCGAGTTGCGGCGGGAACCTGGGGTATATTCTCGAGTTACGACGGGGATGGACCTTCCACAGACGTGTTTCTTCAGCGACGTCAGGACTCCTGCCTAGTTGCGAGGGACAACTCGGGATTCTCCTCGAGGCTTAGCAGGGCAATTGGGACGCCTCTCCAGCTGAGGCGGGAGACCAAGTGTCCCTTTCCACGTGCCACAGGAATCCTGGGACTCCTATCAAGTTTCACGAGGAGTCAGGCATCTTCTCCTTTGGAGGCACTGATCTCCGCGTACCTCTGGAGTTTTCAAAGGATATAAGGAATCCGGGCGCGATGACGTGGGGAACTAGGTCTTTCCCTATATTCTCCACAGGGGATTTAGACATTCTTTCATCTTGGGAGATGCAAGACGAGCCTGCATTCAAGTCACTGCAGTGATATCCGGCCTTATTTCGAGTCAGGGCATTGCGGTGTCCATTCCACTTGAGGCCGCAAATTCAGGGCCCCTCTCACATACTTAGAGCTGAGAGAAGCCTCCTCTTGAGGTGCTTGTGGTAAGGTGGTATTCCTCTGGAGTCGAAGCCAGGGACTAACCTCTCATCTCGAGTTGATTTTTGGTCCACGGAGCTCTTTCGTGTTGCTACAGTGACCTCAGGATCCTTCTAGCCTTGAAACAGTGTTCTTGGGGTTTCTCTGGAGTGCCACCAAGGAAATCAAGGCTCCTTTCATGTGTGATGTGCAAAACGGAATTGCTCTGCACGCAGTGCAGGCTATCGGGCCTCATCCCGCGGCGAGGGGGAAGTCTCATGGTTTTTCTCGAGTTGCGGCGGGAACGTGGGGTATATTCTCGAGTTACAACGGGGATGGCCCTTCCACACACGTGTTACTTCAGCGACGTCAGGACTCCTGAGTAGTTGCGAGGGACAACTCGGGATTCCCCTCGAGGCTTGGCAGGGCAATTGGGACGCCTCTCCAGGTGAGGCGGGAGAGCAAGGGTCCCTTTCCATGTGCCACAGGAATCCTGGGACTCCTATCAAGTTTCACGAGGAGTCAGGCATCGTCTCCTTTGGAGGCACTGATTGCCGCGTACCTCTGGAGTTTTCAAAGGATGTGAGGCCTCCGGTCGCGATGAGGTGGGGAACTAGGTCTTTCTCTGTGGTCTCCACAGGGGATTCAGACATCCTTTCGTCTTGGGGGATGCAAGACGAGAGTGCATTCAAGTCACTGCAGGGATATCCGGCCTTATTTCGAGTCAGGGCATCGCGGTGTCCATTCCACTTGAGGCCGCAAACTCAGGGTCCCTCTCACATACCTAGAGCTGAGAGAAGCCTCCTCTTGAGGTGCTTGTGGTAAGGAGGTATTCCTCTGGAGTCGAAGCCAGGGACTAACCTCTCATCTCGAGTTGATTTTTGGTCCATGGAGCTCTTTCGTGTTGCTACAGTGACCTCAGGATCCCTCTAGCCTTGAAACAGTGTTCTTGGGGTTTCTCTGGACTGCCACCAAGGAAATCAAGGCTCCTTTCATGTGTGATGTGCAACACGGAATTGCTCTGCACGCAGTGCAGGGGAATTGGGCCTCATCTCGCGGCGAGGGGGAAGTCTCATGGTTTTTCTCGAGTTGCGGCGGGAACCTGGGGTATACTCTCGAGTTACAATGGGGATGGCCCTTCCACCCACGTGTTTGTTCAGCGACGTCAGGACTCCTGCCTAGTTGCGAGGGACAACTCGGGATTCTCCTCGAGGCTTGGCAGGGCAATTGGGACGCCTCTCCAGCTGAGGCGGGAGACCAAGGGTTCCTTTCCATGTGCCACAGGAATCCTGGGACTCCTATAAAGTTTCACGAGGAGTCAGGCATCGTCTCCTTTGGAGGCACTGATCTCCGCGTACCTCTGGAGTTTTCAAAGGATGTGAGGCCTCCGGTCGCGATGAGGTGGGGAACTAGGTCTTTCTCTGTGGTCTCCACAAGGGATTCAGACATCCTTTCGTCTTGGGGGATGCAAGACGAGCCTGCATTCAAGTCACTGCAGGGATATCCGGCCTTATTTCGAGTCAGGGCATCGCGGTGTCCATTCCACTTGAGGCCGCAAAATCAGGGTCCCTCTCACATACATAGAGCTGAGAGAAGCCTCCTGTTGAGGTGCTTGTGGTAAGGTGGTATTCCTCTGGAGTCGAAGCCAGGGACTAACCTCTCATCTCGAGTTGATTTTTGGTCCATGGAGCTCTTTCGTGTTACTACAGTGACCTCAGGATCCCTCTAGCCTTGAAACAGTGTTCTTGGGGTTTCTCTGGAGTGCCATCAAGGAAATCAAGGCTCCTTTCATGTGTGATGTGCAACACGGAATTGCTCTGCACGCAGTGCAGGGGAATCGGGCCTCATCTCGCGGCGAGGGGAAAGTCTCATGGTTTTTCTCGAGTTGCGGCGGGAACCTGGGGTATATTCTCGAGTTACGACGGGGATGGCCCTTTCAACCACGTGTTTATTCAGCAACGTCAGGACTCCTGCCTAGTTGCGAGGGACAACTCGGGATTCTCCTCGAGGCTTGGCAGGGCAATTGGGACGCCTCTCTAGCTGAGGCGGGAGATCAAGTGTCCCTATCCACGTGCACAGGAATCCTGAGACTCCTATCAAGTTTCACGAGGAGTCAGGCATCGTCTCCTTTGGAGGCACTGATCTCCGTGTACCTCTGGAGTTTTCAAAGGATGTGAGCCCTCCGGTCGCGATGAGGTGGGGAACTAGGTCTTTCTCTGTGGTCTCCACAGGGGATTCAGACATCCTTTATCTTGGGAGATGCAAGACGAGCCTGCATTCAAGTCACTGCAGGGATATCCGGCCTTATTTCGAGCCAGGGCATGGCGGTGTCCATTCCACTTGAGGCCGCAAACTCAGGGTCCCTCTCACATACCTAGAGCTGAGAGAAGCCTCCTCTTGAGGTGCTTGTGGTAAGGTGGTATTCCTCTGGAGTCGAAGCCAGGGACTAACCTCTCATCTCGAGTTGATTTTTGGTCCACGGAGCTCTTTCGTGTTGCTACAGTGACCTCAGGATCCCTCTAGCCTTGAAACAGTGTTCTTGGGGTTTCTCTGGAGTGCCACCAAGGAAATCAAGGCTCCTTTCATGTGTGATGTGCAACACGGAATTGCTCTGCACACAGTGCAGGGGAATCGGGCCTCATCTCGCGGCGAGTGGGAAGTCTCATGGTTTTTCTCGAGTTGCGGCGGGAACCTGGGGTATATTCTCGAGTTACGACGGGGATGGCCCTTCCACCCACGTGTTTGTTCAGCGACGTCAGGACTCCTGCCTAGTTGCGAGGGACAACTCGGGATTCCTCTCGAAGCTTGGCAGGGCAATTGGGACGCCTCTCCAGCTGAGGCGGGAGACCAAGGCTTCCTTTCCACGTGCCACAGGAATCCTGGGACTCCTATCAAGTTTCACGAGGAGTCAGGCATCATCTCCTTTGTAGGCACTGATCTCCGTGTACCTCTGGAGTTTTCAAAGGATGTGAGGCCTCCGATTGCGATGAGGTGGGGAACTAGGTCTTTCTCTGTGGTCTCCACAGGGGATTCAGACATCCTTTCGTCTTCGGAGATGCAAGACGAGCCTGCATTCAAGTCACTGCAGGGATATCCGGCCTTATTTCGAGTCAGGGCATCGCGGTGTCCATTCAACTTGAGGCCGCAAACTCAGGGTCCCTCTCACATACCTAGAGCTGAGAGAAGCCTCCTCTTGAGGTGCTTGTGGTAAGGTGGTATTCCTCTGGATTCGAAGCCAGGGACTAACCTCTCACCTCGAGTTGATTTTTGGTCCACGGAGCTCTTTCGTGTTGTTACAGTGACCTCAGGATCCCTCTAGCCTTGAAACAGTGTTCTTGGGGTTTCTCTGGAGTGCCATCAAGGAAATCAAGGCTCCTTTCATGTGTGATGTGCAACACGGAATTACTCTGCACGCAGTGCAGGGGAATCGGGCCTCATCTCGCGGCGAGGGGGAAGTCTCATGGTTTTCCTCGAGTTGCGGCGGGAACCTGGGGTATATTCCCGAGTTACGACGGGGATGGCCCTTCCACACACGTGTTTCTTCAGGGACGTCAGGACTCCTGCCTAGTTGCGAGGGACAACTCGGGATTCTCCTCGAGGCTTGGCAGGGCAATTGGGACGCCTCTTCAGCTGAGGCGGGAGACCAAGGGTCCCTTTCCACGTGCCACAGGAATCCTGGGACGCCTATCAAGTTTCACGAGGAGTCAGGCATCGTCTCCTTTGGAGGCAGTGATCTCCGCGTACCTCTGGAGTTTTCAAAGGATATAAGGAATCCGGTCGCGATGAGGTGGGGAACTAGGTCTTTCTCTGTGGTCTCCACAGGGGATTCAGACATCCTTTCATCTTGGGAGATGCAAGACTAGCCTGCATTCAAGTCACTGCAGGGATATCCGGCCTTATTTCGAGTCAGGGCATCGCGGTGTCCATTCCACTTGAGGCCGCAAACTCAGGGTCCCTCTCACTTACCTAGAGCTGAGAGAAGCCTCCTCTTGAGGTGCTTGTGGTAAGGTGGAATTCCTCTGGAGTCGAAGCCAGGGACTAACCTCTCATCTCGAGTTGATTTTTGGTCCACGGAGATCTTTCGTGTTGCTACAGTGACCTCAGGATCCCTCTAGCCCTGAAACAGTGTTCTTGGAGTTTCTCTGGAGTGCCATCAAGGAAATCAAAGCTCCTTTCATGCGTGATGTGCAACACGGAATTGCTCTGCATGCAGTGCAGGGGAATCAGGCCTCATCTCGCGGCGAGTGGGAAGTCTCATGGTTTTTCTCGAGTTGCGGCGGGAACCTGGGGTACATTCTCGAGTTACGACGGGGATGGCCCTTCCACCCACGTGTTTGTTCAGCGACGGCAGGACTCCTGCCTAGTTGCGAGGGACAACTCGGGATTCTCCTCGAGGCTTGGCAGGGCAATTGGGACGCCTCTCCAGCTGAGGCGGGAGACCAAGGGTCCCTTTCCACGTGCCACAGGAATCCTGGGACTCCTATCAAGTTTCACGAGGAGTCAGGCATCGTCTCCTTTGGAGGCAGTGATCTCCGCGTACCTCTGGAGTTTTCAAAGGATATAAGGAATCCGGTCGCGATGAGGTGGGGAACTAGGTCTTTCTCTGTGGTCTCCACAGGGGATTCAGACATCCTTTCTTCTTGGGAGATGCAAGACGAGCCTGCATTCAATTCACTGCAGGGATATCCGGCCTTATTTCGAGTCAGGGCATCGCGGTGTCCATTCCACTTGAGGCCGCAAACTCAGGGTCCCTCTCACATACCTAGAGCTGAGAGAAGCCTCCTCTTGAGGTGCTTGTGGTAAGGTGGTATTCCTCTGGAGTCGAAGCCAGGGACTAACCTCTGATCTCGAGTTGATTTTTGGGCCACGGAGCTCTTTCGTGTTGCTACAGTGACGTCAGGATCCCTCTAGCCTTGAAACAGTGTTCTTGGGGTTTCTCTGGAGTGCCACCAAGGAAATCAAGGCTCCTTTCATGTGTGATGTGCAACACGGAATTGCTCTGCACGCAGTGCAGGGGAATCGGGCCTCATCTCGCGGCGAGGGGGAAGTTTCATGGTTTTTCTCGAGTTGCGGTGGGAACCTAGGGTATATTCTCGAGTTACGACGGGGATGGCCCTTCCACACACGTGTTTGTTCAGCGACGGCAGGACTCCTGCCTAGTTGCGAGGGACAACTCGGGATTCTCCTCGAGGCTTGGCAGCGCAATTGGGACGCCTCCCCAGCTGAGGCGGGAGACCAAGGGTCCCTTTTCATGTGCCACACGAATCCTAGGACTCCTATCAAGTTTCACGAGGAGTCAGGCATCGTCTCTTTGGAGGCACTGATCTCCGTGTACCTCTGGAGTTTTCAAAGGATGTGAGGCCTCCGGTCGCGATGAGGTGGGGAACTAGGTCTTTCCCTATATTCTCCACAGGGGATTTAGACATCCTTTCATCTTGGGAGATGCAAGACGAGCCTGCATTCAAGTCACTGCAGGGATATCCGGCCTTATTTCGAGTCAGGGCATTGCGGTGTCCATTCCACTTGAGGCCGCAAATTCAGGGCCCCTCTCACATACTTAGAGCTGAGAGAAGCCTCCTCTTGAGGTGCTTGTGGTAAGGTGGTATTCCTCTGGAGTCGAAGCCAGGGACTAACCTCTCATCTCGAGTTGATTTTTGGTCCACGGAGCTCTTTCGTGTTGCTACAGTTACCTCAGGATCCTTCTAGCCTTGAAACAGTGTTCTTGGGGTTTCTCTGGAGTGCCACCAAGGAAATCAAGGCTCCTTTCATGTGTGATGTGCAAAACGGAATTGCTCTGCACGCAGTGCAGGCTATCGGGCCTCATCTCACGGCGAGGGGGAAGTCTCATGGTTTTTCTCGAGTTGCGGAGGGAACGTGGGGTATATTCTCGAGTTACAACGGGGATGGCCCTTCCACACACGTGTTACTTCAGCGACGTCAGGACTCCTGCCTAGTTGCGAGGGACAACTCGGGGTTCTCCTCGAGGCTTGGCAGGGCAATTGGGACGCCTCTCTAGCTGAGGCGGGAGATCAAGTGTCCCTATCCACGTGCACAGGAATCCTGGGACTCCTATCAAGTTTCACGAGGAGTCAGGCATCGTCTCCTTTGGAGGCACTGATCTCCGCGTACCTCTGGAGTTTTCAAAGGATGTGAGGCCTCCGGTCGCGATGAGGTGGGGAACTAGGTCTTTCTCTGTGGTCTCCACAGGGGATTCAGACATCCTTTCATCTTGGGAGATGCAAGACGAGCCTGCATTCAAGTCACTGCAGGGATATCCGGCCTTATTTCGAGCCAGGGCATGGCGGTGTCCATTCCACTTGAGGCCGCAAACTCAGGGTCCCTCTCACATACCTAGAGCTGAGAGAAGCCTCCTCTTGAGGTTCTTGTGGTAAGGTGGTATTCCTCTGGAGTCGAAGCCAGGGACTAACCTCTCACCTCGAGTTGATTTTTGGTCCACGGAGCTCTTTCGTGTTGCTACAGTGACGTCAGGATCCCTCTAGCCTTGAAACAGTGTTCTTGGGGTTTCTCTGGAGTGCCACCAAGGAAATCAAGGCTCCTTTCATGTGTGATGTGCAACACGGAATTGCTCTGCACGCAGTGCAGGGGAATCGGGCCTCATCTCGCGGCGAGGGGGAAGTCTCATTGTTTTTCTCGAGTTGCGGCGGGAACCTATGGTATATTCTCGAGTTACGACGGGGATGGCCCTTCCACACACGTGTTTGTTCAGCGACGGTAGGCCTCCTGCCTAGTTGCGAGGGACAACTCGGGATTCTCCTCGAGGCTTCGCAGGGCAATTGGGACGCCTCTCCAGCTGAGGCGGGAGACCAAGGGTCCCTTTCCACGTGCCACAGGAATCCTGGGGCTCCTATCAAGTTTCACGAGGAGTCAGGCATCGTCTCCTTTGGAGGCACTGATCTCCGCGTACCTCTGGAGTTTTCAAAGGATGTGAGGCCTCCAGTCGCCATGAGGTGGGGGACTATGTCTTTCTCTGTGGTCTCCACAGGGGATTCAGACATCCTTTCGTCTTGGGAGATGCAAGACGAGCCTGCATTCAAGTCACTGCGGGAATATCCGGCCTTATTTCGAGTCAGGGAATCGCGGTGTCCATTCCACTTGAGGCCGCAAACTCAGGGTCCCTCTCACATACATAGAGCTGAGAGAAGCCTCCTGTTGAGGTGCTTGTGGTAAGGTGGTATTCCTCTGGAGTCGAAGCCAGGGACTAACCTCTCATCTCGAGTTGATTTTTGGGCCACGGAGCTCTTTCGTGTTACTACAGTGACCTCAGGATCCCTCTAGCCTTGAAACAGTGTTCTTGGGGTTTCTCTGGAGTGCCATCAAGGAAATCAAGGCTCCTTTCATGTGTGATGTGCAACACGGAATTGCTCTGCACGCAGTGCAGGAGAATCGGGCCTCATCTCGCGGCGAGGGGGAAGTCTCATGGTTTTTCTCGAGTTGCGGCGGGAACGTGGGGAATATTCTCGAGTTAAAACGGGGATGGCCCTTCCACACACGTGTTACTTCAGCGACGTCAGGACTCCTGAGTAGTTGCGAGGGACAACTCGGGATTCCCCTCGAGGCTTGGCAGGGCAATTGGGACGCCTCTCCAGGTGAGGCGGGAGAGCAAGGTTCCCTTTCCATGTGCCACAGGAATCCTGGGACTCCTATCAAGTTTCACGAGGAGTCAGGCATCGTCTCCTTTGGAGGCACTGATTGCCGCGTACCTCTGGAGTTTTCAAAGGATGTGAGGCCTCCGGTCGCGATGAGGTGGGGAACTAGGTCCTTCTCTGTGGTCTCCACAGGGGATTCAGACATCCTTTCGTCTTGGGGGATGCAAGACGAGAGTGCATTCAAGTCACTGCAGGGATATAGGGCCTTATTTCGAGTCAGGGCATCGCGGTGTCCATTCCACTTGAGGCCGCAAACTCAGGGTCCCTCTCACATACCTAGAGCTGAGAGAAGCCTCCTCTTGAGGTGCTTGTGGTAAGGAGGTATTCCTCTGGAGTCGAAGCCAGGGACTAACCTCTCATCTCGAGTTGATTTTTGGTCCATGGAGCTCTTTCGTGTTGCTACAGTGACCTCAGGATCCCTCTAGCCTTGAAACAGTGTTCTTGGGGTTTCTCTGGACTGCCACCAAGGAAATCAAGGCTCCTTTCATGTGTGATGTGCAACACGGAATTGCTCTGCACGCAGTGCAGGGGAATTGGGCCTCATCTCGCGGCGAGGGGGAAGTCTCATGGTTTTTCTCGAGTTGCGGCGGGAACCTGGGGTATACTCTCGAGTTACAATGGGGATGGCCCTTCCACCCACGTGTTTGTTCAGCGACGTCAGGACTCCTGCCTAGTTGCGAGGGACAACTCGGGATTCTCCTCGAGGCTTGGCAGGGCAATTGGGACGCCTCTCCAGCTGAGGCGGGAGACCAAGGGTTCCTTTCCATGTGCCACAGGAATCCTGGGACTCCTATAAAGTTTCACGAGGAGTCAGGCATCGTCTCCTTTGGAGGCACTGATCTCCGCGTACCTCTGGAGTTTTCAAAGGATGTGAGGCCTCCGGTCGCGATGAGGTGGGGAACTAGGTCTTTCTCTGTGGTCTCCACAAGGGATTCAGACATCCTTTCGTCTTGGGGGATGCAAGACGAGCCTGCATTCAAGTCACTGCAGGGATATCCGGCCTTATTTCGAGTCAGGGCATCGCGGTGTCCATTCCACTTGAGGCCGCAAAATCAGGGTCCCTCTCACATACATAGAGCTGAGAGAAGCCTCCTGTTGAGGTGCTTGTGGTAAGGTGGTATTCCTCTGGAGTCGAAGCCAGGGACTAACCTCTCATCTCGAGTTGATTTTTGGTCCATGGAGCTCTTTCGTGTTACTACAGTGACCTCAGGATCCCTCTAGCCTTGAAACAGTGTTCTTGGGGTTTCTCTGGAGTGCCATCAAGGAAATCAAGGCTCCTTTCATGTGTGATGTGCAACACGGAATTGCTCTGCACGCAGTGCAGGGGAATCGGGCCTCATCTCGCGGCGAGGGGAAAGTCTCATGGTTTTTCTCGAGTTGCGGCGGGAACCTGGGGTATATTCTCGAGTTACGACGGGGATGGCCCTTTCAACCACGTGTTTATTCAGCAACGTCAGGACTCCTGCCTAGTTGCGAGGGACAACTCGGGATTCTCCTCGAGGCTTGGCAGGGCAATTGGGACGCCTCTCTAGCTGAGGCGGGAGATCAAGTGTCCCTATCCACGTGCACAGGAATCCTGAGACTCCTATCAAGTTTCACGAGGAGTCAGGCATCGTCTCCTTTGGAGGCACTGATCTCCGTGTACCTCTGGAGTTTTCAAAGGATGTGAGCCCTCCGGTCGCGATGAGGTGGGGAACTAGGTCTTTCTCTGTGGTCTCCACAGGGGATTCAGACATCCTTTATCTTGGGAGATGCAAGACGAGCCTGCATTCAAGTCACTGCAGGGATATCCGGCCTTATTTCGAGCCAGGGCATGGCGGTGTCCATTCCACTTGAGGCCGCAAACTCAGGGTCCCTCTCACATACCTAGAGCTGAGAGAAGCCTCCTCTTGAGGTGCTTGTGGTAAGGTGGTATTCCTCTGGAGTCGAAGCCAGGGACTAACCTCTCATCTCGAGTTGATTTTTGGTCCACGGAGCTCTTTCGTGTTGCTACAGTGACCTCAGGATCCCTCTAGCCTTGAAACAGTGTTCTTGGGGTTTCTCTGGAGTGCCACCAAGGAAATCAAGGCTCCTTTCATGTGTGATGTGCAACACGGAATTGCTCTGCACGCAGTGCAGGGGAATCGGGCCTCATCTCGCGGCGAGTGGGAAGTCTCATGGTTTTTCTCGAGTTGCGGCGGGAACCTGGGGTATATTCTCGAGTTACGTCGGGGATGGCCCTTCCACCCACGTGTTTGTTCAGCGACGTCAGGACTCCTGCCTAGTTGCGAGGGACAACTCGGGATTCCTCTCGAAGCTTGGCAGGGCAATTGGGACGCCTCTCCAGCTGAGGCGGGAGACCAAGGCTTCCTTTCCACGTGCCACAGGAATCCTGGGACTCCTATCAAGTTTCACGAGGAGTCAGGCATCGTCTCCTTTGTAGGCACTGATCTCCGTGTACCTCTGGAGTTTTCAAAGGATGTGAGGCCTCCGATTGCGATGAGGTGGGGAACTAGGTCTTTCTCTGTGGTCTCCACAGGGGATTCAGACATCCTTTCGTCTTCGGAGATGCAAGACGAGCCTGCATTCAAGTCACTGCAGGGATATCCGGCCTTATTTCGAGTCAGGGCATCGCGGTGTCCATTCAACTTGAGGCCGCAAACTCAGGGTCCCTCTCACATACCTAGAGCTGAGAGAAGCCTCCTCTTGAGGTGCTTGTGGTAAGGTGGTATTCCTCTGGATTCGAAGCCAGGGACTAACCTCTCATCTCGAGTTGATTTTTGGTCCACGGAGCTCTTTCGTGTTGCTACAGTGACCTCAGGATCCCTCTAGCCTTGAAACAGTGTTCTTGGGGTTTCTCTGGAGTGCCATCAAGGAAATCAAGGCTCCTTTCATGTGTGATGTGCAACACGGAATTACTCTGCACGCAGTGCAGGGGAATCGGGCCTCATCTCGCGGCGAGGGGGAAGTCTCATGGTTTTCCTCGAGTTGCGGCGGGAACCTGGGGTATATTCCCGAGTTACGACGGGGATGGCCCTTCCACACACGTGTTTCTTCAGGGACGTCAGGACTCCTGCCTAGTTGCGAGGGACAACTCGGGATTCTCCTCGAGGCTTGGCAGGGCAATTGGGACGCCTCTTCAGCTGAGGCGGGAGACCAAGGGTCCCTTTCCACGTGCCACAGGAATCCTGGGACGCCTATCAAGTTTCACGAGGAGTCAGGCATCGTCTCCTTTGGAGGCAGTGATCTCCGCGTACCTCTGGAGTTTTCAAAGGATATAAGGAATCCGGTCGCGATGAGGTGGGGAACTAGGTCTTTCTCTGTGGTCTCCACAGGGGATTCAGACATCCTTTCATCTTGGGAGATGCAAGACTAGCCTGCATTCAAGTCACTGCAGGGATATCCGGCCTTATTTCGAGTCAGGGCATCGCGGTGTCCATTCCACTTGAGGCCGCAAACTCAGGGTCCCTCTCACTTACCTAGAGCTGAGAGAAGCCTCCTCTTGAGGTGCTTGTGGTAAGGTGGTATTCCTCTGGAGTCGAAGCCAGGGACTAACCTCTCATCTCGAGTTGATTTTTGGTCCACGGAGATCTTTCGTGTTGCTACAGTGACCTCAGGATCCCTCTAGCCCTGAAACAGTGTTCTTGGAGTTTCTCTGGAGTGCCATCAAGGAAATCAAAGCTCCTTTCATGCGTGATGTGCAACACGGAATTGCTCTGCATGCAGTGCAGGGGAATCAGGCCTCATCTCGCGGCGAGTGGGAAGTCTCATGGTTTTTCTCGAGTTGCGGCGGGAACCTGGGGTACATTCTCGAGTTACGACGGGGATGGCCCTTCCACACACGTGTTTGTTCAGCGACGGCAGGACTCCTGCCTAGTTGCGAGGGACAACTCGGGATTCTCCTCGAGGCTTGGCAGCGCAATTGGGACGCCTCCCCAGCTGAGGCGGGAGACCAAGGGTCCCTTTTCATGTGCCACACGAATCCTAGGACTCCTATCAAGTTTCACGAGGAGTCAGGCATCGTCTCTTTGGAGGCACTGATCTCCGCGTACCTCTGGAGTTTTCAAAGGATGTGAGGCCTCCGGTCGCGATGAGGTGGGGAACTCGGTCTTTCTCTGTGGTCTCCACAGGGGATTCAGACATCCTTTCGTCCTGGGGGATGCAAGCCGAGCCTGCATTCAAGTCACTGCAGGGATATCCGGCCTTATTTCGAGTCAGGGCATCGCGGTGTCCATTCCACTTGAGGCCGCAAACTCAGGGTCCCTCTCACATACCTAGAGCTGAGAGAAGCCTCCTCTTGAGGTGCTTGTGGTAAGGTGGTATTCCTCTGGAGTCGAAGCCAGGGACTAACCTCTCATCTCGAGTTGATTTTTGGGCCACGGAGCTCTTTCGTGTTGCTACAGTGACCTCAGCATCCCTCTAGCCTTGAAACAGTGTTCTTGGGGTTTCTCTGGAGTGCCATCAAGGAAATCAAGGCTCCTCTCATGTGTGATGTGCAACACGGAATTGCTCTGCACGCAGTGCAGGGGAATCGGGCCTCATCTCGTGGCGATGGGGAAGTCTCATGGTTTTTCTCGAGTTGCGGCGGGAACCTGGGGTATATTCTCGAGTTACGACGGGGATGGCCCTTCCACCCACATGTTTGTTCAGAGACGTCAGGACTCCTGCCTAGTTGCGAGGGACAACTCGGGATTCTCCTCGAGGCTTGGCAGAGCAATTGGGACGCCTCTCCAGCTGAAGCGGGAGACCAAGTGTCCCTTTCCACGTGCCACAGGAATCCTGGGACTCCTAGCAAGTTTCACGAGGAGTCAGGCATCGTCTCCTTTGGAGGCACTGATCTCCGCATACCTCTGGAGTTTTCAAAGGATGTGAGGCCTCCGGTCGCGAAGAGGTGGGGAACTAGGTCTTTCTCTGTGGTCTCCACAGGGGATTCAGACATCCTTTCGTATTGGGAGATGCAAGACGAGCCTGCATTCAAGTCACTGCAGGGATATCCGGCCTTATTTCGAGTCAGGGCATCGCGGTGTCCATTCCACTTGAGGCCGCAAACTCAGTGTCCCTATCACATACCTAGAGCTGAGAGAAGCCTTCTCGTGAGGTGCTTGTGGTAAGGTGGTATTCCTCTGGAGTCGAAGCCAAGGACTAACCTGTCATCTCGAGTTGATTTTTGGTCCACGGAGCTGTTTCGTGTTGCTACAGTGACCTCAGGATCCCTCTAGCCTTGAAACAGTGTTCTTGGGGTTTCTCTGGAGTGCCATCAAGGAAATCAAGGCTCCTTTCATGTGTGATGTGCAACACGGAATTGCTCTGCACGCAGTGCAGGGGAATCGGGCCTCATCTCGCGGCGAGGGGGAAGTCTCATGGTTTTTCTCGAGTTGCGGCGAGAACCTGGTGTATATTCTCGAGTTACGGCGGGGATGACCCTTCCACACACGTGTTTGTTCAGCGACGGCAGGACTCCTGCCTAGTTGCGAGGGACAACTCGGGATTCTCCTCGAGGCTTGGCAGGGCAATTGGGACGCCTCTCCAGCTGAGGCGGGAGACCAAGGGTCCCTTTCCACGGGCCACAGGAATCCTGGGACTCCTATCAAGTTTCACGAGGAGTCAGGCATCGTCTCTCTTGGAGGCACTGATCTCCGCGTACCTCTGGAGTTTTCAAAGGATGTGAGGCCTCCGGTCACGATGAGATGGGGAACTAGGTCTTTCTCTGTCGTCTCCAGAGGGGATTCAGACACCCTTTCATCTTGGGAGATGCAAGACGAGCCTGCATTCAAGTCTCTGCAGGGATATCCGGCCTTATTTCGAGTCAGGGCATTGCGGTGTCCATTCCACTGGAGGCCGCAAACTCAGGGTCCCTCTCACATACCTAGAGCTGAGGGAAGCCTCCTCTTGAGGTGCTTGTGGTAAGGTGGTATTCCTCTGGAGTCGACGCCAGGGACTAACCTCTCATCTCGAGTTGATTCTTGGTCCACGGACCTCTTTCGTGTTGCTACATTGACCTCAGGATCCCTCTAGCCTTGAAACAGTGATCTTGGGGTTTCTCTGGAGTGCCATCAAGGAAATCAAGGTTCCTTTCATGTGTGATGTGCAACACGGAATTGCCCTGCACGCAGTGCAGGGGAATCAGGCCTCATCTCGCGGCGAGGGGGAAGTCTCATGGTTTTTCTCGAGTTTCGGCGGAACCTGGGGTGTATTCTCGAGTTACGACGGGAATGGCCCTTCCACCCACGTGTTTGTTCAAAGACGTCAGTTCTCCTGCCTAGTTGCGAGGGACAACTCGGGATTCTCCTCGAGGCTTGGCAGGGCAATTGGGACGCCTCTCCAGCTGAGGCGGGAAACGAAGGGTCCCTTTCCACGTGCCACAGGAATCCTGGGACTCCTAAGAAGTTTCACGAGGAGTCAGGCATCGTCTCCTTTGGAGGCACTGATCTCTGTGTACCTCTGGAGTTTTCAAAGGATGTGAGGTCTCCGGTCGCGATGAGGTGGGGAACTAGGTCTTTCTCTGTGGTCTCCACAGGGGATTCAGACATCCTTTCGTCTTGGGAGATGCAAGACGAGCCTGCATTCAAGTCACTGCAGGGATATCCGGCCTTATTTCGAGTTAGGGCATCGCGGAGTCCATTCCACTTTAGGCCGCAAATTCAGGGTCCCTCTCACATAGCTAGAGCTTAGAGAAGCCTCCTCTTGAGGTGCTTGTGGTAAGGTGGTATTCCTCTGGAGTCGAAGCCAGGGACTAACCTCTCATCTCGAGTTGATTTTTGGGCCACGGAGTTCTTTCGTGTTGCTACAGTGACCTCAGGATCCCTCTAGCCTTGAAACAGTGTTCTTGGGGTTTCTCTGGAGTGCCATCAAGGAAATCAAGGCTCCTTTCATGTGTGATGTGCAACACGGAATTGTTCTGCACGCAGTGCAGGGGAATCTATCCTCATCTCGCGGCGAGGGGGAAGTCTCATGGTTTTTCTCAAGTTGCGGCGGGAACCTGGGGTATATTCTCGAGTTACGACGGGGATGGCCCTTCCACCCACGTGTTTGTTCAGCGACGTCAGGACTCCTGCCTAGTTGCGAGGGACAACTCGGGATTCTCCTCGAGGCTTGGCAGGGCAATTGGGACGCCTCTCCAGCTGAGGCGGGAGACCAAGGGACCCTTTCCACGTGCCACAGGAATCCTGTGACTCCTGTCAAGTTTCACGAGGAGTCAGGCATCCTCTCCTTTGGAGGCACTGATCTTCGCGAACCTCTGGAGTTTTCAAAGGATGTGAGGCCTCCGGTCGCGATGAGGTGGGGAACTAGGTCTTTCTCTGTGGTCTCCACAGGTGATTCAGACATCCTTTCGTCTTGGGAGATGCAAGACGAGCCTGCATTCAAGTCACTGCAGGGATATCCGGCCTTATTTCGAGTCAGGGCATCGCGGTGTCTGTTCCACTTGAGGCCGCAAACTCAGGGTCCCTCTCACATACTTAGAGCTGAGAGAAGCCTCCTCTTGAGGTGCTTGTGGTAAGGTTGTGTTCCTCTGAAGTCGAAGCCAAGGACTAACCTGTCATCTCGAGTTGATTTTTGGTCCACGGAGCTGTTTCGTGTTACTACAGTGACCTCAGGATCCCTCTAGCCTTGAAACAGTGTTCTTGGGGTTTCTCTGGAGTGCCATCAAGGAAATCAAGGCTCCTTTCATGTGTGATGTGCAACACGGAATTGCTCTGCACGCAGTGCAGGGGAATCGGGCCTCATCTCGCGGCGAGGGGGAAGTCTCATGGTTTTTCGCGAGTTGCGGCGGGAACCTGGACTATATTCTCGAGTTACGGCGGGGATGACCCTTCCACACACGTGTTTGTTCAGCGACGGCAGGACTCCTGCCTAGTTGCGAGGGACAACTCGGGATTCTCCTCGAGGCTTGGCAGGGCAATTGGGACGCCTCTCCAGCTGAGGCGGGAGACGAAGTGTCCCTTTCCACGTGCCACAGGAATCCTGGGACTCCTATCAAGTTTCACGAGGAGTCAGGCATCGTCTCCTTTGGAGGCACTGATCTCCGCGTACCTCTGGAGTTTTCAAAGGATGTGAGGCCTCAGGTCGCGATGAGGTGGGGAACTAGGTCTTTCTCTGTGGTCTCCACAGGGGATTCAGACATCCTTTCTTCTTGGGAGATGCAAGACGAGCCTGCATTCAAGTCACTGCAGGGATATCCGGCCTTATTTCGAGTCAGGGCATCGCGGTGTCCATTCCACTTGAGGCCGCAAACTCAGGGCCCCTCTCACATACCTAGAGCTGAGAGAAGCCTCCTCTTGAGGTGCTTGTGGTAAGGTGGTATTCCTCTGGAGTCGAAGCCAGGGACTAACCTCTCATCTCGAGTTGATTTTTGGTCCACGGAGCTCTTTCATGTTGCTACAGTGACGTCAGGATCCCTCTAGCCTCGAAACAGTGTTCTTGGGGTTTCTCTGGAGTGCTACCAAGGAAATCAAGGC
This sequence comes from Cervus elaphus, assembly GCF_910594005.1. NCBI lineage: Eukaryota > Metazoa > Chordata > Mammalia > Artiodactyla > Cervidae > Cervus > Cervus elaphus. The sequence goes on along the minus strand of NW_025316721.1, from coordinate 109,746 downwards.
TCCTTTCATGTGTGATGTGCAACACGTAATTGCTCTGCACGCTGTGCAGGGGAATCGGGCCTCATCTCGCGGCGAGGGGGAAGTCTCATGGTTTTTCTCGAGTTGCGGCGGGAACCTGGGGTATATTCTCGAGTTACGACGGGGATGGCCCTTCCACCCACGTGTTTGTTCAGCGACGTCAGGACTCCTGCCTAGTTGCGAGGGACAACTCGGGATTCCTCTCGAAGCTTGGCAGGGCAATTGGGACGCCTCTCCAGCTGAGGCGGGAGACCAAGGCTTCCTTTCCACGTGCCACAGGAATCCTGGGACTCCTATCAAGTTTCACGAGGAGTCAGGCATCATCTCCTTTGTAGGCACTGATCTCCGTGTACCTCTGGAGTTTTCAAAGGATGTGAGGCCTCCGGTTGCGATGAAGTGGGGAACTAGGTCTTTCTCTGTGGTCTCCACAAGGGATTCAGACATCCTTTCGTCTTCGGAGCTGCAAGACGAGCCTGCATTCAAGTCACTGCAGGGATATCCGGCCTTATTTCGAGTCAGGGCATCGCGGTGTCCATTCCACTTGAGGCCGCAAACTCAGGGTCCCTCTCACATACCTAGAGCTGAGAGAAGCCTCCTCTTGAGGTGCTTGTGGTAAGGTGGTATTCCTCTGGATTCGAAGGCAGGGACTAACCTCTCATCTCGAGTTGATTTTTGGTCCACGGAGTTCTTTCGTGTTGTTACACTGACCTCAGGATCCCTCTAGCCTTGAAACAGTGTTCTTGGGGTTTCTCTGGAGTGCCATCAAGGAAATCAAGGCTCCTTTCAAGTGTGATGTGCAAGACGGAATTGCTCTGCACGCAGTGCAGGGGAATCGGGCCTCATCTCGCGGCGAGGGGGAAGTCTCATGGTTTTTCTCGAGTTGCGGCGGGAACCTGGGGTATATTCCCGAGTTACGACGGGGATGGCCCTTCCACACACGTGTTTCTTCAGGGACGTCAGGACTCCTGCCTAGTTGCGAGGGACAACTCGGGATTCTCCTCGAGGCTTGGCAGGGCAATTGGGACGCCTCTCCAGCTGAGGCGGGAGACCAAGGGTCCCTTTCCACGTGCCACAGGAATCCTGGGACTCCTATCAAGTTTCACGAGGAGTCAGGCATCGTCTCCTTTGGAGGCACTGATCTCCGCGTACCTCTGGAGTTTTCAAAGGATATAAGGAATCCGGTCGCGATGAGGTGGGGAACTAGGTCTTTCTCTGTGGTCTCCACAGGGGATTCAGACATCCTTTCGTCTTGGGGGATGCAAGACGAGCCTGCATTCAAGTCACTGCAGGGATATCCGGCCTTATTTCGAGTCAGGGCATCGCGGTGTCCATTCCACTTGAGGCCGCAAACTCAGGGCCCCACTCACATACCTAGAGCTGAGAGAAGCCTCCTCTTGAGGTGCTTGTGGTAAGGTGGTATTCCTGTGGAGTCGAAGCCAGGGACTAACCTCTCATCTCGAGTTGATTTTTGATCCACGGAGCTCTTTCGTGTTGCTACAGTGAAGTCAGGATCCCTCTAGCCTGAAACAGTGTTCTTGGCGTTTTTCTGGAGTGCCACCAAGGAAATCAAGGCTCCTTTCATGTGTGATGTGCAACACGGAATTGCTCTGCACGCAGTGCAGGGGAATCGGGCCACATCTCGCGGCGAGGGGGAAGTCTCATGGTTTTTCTCGAGTTGCGGCGGGAACCTGGGGTATATTCTCGAGTTACGACGGGGATGGCCCTTTCAACCACGTGTTTGTTCAGCGACGTCAGGACTCCTGCCTAGTTGCGAGGGACAACTCGGGATTCTCCTCGAGGCTTGGCAGGGCAATTGGGACGCCTCTCTAGCTGAGGCGGGAGATCAAGGGTCCCTATCCACGTGCACAGGAATCCTGGGACTTCTATCAAGTTTCACGAGGAGTCAGGCATCGTCTCCTTTGGAGGCACTGATCTCCGTGTACCTCTGGAGTTTTCAAAGGATGTGAGGCCTCCGGTCGCGATGAAGTGGGGAACTAGGTCTTTCTCTGTGGTCTCCACAGGGGATTCAGACATCCTTTCATCTTGGGAGATGCAAGACGAGTCTGCATTCAAGTCACTGCAGGGATATCCGGCCTTATTTCGAGTCAGGGCATGGCGGTGTCCATTCCACTTGAGGCCGCAAACTCAGGGTCCCTCTCACATACCTAGAGCTGAGAGAAGCCTCCTCTTGAGGTGCTTGTGGTAAGGTGGTATTCCTCTGGAGTCGAAGCCAGGGACTAACCTCTCATCTCGAGTTGATTTTTGGTCCACGGAGCTCTTTCGTGTTGCTACAGTGACCTCAGGATCCCTCTAGCCTTGAAACCGTGTTCTTGGGGTTTCTCTGGAGTGCCACCAAGGAAATCAAGGCTCCTTTCATGTGTGATGTGCAACACGGAATTGCTCTGCACGCAGTGCAGGGGAATCGGGCCTCATCTCGCGGCGAGTGGGAAGTCTCATGGTTTTTCTCGAGTTGCGGCGGGAACCTGGGGTATATTCTCGAGTTACGACGGGGATGGCCCTTCCACACACGTGTTTGTTCAGCGACGGTAGGACTCCTGCCTAGTTGCGAGGGACAACTCGGGATTCTCCTCGAGGCTTCGCAGGGCAATTGGGACGCCTCTCCAGCTGAGGCGGGAGACCAAGGGTCCCTTTCCACGTGCCACAGGAATCCTGGGACTCCTATCAAGTTTCACGAGGAGTCAGGCATCGTCTCCTTTGGAGGCACTGATCTCCGCGTACCTCTGGAGTTTTCAAAGGATGTGAGGCCTACGGTCGCCATGAGGTGGGGGACTAGGTCTTTCTCTGTGGTCTCCACAGGGGATTCAGACATCCTTTCGTCTTGGGAGATGCAAGACGAGCCTGCATTCAAGTCACTGCGGGAATATCCGGCCTTATTTCGAGTCAGGGCATCGCGGTGTCCATTCCACTTGAGGCCGCAAACTCAGGGTCCCTCTCACATACCTAGAGCTGAGAGAAGCCTCCTCTTGAGGTGCTTGTGGTAAGGTGGTATTCCTCTGGAGTCGAAGCCAGGGACTAACCTCTCATCTCGAGTTGATTTTTGGTCCACGGAGCTCTTTCTTGTTGCTACAGTGACCTCAGGATCCCTCTAGCCTTGAAACAGTGTTCTTGGGGTTTCTCTGGAGTGCCACCAAGGAAATCAAGGCCCCTTTCATGTGTGATGTGCAACACGGAATTGCTCTGCACGCAGTGCAGGGGAATCGGGCCTCATCTCGCGGCGAGGGGGAAGTCTCATGGTTTTTCTCGAGTTGCGGCGGGAACCTGGGGTATATTCTCGAGTTACGACGGGGATGGCCCTTCCACCCACGTGTTTGTTCAGCGACGTCAGGACTCTTGCCTAGTTGCGAGGGACAACTCGGGATTCTCCTCGAGGCTTGGCAGGGCAATTGGGACGCCTCTCCAGCTGAGGCGGGAGACCAAGGGTCCCTTTCCACGTGCCACAGGAATCCTGGGACTCCTATCAAGTTTGATGAAGAGTAGGGCATCATCTCCTTTAGAGGCACTGATCTCCGCGTACCTCTGGAGTTTTCAAAGGATGTGAGGCCTCCGGTCGCGATGAGGTGGGGAACTAGGTCTTTCTCTGTGGTCTCCACAGGGGATTCAGACATCCTTTCGTCTTGGGAGATGCAAGACTAGCCTGCATTCAAGTCACTGCAGGGATATCCGGCCTTATTTCGAGTCAGGGCATCGCGGTGTCCATTCCACTTGAGGCCGCAAACTCAGGGTCCCTCTCACTTACCTAGAGCTGAGAGAAGCCTCCTCTTGAGGTGCTTGTGGTAAGGTGGAATTCCTCTGGAGTCGAAGCCAGGGACTAACCTCTCATCTCGAGTTGATTTTTGGTCCACGGAGATCTTTCGTGTTGCTACAGTGACCTCAGGATCCCTCTAGCCCTGAAACAGTGTTCTTGGAGTTTCTCTGGAGTGCCATCAAGGAAATCAAAGCTCCTTTCATGCGTGATGTGCAACACGGAATTGCTCTGCATGCAGTGCAGGGGAATCAGGCCTCATCTCGCGGCGAGGGGGAAGTCTCATGGTTTTTCTCGAGTTTCGGCGGGAACCTGGGGTACATTCTCGAGTTACGACGGGGATGGCCCTTCCACCCACGTGTTTGTTCAGCGACGGCAGGACTCCTGCCTAGTTGCGTGGGACAACTCGGGATTCTCCTCGAGGCTTGGCAGGGCAATTGGGACGCCTCTCCAGCTGAGGCGGGAGACCAAGGGTCCCTTTCCACGTGCCACAGGAATCCTGGGACTCCTATCAAGTTTCACGAGGAGTCAGGCATCGTCTCCTTTGGAGGCACTGATCTCCGCGTACCTCTGGAGTTTTCATAGGATGTGAGGCCTCCGGTCGTGATGAGGTGGGGAACTAGGTCTTTCTCTGTGGTCTCCACAGGGGATTCAGACATCCTTTCGTCTTGGGAGATGCAAGATGAGCCTGCATTCAAGTCACTGCAGGGATATCCGGCCTTATTTCGAGTCAGGGCATCGCGGTGTACGTTCCACTTGAGGCCGCAAACTCAGGGTCCCTCTCACATACCTAGAGCTGAGAGAAGCCTGCTCTTGAGATGCTTGTGGTAAGGTGGTATTCCTCTGGAGTCGAAGCCAGGGACTAACCTCTCATCTCGAGTTGATTTGTGGTCCACAGAGCTCTTTTGTGTTGCCTTGAAACAGTGTTCTTGGGGTTTCTCTGGAGTGCCATCAAGGAAATCAAGGCTCCTTTCATGTGTGATGTGCAACACGAAATTGCTCTGCACGCAGTGCAGGGGAATCGGGCCTCTTCTCACGGCGAGGGGGAAGTCTCATGGTTTTTTTCGAGTTGCGGCACGAACCTGGGGTATATTCTCGAGTTACGACGGGGATGGCCCTTCCACACACGTGTTTGTTCAGCGACGTCAGGACTCCTGACTAGTTGCGAGGGACAACTCGGGATTCTCCTCGAGGCTTGGCAGGGCAATTGGGACGCCTCTCCAGCTGAGGCGGGAGACCAAGGGTCCCTTTCCACGTGCCACAGGAATCCTGGGACTCCTATCAAGTTTCACGAGGAGTCAGGCATCGTCTCCTTTGGAGGCACTGATCTCCGCGTAGCTCTGGAGTTTTCAAAGGATATGAGGCCTCCGGTCGCGATGAGGTGGGGAACTAGGTCTTTCTCTGTGGTCTACACAGGGGATTCAGACATCCTTTCGTCTTGTGAGATGCAAGACGAGCCTGCATTCAAGTCACTGCGGGGATATCCGGCTTTATTTCCAGTTAGGGCATAGCCGTGTACATTCCACTTGAGGCTGCAAACTCAGGGTCCCTCTCACATACCTAGAGCTGAGAGAAGCCTCCTCTTGAGGTGCTTGTGGTAAGGTGGTATTCCTCTGGAGTCGAAGCCAGGGACTAACCCCTCATCTCGAGTTGATTTGTGGTCCACATAGCTCTTTCGTGTTGCTACAGTGACCTCAGGATCCCTCTTGCCTTGAAACAGTGTTCTTGGGGTTTCTCTGGAGTGCCATCAAGGAAATCAAGGCTACTTTCATGTGTGATGTGCAACACGGAATTGCTCTGCACGCAGTGCAGGGGAATCGGGCCTCATCTCGCGGCGAGGGGGAAGTCTCATGGTTTTTCTCGAGTTGCAGCGGGAACCTCGGGTATATTCTCGAGTTACTACGGGGATGGCCATTCCACCCACGTGTTTGTTCAGCGACATCAGGACTTCTGCCTAGTTGCGAGGGACAACTCGGGATTCTCCTCGAGGCTTGGGAGGGCAATTGGGACGCCTCTCCAGCTGAGGCGGGAGACCAAGGGTCCCTTTCCATGTGCCACAGGAATCCTGGGACTCCTATCAAGTTTCACGAGGAGTCAGGCATCGTCTCCTTTGGAGGCACTGATCTCCGCGTACCTCTGGAGTTTTCAAAGGATGTGAGGCCTCAGGTCGCGATGAGGTGGGGAACTAGGTCTTTCTCTGTGGTCTCCACAGGGGATTCAGACATCCTTTCGTCTTGGGGGATGCAAGACGAGCCTGCATTCAAGTCACTGCAGGGATATCCGGCCTTATTTCGAGTCAGGGCATCGCGGTGTCCATTCCACTTGAGGCCGCAAACTCAGGGTCCCTCTCACATACCTAGAGCTGAGAGAAGCCTCCTCTTGAGGTGCTTGTGGTAAGGTGGTATTCCTCTGGAGTCGAAGCCAGGGACTAACCTCTCATCTCGAGTTGATTTTTGGTCCACGGAGCTCTTTCGTGTTGCTACAGTGACCTCAGGATCCCTCTAGCCTTGAAACAGTGTTCTTGGGGTTTCTCTGGAGTGCTACCAAGTAAATCAAGGCTCCTTTCATGTGTGATGTGCAACACGGAATTGCTCTGCACGCAGTGCAGCTGAATCGGGCCTCATCTCACGGCGAGGGGGAAGTCTCATGGTTTCTCTCGAGTTGCGGCGGAAACCTGGGATATATTCTCGAGTTACGACGGGGATGGCCCTTCCACACACGTGTTTGTTCAGTGACGTCAGGACTCCTGCCTAGTTGCGAGGGACAACTCGGGATTCTCCTCGAGGCTTGGCAGGGCAATTGGGATGCCTCTTCAGCTGAGGCGGGAGACCAAGGATCCCTTTCCACGTGCCACCGGTATCCTGGGACTCCTATCAAGTTTCACGAGGAGTCAGGCATCGTCTCCTTTGGAGGCACTGATCTCCGCGTAGCTCTGGAGTTTTCAAAGGATATGAGGCTTCCGGTCGCGATGAGGTGGGGAACTAGGTCTTTCTCTGTGGTCTCCACAGGGGATTCAGACATCCTTTCTTCTTGGGAGATGCAAGACGAGCCTGTTCAAGTCACTGCAGGGATATCCGGCCTTATTTCGAGTCAGGGCATCGCGGTGTCCATTCCACTTGAGGCCGCAAACTCAGGGCCCCTCTCACATACCTATAGCTGAGAGAAGCCTCCTCTTGAGGTGCTTGTGGTAAGGTGGTATTCCTCTGGAGTCGAAGCCAGGGACTAACCTCTCATATCGAGTTGATTTTTGGTCCACGGAGCTCTTTCATGTTGCTACAGTGACGTCAGGATCCCTCTAGCCTCGAAACAGTGTTCTTGGGGTTTCTCTGGAGTGCTACCAAGGAAATCAAGGCTCCTTTCATGTGTGATGTGCAACACGGAATTGCTCTGCACGCAGTGCAGGGGAATCGGGCCTCATCTCGCGGCGAGGGGGAAGTCTCATGGTTTTTCTCGAGTTGCGGCGGAAACCTGGGGTATATTCTCGAGTTACGACGGGGATGGCCCTTCCACACACGTGTTTCTTCAGCGACGTCAGGACTCCTGCCTAGTTGCGAGGGACAACTCGGGATTCTCCTCGAAGCTTGGCAGGGCAATTGGGACGCCTCTCCAGCTGAGGCGGGAGACCAAGGGTCCCTTCCCATGTGCCACACGAATCCTGGGACTCCTATCAAGTTTCACGAAGAGTCAGGCATCCTCTCCTTTGGAGGCACTGATCTCCGCGTACCTCTGGAGTTTTCAAAGGATGTGAGGCCTCCGGTCGTGATGAGGTGGGGAACTAGGTCTTTCTCTGTGGTCTCCACAGGGGATTCAGACATCCTTTCGTCTTGGGAGATGCAAGACGAGCCTGCATTCAAGTCACTGCAGGGATATCCGGCCTTATTTCGAGTCAGGGCATCGCGGTGTCCATTCCACTTGAGGCCGCCAACTCAGGGTCCCTCTCACATACCTAGAGCTGAGAGAAGCCTCCTCTTGAGGTGCTTGTGGTAAGGTGGTATTCCTCTGGAGTCGAAGCCAGGGACTAACCTCTGATCTCGAGTTGATTTTTGGTCCACGGAGTTCTTTCGTGTTGCTACAGGGACCTCAGGATCCCTCTAGCCTTGAAACAGTGTTCTTGGGGTTTCTCTGGAGTGCCATCAGGGAAATCAAGGCTCCTTTCATGTGTGATGTGCAACACGGAATTGCTCTGCACGCAGTGCAGGGGAATCAGGCCTAATCTCGCGGCGAGGGGGAAGTCTCATGGTTTTTCTCGAGTTGCGGCGGGTACCTGGGGTATATTCTCGAGTTACGACGGGGATGGCCCTTCCACCCACGTGTTTGTTCAGCGACATCAGGACTCCTGCCTAGTTGCGAGGGACAACTCGGGATTCTCCTCGAAGCTTGGCAGGGCAATTGGGACGCCTCTCCACCTGAGGCGGGAGACCAAGGATCCCTTTCCACGTGCCACAGGAATCCTGGGACTCCTATCAAGTTTCACGAGGAGTCAGGCATCATCTCCTTTGGAGGCACTGATATCCGTGTACCTCTGGAGTTTTCAAAGGATGTGAGGCCTCCGGTTGCGATGAGGTGGGGAACTAGGTCTTTCTCTGTGGTCTCCACAGGGGATTCAGACATCCTTTCGTCTTCGGAGATGCAAGACGAGCCTGCATTCAAGTCACTGCAGGGATATCCGGCCTTATTTCGAGTCAGGGCATCGCGGTGTCCATTCCACTTGAGGCCACAAACTCAGGGTCCCTCTCACATACCTAGAGCTGAGAGAAGCCTCCTCTTGAGGTGCTTGTGGTAAGGTGGTATTCCTCTGGAGTCGAAGCCAGGGACTAACCTCTCATCTCGAGTTGATTTTTGGTCCATGGAGCTCTTTCGTGTTGTTACAGTGACCTCAGGATCCCTCTAGCCTTGAAACAGTGTTCTTGGGGTTTCTCTGGAGTGCCATCAAGGAAATCAAGGCTCCTTTCATGTGTGATGTGCAACACGGAATTGCTCTGCACGCAGTGCAGGGGAATCGGGCCTCATCTCGCGGCGAGGGGGAAGTCTCATGGTTTTTCTCGAGTTGTGGCGGGAACCTGCGGTATATTCCCGAGTTACGACGGGGATGGCCCTTCCACACACGTGTTTCTTCAGGAACGTCAGGACTCTTGCCTAGTTGCGAGGGACAACTCAGGATTCTCCTCGAGGCTTGGCAGGGCAATTGGGACGCCTCTCCAGCTGAGGCGGGAGACCAAGGGTCCCTTTCCACGTGCCACAGGAATCCTGGGACTCCTATCAAGTTTCACGAGGAGTCAGGCATCGTCTCCTTTGGAGGCAGTGATCTCCGCGTACCTCTGGAGTTTTCAAAGGATATAAGGAATCCGGTCGCGATGAGGTGGGGAACTAGGTCTTTCTCTGTGGTCTCCACAGGGGATTCAGACATCCTTTCGTCCTGGGGGATGCAAGCCGAGCCTGCATTCAAGTCACTGCAGGGATATCCGGCCTTATTTCGAGTCAGGGCATCCCGGTGTCCATTCCACTTGAGGCCGCAAACTCAGGGTCCCTCTCACATACCTAGAGCTGAGAGAAGCCTCCTCTTGAGGTGCTTGTGGTAAGGTGGTATTCCTCTGGAGTCGAAGCCAGGGACTAACCTCTCATCTCGAGTTGATTTTTGGTCCATGGAGCTCTTTCGTGTTGCTACAGTGACCTCAGGATCCCTCTAGCCTTGAAACAGTGTTCTTGGGGTTTCTCTGGAGTGCCATCAAGGAAATCAAGGCTCCTTTCATGTGTGATGTGCAACACGGAATTGCTCTGCACGCAGTGCAGGGGAATCGGGCCTCATCTCGCGGCGAGGGGGAAGTCTCATGGTTTTTCTCGAGTTGCGGCGGGAACCTGGGGTATATTCTCGAGTTACGACGGGGATGGCCCTTCCACCCACATGTTTGTTCAGCGACGTCAGGACTCCTGCCTAGTTGCGAGGGACAACTCGGGATTCTCCTCGATGCTTGGCAGGGCAATTGGGACGCCTCTCCACCTGAGGCGGGAGACCAAGGGTCCCTTTCCATGTGCCACAGGAATCCTGGGACTCCTATCAAGTTTCACGAGGAGTCAGGCATCGTCTCCTTTGGAGGCACTGATCTCCGTGTACCTCTGGAGTTTTCAAAGGATGTGAGGCCTCCGGTTGCGATGAGGTGGGGAACTAGGTCTTTCTCTGTGGTCTCCACAGGGGATTCAGACATCCTTTCGTCTTCGGAGATGCAAGACGAGCCTGCATTCAAGTCACTGCAGGGATATCCGGCCTTATTTCGAGTCAGGGCATCGCGGTGTCCATTCCACTTGAGGCCGCAAACTCAGGGTCCCTCTCACATACCTAGAGCTGAGAGAAGCCTCCTCTTGAGGTGCTTGTGGTAAGGTGGTATTCCTCTGGAGTCGAAGCCAGGGACTAACCTCTCATCTCGAGTTGATTTTTGGTCCACGGAGCTCTTTCGTGTTGCTACAGTGACCTCAGGATCCCTCTAGCCTTGAAACAGTGTTCTTGGGGTTTCTCTGGAGTGCTACCAAGTAAATCAAGGCTCCTTTCATGTGTGATGTGCAACACGGAATTGCTCTGCACGCAGTGCAGCTGAATCGGGCCTCATCTCACGGCGAGGGGGAAGTCTCATGGTTTCTCTCGAGTTGCGGCGGAAACCTGGGATATATTCTCGAGTTACGACGGGGATGGCCCTTCCACACACGTGTTTGTTCAGTGACGTCAGGACTCCTGCCTAGTTGCGAGGGACAACTCGGGATTCTCCTCGAGGCTTGGCAGGGCAATTGGGATGCCTCTTCAGCTGAGGCGGGAGACCAAGGATCCCTTTCCACGTGCCACCGGTATCCTGGGACTCCTATCAAGTTTCACGAGGAGTCAGGCATCGTCTCCTTTGGAGGCACTGATCTCCGCGTAGCTCTGGAGTTTTCAAAGGATATGAGGCTTCCGGTCGCGATGAGGTGGGGAACTAGGTCTTTCTCTGTGGTCTCCACAGGGGATTCAGACATCCTTTCTTCTTGGGAGATGCAAGACGAGCCTGTTCAAGTCACTGCAGGGATATCCGGCCTTATTTCGAGTCAGGGCATCGCGGTGTCCATTCCACTTGAGGCCGCAAACTCAGGGCCCCTCTCACATACCTATAGCTGAGAGAAGCCTCCTCTTGAGGTGCTTGTGGTAAGGTGGTATTCCTCTGGAGTCGAAGCCAGGGACTAACCTCTCATATCGAGTTGATTTTTGGTCCACGGAGCTCTTTCATGTTGCTACAGTGACGTCAGGATCCCTCTAGCCTCGAAACAGTGTTCTTGGGGTTTCTCTGGAGTGCTACCAAGGAAATCAAGGCTCCTTTCATGTGTGATGTGCAACACGGAATTGCTCTGCACGCAGTGCAGGGGAATCGGGCCTCATCTCGTGGCGAGGGGGAAGTCTCATGGTTTTTCTCGAGTTGCGGCGGAAACCTGGGGTATATTCTCGAGTTACGACGGGGATGGCCCTTCCACACACGTGTTTCTTCAGCGACGTCAGGACTCCTGCCTAGTTGCGAGGGACAACTCGGGATTCTCCTCGAAGCTTGGCAGGGCAATTGGGACGCCTCTCCAGCTGAGGCGGGAGACCAAGGGTCCCTTCCCATGTGCCACACGAATCCTGGGACTCCTATCAAGTTTCACGAAGAGTCAGGCATCCTCTCCTTTGGAGGCACTGATCTCCGCGTACCTCTGGAGTTTTCAAAGGATGTGAGGCCTCCGGTCGTGATGAGGTGGGGAACTAGGTCTTTCTCTGTGGTCTCCACAGGGGATTCAGACATCCTTTCGTCTTGGGAGATGCAAGACGAGCCTGCATTCAAGTCACTGCAGGGATATCCGGCCTTATTTCGAGTCAGGGCATCGCGGTGTCCATTCCACTTGAGGCCGCCAACTCAGGGTCCCTCTCACATACCTAGAGCTGAGAGAAGCCTCCTCTTGAGGTGCTTGTGGTAAGGTGGTATTCCTCTGGAGTCGAAGCCAGGGACTAACCTCTGATCTCGAGTTGATTTTTGGTCCACGGAGTTCTTTCGTGTTGCTACAGGGACCTCAGGATCCCTCTAGCCTTGAAACAGTGTTCTTGGGGTTTCTCTGGAGTGCCATCAGGGAAATCAAGGCTCCTTTCATGTGTGATGTGCAACACGGAATTGCTCTGCACGCAGTGCAGGGGAATCAGGCCTAATCTCGCGGCGAGGGGGAAGTCTCATGGTTTTTCTCGAGTTGCGGCGGGTACCTGGGGTATATTCTCGAGTTACGACGGGGATGGCCCTTCCACCCACGTGTTTGTTCAGCGACATCAGGACTCCTGCCTAGTTGCGAGGGACAACTCGGGATTCTCCTCGAAGCTTGGCAGGGCAATTGGGACGCCTCTCCACCTGAGGCGGGAGACCAAGGGTCCCTTTCCACGTGCCACAGGAATCCTGGGACTCCTATCAAGTTTCACGAGGAGTCAGGCATCATCTCCTTTGGAGGCACTGATCTCCGTGTACCTCTGGAGTTTTCAAAGGATGTGAGGCCTCCGGTTGCGATGAGGTGGGGAACTAGGTCTTTCTCTGTGGTCTCCACAGGGGATTCAGACATCCTTTCGTCTTCGGAGATGCAAGACGAGCCTGCATTCAAGTCACTGCAGGGATATCCGGCCTTATTTCGAGTCAGGGCATCGCGGTGTCCATTCCACTTGAGGCCACAAACTCAGGGTCCCTCTCACATACCTAGAGCTGAGAGAAGCCTCCTCTTGAGGTGCTTGTGGTAAGGTGGTATTCCTCTGGAGTCGAAGCCAGGGACTAACCTCTCATCTCGAGTTGATTTTTGGTCCATGGAGCTCTTTCGTGTTGTTACAGTGACCTCAGGATCCCTCTAGCCTTGAAACAGTGTTCTTGGGGTTTCTCTGGAGTGCCATCAAGGAAATCAAGGCTCCTTTCATGTGTGATGTGCAACACGGAATTGCTCTGCACGCAGTGCAGGGGAATCGGGCCTCATCTCGCGGCGAGGGGGAAGTCTCATGGTTTTTCTCGAGTTGTGGCGGGAACCTGCGGTATATTCCCGAGTTACGACGGGGATGGCCCTTCCACACACGTGTTTCTTCAGGAACGTCAGGACTCTTGCCTAGTTGCGAGGGACAACTCAGGATTCTCCTCGAGGCTTGGCAGGGCAATTGGGACGCCTCTCCAGCTGAGGCGGGAGACCAAGGGTCCCTTTCCACGTGCCACAGGAATCCTGGGACTCCTATCAAGTTTCACGAGGAGTCAGGCCTCGTCTCCTTTGGAGGCAGTGATCTCCGCGTACCTCTGGAGTTTTCAAAGGATATAAGGAATCCGGTCGCGATGAGGTGGGGAACTAGGTCTTTCTCTGTGGTCTCCACAGGGGATTCAGACATCCTTTCGTCCTGGGGGATGCAAGCCGAGCCTGCATTCAAGTCACTGCAGGGATATCCGGCCTTATTTCGAGTCAGGGCATCCCGGTGTCCATTCCACTTGAGGCCGCAAACTCAGGGTCCCTCTCACATACCTAGAGCTGAGAGAAGCCTCCTCTTGAGGTGCTTGTGGTAAGGTGGTATTCCTCTGGAGTCGAAGCCAGGGACTAACCTCTCATCTCGAGTTGATTTTTGGTCCATGGAGCTCTTTCGTGTTGCTACAGTGACCTCAGGATCCCTCTAGCCTTGAAACAGTGTTCTTGGGGTTTCTCTGGAGTGCCATCAAGGAAATCAAGGCTCCTTTCATGTGTGATGTGCAACACGGAATTGCTCTGCACGCAGTGCAGGGGAATCGGGCCTCATCTCGCGGCGAGGGGGAAGTCTCATGGTTTTTCTCGAGTTGCGGCGGGAACCTGGGGTATATTCTCGAGTTACGACGGGGATGGCCCTTCCACCCACATGTTTGTTCAGCGACGTCAGGACTCCTGCCTAGTTGCGAGGGACAACTCGGGATTCTCCTCGATGCTTGGCAGGGCAATTGGGACGCCTCTCCACCTGAGGCGGGAGACCAAGGGTCCCTTTCCATGTGCCACAGGAATCCTGGGACTCCTATCAAGTTTCACGAGGAGTCAGGCATCGTCTCCTTTGGAGGCACTGATCTCCGTGTACCTCTGGAGTTTTCAAAGGATGTGAGGCCTCCGGTTGCGATGAGGTGGGGAACTAGGTCTTTCTCTGTGGTCTCCACAGGGGATTCAGACATCCTTTCGTCTTCGGAGATGCAAGACGAGCCTGCATTCAAGTCACTGCAGGGATATCCGGCCTTATTTCGAGTCAGGGCATCGCGGTGTCCATTCCACTTGAGGCCGCAAACTCAGGGTCCCTCTCACATACCTAGAGCTGAGAGAAGCCTCCTCTTGAGGTGCTTGTGGTAAGGTGGTATTCCTCTGGAGTCGAAGCCAGGGACTAACCTCTCATCTCGAGTTGATTTTTGGTCCACGGAGCTCTTTCGTGTTGCTACAGTGACCTCAGGATCCCTCTAGCCTTGAAACAGTGTTCTTGGGGTTTCTCTGGAGTGCTACCAAGTAAATCAAGGCTCCTTTCATGTGTGATGTGCAACACGGAATTGCTCTGCACGCAGTGCAGCTGAATCGGGCCTCATCTCACGGCGAGGGGGAAGTCTCATGGTTTCTCTCGAGTTGCAGCGGAAACCTGGGATATATTCTCGAGTTACGACGGGGATGGCCCTTCCACACACGTGTTTGTTCAGTGACGTCAGGACTCCTGCCTAGTTGCGAGGGACAACTCGGGATTCTCCTCGAGGCTTGGCAGGGCAATTGGGATGCCTCTTCAGCTGAGGCGGGAGACCAAGGATCCCTTTCCACGTGCCACCGGTATCCTGGGACTCCTATCAAGTTTCACGAGGAGTCAGGCATCGTCTCCTTTGGAGGCACTGATCTCCGCGTAGCTCTGGAGTTTTCAAAGGATATGAGGCTTCCGGTCGCGATGAGGTGGGGAACTAGGTCTTTCTCTGTGGTCTCCACAGGGGATTCAGACATCCTTTCTTCTTGGGAGATGCAAGACGAGCCTGTTCAAGTCACTGCAGGGATATCCGGCCTTATTTCGAGTCAGGGCATCGCGGTGTCCATTCCACTTGAGGCCGCAAACTCAGGGCCCCTCTCACATACCTATAGCTGAGAGAAGCCTCCTCTTGAGGTGCTTGTGGTAAGGTGGTATTCCTCTGGAGTCGAAGCCAGGGACTAACCTCTCATATCGAGTTGATTTTTGGTCCACGGAGCTCTTTCATGTTGCTACAGTGACGTCAGGATCCCTCTAGCCTCGAAACAGTGTTCTTGGGGTTTCTCTGGAGTGCTACCAAGGAAATCAAGGCTCCTTTCATGTGTGATGTGCAACACGGAATTGCTCTGCACGCAGTGCAGGGGAATCGGGCCTCATCTCGCGGCGAGGGGGAAGTCTCATGGTTTTTCTCGAGTTGCGGCGGAAACCTGGGGTATATTCTCGAGTTACGACGGGGATGGCCCTTCCACACACGTGTTTCTTCAGCGACGTCAGGACTCCTGCCTAGTTGCGAGGGACAACTCGGGATTCTCCTCGAAGCTTGGCAGGGCAATTGGGACGCCTCTCCAGCTGAGGCGGGAGACCAAGGGTCCCTTCCCATGTGCCACACGAATCCTGGGACTCCTATCAAGTTTCACGAAGAGTCAGGCATCCTCTCCTTTGGAGGCACTGATCTCCGCGTACCTCTGGAGTTTTCAAAGGATGTGAGGCCTCCGGTCGTGATGAGGTGGGGAACTAGGTCTTTCTCTGTGGTCTCCACAGGGGATTCAGACATCCTTTCGTCTTGGGAGATGCAAGACGAGCCTGCATTCAAGTCACTGCAGGGATATCCGGCCTTATTTCGAGTCAGGGCATCGCGGTGTCCATTCCACTTGAGGCCGCCAACTCAGGGTCCCTCTCACATACCTAGAGCTGAGAGAAGCCTCCTCTTGAGGTGCTTGTGGTAAGGTGGTATTCCTCTGGAGTCGAAGCCAGGGACTAACCTCTGATCTCGAGTTGATTTTTGGTCCACGGAGTTCTTTCGTGTTGCTACAGGGACCTCAGGATCCCTCTAGCCTTGAAACAGTGTTCTTGGGGTTTCTCTGGAGTGCCATCAGGGAAATCAAGGCTCCTTTCATGTGTGATGTGCAACACGGAATTGCTCTGCACGCAGTGCAGGGGAATCAGGCCTAATCTCGCGGCGAGGGGGAAGTCTCATGGTTTTTCTCGAGTTGCGGCGGGTACCTGGGGTATATTCTCGAGTTACGACGGGGATGGCCCTTCCACCCACGTGTTTGTTCAGCAACATCAGGACTCCTGCCTAGTTGCGAGGGACAACTCGGGATTCTCCTCGAAGCTTGGCAAGGCAATTGGGACGCCTCTCCACCTGAGGCGGGAGACCAAGGGTCCCTTTCCACGTGCCACAGGAATCCTGGGACTCCTATCAAGTTTCACGAGGAGTCAGGCATCATCTCCTTTGGAGGCACTGATCTCCGTGTACCTCTGGAGTTTTCAAAGGATGTGAGGCCTCCGGTTGCGATGAGGTGGGGAACTAGGTCTTTCTCTGTGATCTACACAGGGGATTCAGACATCCTTTCGTCTTCGGAGATGCAAGACGAGCCTGCATTCAAGTCACTGCAGGGATATCCGGCCTTATTTCGAGTCAGGGCATCGCGGTGTCCATTCCACTTGAGGCCACAAACTCAGGGTCCCTCTCACATACCTAGAGCTGAGAGAAGCCTCCTCTTGAGGTGCTTGTGGTAAGGTGGTATTCCTCTGGAGTCGAAGCCAGGGACTAACCTCTCATCTCGAGTTGATTTTTGGTCCATGGAGCTCTTTCGTGTTGTTACAGTGACCTCAGGATCCCTCTAGCCTTGAAACAGTGTTCTTGGGGTTTCTCTGGAGTGCCATCAAGGAAATCAAGGCTCCTTTCATGTGTGATGTGCAACACGGAATTGCTCTGCACGCAGTGCAGGGGAATCGGGCCTCATCTCGCGGCGAGGGGGAAGTCTCATGGTTTTTCTCGAGTTGTGGCGGGAACCTGCGGTATATTCCCGAGTTACGATGGGGATGGCCCTTCCACACACGTGTTTCTTCAGGAACGTCAGGACTCTTGCCTAGTTGCGAGGGACAACTCAGGATTCTCCTCGAGGCTTGGCAGGGCAATTGGGACGCCTCTCCAGCTGAGGCGGGAGACCAAGGGTCCCTTTCCACGTGCCACAGGAATCCTGGGACTCCTATCAAGTTTCACGAGGAGTCAGGCCTCGTCTCCTTTGGAGGCAGTGATCTCCGCGTACCTCTGGAGTTTTCAAAGGATATAAGGAATCCGGTCGCGATGAGGTGGGGAACTAGGTCTTTCTCTGTGGTCTCCACAGGGGATTCAGACATCCTTTCGTCCTGGGGGATGCAAGCCGAGCCTGCATTCAAGTCACTGCAGGGATATCCGGCCTTATTTCGAGTCAGGGCATCCCGGTGTCCATTCCACTTGAGGCCGCAAACTCAGGGTCCCTCTCACATACCTAGAGCTGAGAGAAGCCTCCTCTTGAGGTGCTTGTGGTAAGGTGGTATTCCTCTGGAGTCGAAGCCAGGGACTAACCTCTCATCTCGAGTTGATTTTTGGTCCATGGAGCTCTTTCGTGTTGCTACAGTGACCTCAGGATCCCTCTAGCCTTGAAACAGTGTTCTTGGGGTTTCTCTGGAGTGCCATCAAGGAAATCAAGGCTCCTTTCATGTGTGATGTGCAACACGGAATTGCTCTGCACGCAGTGCAGGGGAATCGGGCCTCATCTCGCGGCGAGGGGGAAGTCTCATGGTTTTTCTCGAGTTGCGGCGGGAACCTGGGGTATATTCTCGAGTTACGACGGGGATGGCCCTTCCACCCACATGTTTGTTCAGCGACGTCAGGACTCCTGCCTAGTTGCGAGGGACAACTCGGGATTCTCCTCGATGCTTGGCAGGGCAATTGGGACGCCTCTCCACCTGAGGCGGGAGACCAAGGGTCCCTTTCCATGTGCCACAGGAATCCTGGGACTCCTATCAAGTTTCACGAGGAGTCAGGCATCGTCTCCTTTGGAGGCACTGATCTCCGTGTACCTCTGGAGTTTTCAAAGGATGTGAGGCCTCCGGTTGCGATGAGGTGGGGAACTAGGTCTTTCTCTGTGGTCTCCACAGGGGATTCAGACATCCTTTCGTCTTCGGAGATGCAAGACGAGCCTGCATTCAAGTCACTGCAGGGATATCCGGCCTTATTTCGAGTCAGGGCATCGCGGTGTCCATTCCACTTGAGGCCGCAAACTCAGGGTCCCTCTCACATACCTAGAGCTGAGAGAAGCCTCCTCTTGAGGTGCTTGTGGTAAGGTGGTATTCCTCTGGAGTCGAAGCCAGGGACTAACCTCTCATCTCGAGTTGATTTTTGGTCCACGGAGCTCTTTCGTGTTGCTACAGTGACCTCAGCATCCCTCTAGCCTTGAAACAGTGTTCTTGGGGTTTCTCTGGAGTGCCATCAAGGAAATCAAGGCTCCTCCCATGTGTGATGTGCAACACGGAATTGCTCTGCACGCAGTGCAGGGGAATCGGGCCTCATCTCGTGGCGATGGGGAAGTCTCATGGTTTTTCTCGAGTTGCGGCGGGAACCTGGGGTATATTCTCGAGTTACGACGGGGATGGCCCTTCCACCCACATGTTTGTTCAGAGACGTCAGGACTCCTGCCTAGTTGCGAGGGACAACTCGGGATTCTCCTCGAGGCTTGGCAGAGCAATTGGGACGCCTCTCCAGCTGAAGCGGGAGACCAAGGGTCCCTTTCCACGTGCCACAGGAATCCTGGGACTCCTAGCAAGTTTCTCGAGGAGTCAGGCATCGTCTCCTTTGGAGGCACTGATCTCCGCATACCTCTGGAGTTTTCAAAGGATGTGAGGCCTCCGGTCGCGAAGAGGTGGGGAACTAGGTCTTTCTCTGTGGTCTCCACAGGGGATTCAGACATCCTTTCGTCTTGGGAGATGCAAGACGAGCCTGCATTCAAGTCACTGCAGGGATATCCGGCCTTATTTCGAGTCAGGGCATCGCGGTGTCCATTCCACTTGAGGCCGCAAACTCAGTGTCCCTATCACATACCTAGAGCTGAGAGAAGCCTTCTCGTGAGGTGCTTGTGGTAAGGTGGTATTCCTCTGGAGTCGAAGCCAGGGACTAACCTCTCATCTCGAGTTGATTCTTGGTCCACGGACCTCTTTCGTGTTGCTACATTGACCTCAGGATCCCTCTAGCCTTGAAACAGTGTTCTTGGGGTTTCTCTGGAGTGCCATCAAGGAAATCAAGGTTCCTTTCATGTGTGATGTGCAACACGGAATTGCTCTGCACGCAGTGCAGGAGAATCGGGCCTCATCTCGCGGCGAGGGGGAAGTCTCATGGTTTTACTCGAGTTTCGGCGGAACCTGGGGTGTATTCTCGAGTTACGACGGGAATGGCCTTTCCACCCACGTGTTTGTTCAGCGACGTCAGTTCTCCTGCCTAGTTACGAGGGACAACTCGTGATTCTCCTCGAGGCTTGGTAGGGCAATTGGGACGCCTCTTCAGCTGAGGCGGGAGACCAAGTGTCCCTTTCCACGTGCCACAGGAATCCTGGGACTCCTAAGAAGTTTCACGAGGAGTCAGGCATCGTCTCCTTTGGAGGCACTGATCTCCGTGTACCTCTGGAGTTTTCAAAGGATGTGAGGTCTCCGGTCGCGATGAGGTGGGGAACTAGGTCCTTCTCTGTGGTCTCCACAGGGGATTCAGACATCCTTTCGTCTTGGGAGATGCAAGACGAGCCTGCATTCAAGTCACTGCAGGGATATCCGGCCTTATTTCGAGTCAGGGCATCGCGGTGTCCATTCCACTTGAGGCCGCAAACTCAGGGTCCCTCTCACATACCTAGAGCTGAGAGAAGCCTCCTCTTGAGGTGCTTGTGGTAAGGTGGTATTCCTCTGGATTCGAAGCCAGGGACTAACCTCTCATCTCGAGTTGATTTTTGGTCCACGGAGCTCTTTCTTGTTGCTCCAGTGACCTCAGGAGCCCTCTAGCCTTGAAACAGTGTTCTTGGGGTTTCTCTGGAGTGCCATCAAGGAAATCAAGGCTCCTTTCATGTGTGATGTGCAACACGGAATTGCTCTGCACCCAGTGCAGGGGAATCGGGCCTCATTTCGCAGCGAGGGGGAAGTCTCATGGTTTTTCTCGAGTTGCGGCGGGAACCTGCGGTATATTCTCGAGTTACGATGGGGATGGCCCTTCCACCCACGTGTTTGTTCAGCATCGTTAGGACTCCTGCATAGTTGCGAGGGACAACTCGGGATTCTCCTCGAGGCTTGGCAGGGCACTTGGAACGCCTCTCCAGCTGAGGCGGGAGACCAAGGGTCCCTTTCCACGTGCCACAGGAATCCTGGGACTCCTATCAAGTTTCACGAGGAGTCAGGCATCGTCTCCTTTGGAGGCACTGATCTCCGCGTACCTCTGGAGTTTTCAAAGGATGTGAGGCCTCCGGTCGCCATGAGGTGGGGAACTAGGTCTTTCTCTGTGGTCTCCACAGGGGATTCAGACATCCTCTCGTCTTGGGAGATGCAAGACGAGCCTGCATTCAAGTCACTGCAGGGATATCCGGCCTTATTTCGAGTCAGGGAATCGCAGTGTCCATTCCACTTGAGGCCGCAAACTCAGGGCCCCACTCACATACCTAGAGCTGAGAGAAGCCTCCTCTTGAGGGGCTTGTGGTAAGGTGGTATTCCTGTGGAGTCGAAGCCAGGGACTAACCTCTCATCTCGAGTTGATTTTTGATCCACGGAGCTCTTTCGTGTTGCTACAGTGAAGTCAGGATCCCTCTAGCCTGAAACAGTGTTCTTGGCGTTTTTCTGGAGTGCCACCAAGGAAATCAAGGCTCCTTTCATGTGTGATGTGCAACACGGAATTGCTCTGCACGCAGTGCAGGGGAATCGGGCCACATCTCGCGGCGAGGGGGAAGTCTCATGGTTTTTCTCGAGTTGCGGCGGGAACCTGGGGTATATTCTCGAGTTACGACGGGGATGGCCCTTTCAACCACGTGTTTGTTCAGCGACGTCAGGACTCCTGCCTAGTTGCGAGGGACAACTCGGGATTCTCCTCGAGGCTTGGCAGGGCAATTGGGACGCCTCTCTAGCTGAGGCGGGAGATCAAGGGTCCCTATCCACGTGCACAGGGATCCTGGGACTTCTATCAAGTTTCACGAGGAGTCAGGCATCGTCTCCTTTGGAGGCACTGATCTCCGTGTACCTCTGGAGTTTTCAAAGGATGTGAGGCCTCCGGTCGCGATGAAGTGGGGAACTAGGTCTTTCTCTGTGGTCTCCACAGGGGATTCAGACATCCTTTCATCTTGGGAGATGCAAGACGAGTCTGCATTCAAGTCACTGCAGGGATATCCGGCCTTATTTCGAGCCAGGGCATGGCGGTGTCCATTCCACTTGAGGCCGCAAACTCAGGGTCCCTCTCACATACCTAGAGCTGAGAGAAGCCTCCTCTTGAGGTGCTTGTGGTAAGGTGGTATTCCTCTGGAGTCGAAGCCAGGGACTAACCTCTCATCTCGAGTTGATTTTTGGTCCACGGAGCTCTTTCGTGTTGCTACAGTGACCTCAGGATCCCTCTAGCCTTGAAACAGTGTTCTTGGGGTTTCTCTGGAGTGCCACCAAGGAAATCAAGGCTCCTTTCATGTGTGATGTGCAACACGGAATTGCTCTGCACGCAGTGCAGGGGAATCGGGCCTCATCTCGCGGCGAGTGGGAAGTCTCATGGTTTTTCTCGAGTTGCGGCGGGAACCTGGGGTATATTCTCGAGTTACGACGGGGATGGCCCTTCCACACACGTGTTTGTTCAGCGACGGTAGGACTCCTGCCTAGTTGCGAGGGACAACTCGGGATTCTCCTCGAGGCTTCGCAGGGCAATTGGGACGCCTCTCCAGCTGAGGCGGGAGACCAAGGGTCCCTTTCCACGTGCCACAGGAATCCTGGGACTCCTATCAAGTTTCACGAGGAGTCAGGCATCGTCTCCTTTGGAGGCACTGATCTCCGCGTACCTCTGGAGTTTTCAAAGGATGTGAGGCCTACGGTCGCCATGAGGTGGGGGACTAGGTCTTTCTCTGTGGTCTCCACAGGGGATTCAGACATCCTTTCGTCTTGGGAGATGCAAGACGAGCCTGCATTCAAGTCACTGCGGGAATATCCGGCCTTATTTCGAGTCAGGGCATCGCGGTGTCCATTCCACTTGAGGCCGCAAACTCAGGGTCCCTCTCACATACCTAGAGCTGAGAGAAGCCTCCTCTTGAGGTGCTTGTGGTAAGGTGGTATTCCTCTGGAGTCGAAGCCAGGGACTAACCTCTCATCTCGAGTTGATTTTTGGTCCACGGAGCTCTTTCGTGTTGCTACAGTGACCTCAGGATCCCTCTAGCCTTGAAACAGTGTTCTTGGGGTTTCTCTGGAGTGCCATCAAGGAAATCAAGGCTCCTTTCATGTGTGATGTGCAACACGGAATTGCTCTGCACGCAGTGCAGGCAATCGGGCCTCATCTCACGGCGAGGGGGAAGTCTCATGGTTTTTCTCGAGTTGCGGCGGGAACGTGGGGAATATTCTCGAGTTACAACGGGGATGGCCCTTCCACACACGTGTTACTTCAGCGACGTCAGGACTCCTGAGTAGTTGCGAGGGACAACTCGGGATTCTCCTCGAGGCTTGGCAGGGCAATTGGGACGCCTCTCCAGGTGAGGCGGGAGAGCAAGTGTCCCTTTCCATGTGCCACAGGAATCCTGGGACTCCTATCAAGTTTCACGAGGAGTCAGGCATCGTCTCCTTTGGAGGCACTGATTGCCGCGTACCTCTGGAGTTTTCAAAGGATGTGAGGCCTCCGGTCGCGATGAGGTGGGGAACTAGGTCTTTCTCTGTGGTCTCCACAGGGGATTCAGACATCCTTTCGTCTTGGGGGATGCAAGACGAGCCTGCATTCAAGTCACTGCAGGGATATCCGGCCTTATTTCGAGTCAGGGCATCGCGGTGTCCATTCCACTTGAGGCCGCAAACTCAGGGTCCCTCTCACATACCTAGAGCTGAGAGAAGCCTCCTCTTGAGGTGCTTGTGGTAAGGTGGTATTCCTCTGGAGTCGAAGCCAGGGACTAACCTCTCATCTCGAGTTGATTTTTGGGCCACGGAGCTCTTTCGTGTTGCTACAGTGACCTCAGGATCCCTCTAGCCTTGAAACAGTGTTCTTGGGGTTTCTCTGGAGTGCCATCAAGGAAATCAAGGCTCCTTTCATGTGTGATGTGCAACACGGAATTGCTCTGCACACAGTGGAGGGGAATCGGGCCTCATCTCGCGGCGAGTGGGAAGTCTCATGGTTTTTCTCGAGTTGCGGCGGGAACCTGGGGTATATTCTCGAGTTACGACGGGGATGGCCCTTCCACCCACGTGTTTATTCAGCGACGGCAGGACTCCTGCCTAATTGCGAGGGACAACTCGGGATTCTCCTCGAGGCTTCGCAGGGCAATTGGGACGCCTCTCCAGCTGAGGCGGGAGACCAAGTGTCCCTTTCCACGTGCCACAGGAATCCTGGGACTCGTATCAAGTTTCACGAGGAGTCAGGCATCGTCTCCTTTGAAGGCACTGATCTCCGCTTACCTCTGGAGTTTTCAAAGGATGTGAGGCCTCCGGTCGCCATAAGGTGGGGAACTAGGTCTTTCTCTGTGGTCTCCACAGGGGATTCAGACATCCTTTCGTCTTGGGAGATGCAAGACGAGCCTGCATTCAAGTCACTGCGGGGATATCCGGCCTTATTTCGAGTCAGGGCATCGCGGTGTCCATTCCACTTGAGGCCGCAAACTCAGGGTCCCTCTCACATACCTAGAGCTGAGAGAAGCCTCATCTTGAGGTGCTTGTGGTAAGGAGGTATTCCTCTGGAGTCGAAGCCAGGGACTAACCTCTCATCTCGAGTTGATTTTTGGTCCATGGAGCTCTTTCGTGTTGCTACAGTGACCTCAGGATCCCTCTAGCCTTGAAACAGTGTTCTTGGGGTTTCTCTGGACTGCCACCTAGGAAATCAAGGCTCCTTTCATGTGTGATGTGCAACACGGAATTGCTCTGCACGCAGTGCAGGGGAATCGGGCCTCATCTCGCGGCGAGGGGGAAGTCTCATGGTTTTTCTCGAGTTGCGGCGGGAACCTGGGGTATACTCTCGAGTTACGATGGGGATGGTCCTTCCACCCACGTGTTTGTTCAGCGACGTCAGGACTCCTGCCTAGTTGCGAGGGACAACTCGGGATTCTCCTCGAGGCTTGGCAGGGCAATTGGGACGCCTCTCCAGCTGAGGCGTGAGACCAAGGGTTCCTTTCCATGTGCCACAGGAATCCTGGGACTCCTATCAAGTTTCACGAGGAGTCAGGCATCGTCTCCTTTGGAGGCACTGATGGCCGCGTACCTCTGGAGTTTTCAAAGGATGTGAGGCCTCCGGTCGCGATGAGGTGGGGAACTAGGTCTTTCTCTGTGGTCTCCTCAAGGGATTCAGACATCCTTTCGTCTTGGGGGATGCAAGACGAGCCTGCATTCAAGTCACTGCAGGGATATCCGGCCTTATTTCGAGTCAGGGCATCGCGGTGTCCATTCCACTTGAGGCCGCAAAATCAGGGTCCCTCTCACATACATAGAGCTGAGAGAAGCCTCCTGTTGAGGTGCTTGTGGTAAGGTGGTATTCCTCTGGAGTCGAAGCCAGGGACTAACCTCTCATCTCGAGTTGATTTTTGGTCCATGGAGCTCTTTCGTGTTGCTACAGTGACCTCAGGATCCCTCTAGCCTTGAAACAGTGTTCTTGGGGTTTCTCTGGAGTGCCATCAAGGAAATCAAGGTTCCTTTCATGTGTGATGTGCAACACGGAATTGCTCTGCACGCAGTGCAGGGGAATCGGGCCTCATCTCGCGGCGAGGGGAAAGTCTCATGGTTTTTCTCGAGTTGCGGCGGGAACCTGGTGTATATTCTCGAGTAACGACGGGGATGGCCCTTTCAACCACGTGTTTATTCAGCGACGTCAGGACTCCTGCCTAGTTGCGAGGGACAACTCGGGATTCTCCTCGAGGCTTGGCAGGGCAATTGGGACGCCTCTCTAGCTGAGGCGGGAGATCAAGTGTCCCTATCCACGAGCACAGGAATCCTGGGACTCCTATCAAGTTTCACGAGGAGTCAGGCATCGTCTCCTTTGGAGGCACTGATCTCCGTGTACCTCTGGAGTTTTCAAAGGATGTGAGGCCTCCGGTCGCGATGAGGTGGGGAACTAGGTCTTTCTCTGTGGTCTCCACAGGGGATTCAGACATCCTTTCATCTTGGGAGATGCAAGACGAGCCTGCATTCAAGTCACTGCAGGGATATCCGGCCTTATTTCGAGCCAGGGCATGGCGGTGTCCATTCCACTTGAGGCCGCAAACTCAGGGTCCCTCTCACATACCTAGAGCTGAGAGAAGCCTCCTCTTGAGGTGTTTGTGGTAAGGTGGTATTCCTCTGGAGTCGAAGCCAGGGACTAACCTCTCATCTCGAGTTGATTTTTGGTCCACGGAGCTCTTTCGTGTTGCTACAGTGACCTCAGGATCCCTCTAGCCTTGAAACAGTGTTCTTGGGGTTTCTCTGGAGTGCCACCAAGGAAATCAAGGCTCCTTTCATGTGTGATGTGCAACACGGAATTGCTCTGCACGCAGTGCAGGGGAATCGGGCCTCATCTCGCGGCGAGGGGGAAGTCTCATGGTTTTTCTCGAGTTGCGGCGGGAACCTGGGGTATATTCTCGAGTTACGACGGGGAAGGCCCTTCCACACACGTGTTTGTTCAGCGACGGTAGGACTCCTGCCTAGTTGCGAGGGACAACTCGGGATTCTCCTCGAGGCTTCGCAGGGCAATTGGGACGCCTTTCCAGCTGAGGCGGGAGACCAAGGGTCCCTTTCCACGTGCCACAGGAATCCTGGGACTCCTGTCAAGTTTCATGAGGAGTCAGGCATCGTCTCCTTTGGAGGCAGTGATCTCCGCTTACCTCTGGAGTTTTCAAAGGATATAAGGAATCCGGTCGCGATGAGGTGGGGAACTAGGTCTTTCTCTGTGGTCTCCAGAGGAGATTCAGACATCCTTTCATCTTGGGAGATGCAAGACGAGCCTGCATTCAAGTCACTGCAGGGATATCCGGCCTTCTTTCGAGTCAGGGCATCGCGGTGTCCATTCCACTTGAGGCCGCAAACTCAGGGTCCCTCTCACATACCTAGAGCTGAGAGAAGCCTCCTCTTGAGGTGCTTGTGGTAAGGTGGTATTCCTCTGGATTCGAAGCCAGGGACTAACCTCTCATCTCGAGTTGATTTTTGGTCCACGGAGCTCTTTCGTGTTGCTACAGTGACGTCAGGATCCCTCTAGCCTCGAAACAGTGTTCTTGGGGTTTCTCTGGAGTGCTACCAAGGAAATCAAGGCTCCTTTCATGTGTGATGTGCAACACGGAATTGCTCTGCACGCAGTGCAGGGGAATCGGGCCTCATCTCGCGGCGAGGGGGAAGTCTCATGGTTTTTCTCGAGTTGCGGCGGGAACCTGGGGTATATTCTCGAGTTACGACAGGGATGGCCCTTCCACACACGTGTTGCTTCAGCGACGTCAGGACTCCTGCCTAGTTGCGAGGGACAACTGGGGATTCTCCTCCAAGCTTGGCAGGGCAATTGGGACGCCTCTCCAGCTGAGGCGAAAGACCAAGGGTCCCTTCCCATGTGCCACAGGAATCCTGGGACTCCTATCAAGTTTCACGAGGAGTCAGGCATCGTCTCCTTTGGAGGCACTGATCTCCGCATACCTCTGGAGTTTTCAAAGGATGTGAGGCCTCAGGTCGCTATGAGGTGGGGAACTAGGTCTTTCTCTGTGGTCTCCACAGGGGATTCAGACATCCTTTCGTCTTGGGGGATGCAAGACGAGCCTGCATACAAGTCACTGCAGGGATATCCGGCCTTATTTCGAGTCAGGGCATCGCGGTGTCCATTCCACTTGAGGCCGCAAACTCCGGGTCCTTCTCACATACCTAGAGCTGAGAGAAGCCTCCTCTTGAGGTGCTTGTGGTAAGGTGGTATTCCTCTGGAGTCGAAGCCAGGGACTAACCTCTCATCTCGAGTTGATTTTTGGTCCACGGAGCTCTTTCTTGTTGCTACAGTGACCTCAGGATCCCTCTAGCCTTGAAACAGTGTTCTTGGGGTTTCTCTGGAGTGCCACCAAGGAAATCAAGGCCCCTTTCATGTGTGATGTGCAACACGGAATTGCTCTGCACGCAGTGCAGGGGAATCGGGCCTCATCTCGCGGCGAGGGGGAAGTCTCATGGTTTTTCTCGAGTTGCGGCGGGAACCTGGGGTATATTCTCGAGTTACGACGGGGATGGCCCTTCCACCCACGTGTTTGTTCAGCGACGTCAGGACTCTTGCCTAGTTGCGAGGGACAACTCGGGATTCTCCTCGAGGCTTGGCAGGGCAATTGGGACGCCTCTCCAGCTGAGGCGGGAGACCAAGGGTCCCTTTCCACGTGCCACAGGAATCCTGGGACTCCTATCAAGTTTGATGAAGAGTAGGGCATCATCTCCTTTAGAGGCACTGATCTCCGCGTACCTCTGGAGTTTTCAAAGGATGTGAGGCCTCCGGTCGCGATGAGGTGGGGAACTAGGTCTTTCTCTGTGGTCTCCACAGGGGATTCAGACATCCTTTCGTCTTGGGAGATGCAAGACTAGCCTGCATTCAAGTCACTGCAGGGATATCCGGCCTTATTTCGAGTCAGGGCATCGCGGTGTCCATTCCACTTGAGGCCGCAAACTCAGGGTCCCTCTCACTTACCTAGAGCTGAGAGAAGCCTCCTCTTGAGGTGCTTGTGGTAAGGTGGAATTCCTCTGGAGTCGAAGCCAGGGACTAACCTCTCATCTCGAGTTGATTTTTGGTCCACGGAGATCTTTCGTGTTGCTACAGTGACCTCAGGATCCCTCTAGCCCTGAAACAGTGTTCTTGGAGTTTCTCTGGAGTGCCATCAAGGAAATCAAAGCTCCTTTCATGCGTGATGTGCAACACGGAATTGCTCTGCATGCAGTGCAGGGGAATCAGGCCTCATCTCGCGGCGAGGGGGAAGTCTCATGGTTTTTCTCGAGTTGCGGCGGGAACCTGGGGTACATTCTCGAGTTACGACGGGGATGGCCCTTCCACCCACGTGTTTGTTCAGCGACGGCAGGACTCCTGCCTGGTTGCGTGGGACAACTCGGGATTCTCCTCGAGGCTTGGCAGGGCAATTGGGACGCCTCTCCAGCTGAGGCGGGAGACCAAGGGTCCCTTTCCACGTGCCACAGGAATCCTGGGACTCCTATCAAGTTTCACGAGGAGTCAGGCATCGTCTCCTTTGGAGGCACTGATCTCCGCGTACCTCTGGAGTTTTCAAAGGATGTGAGGCCTCCGGTCGTGATGAGGTGGGGAACTAGGTCTTTCTCTGTGGTCTCCACAGGGGATTCAGACATCCTTTCGTCTTGGGAGATGCAAGATGAGCCTGCATTCAAGTCACTGCAGGGATATCCGGCCTTATTTCGAGTCAGGGCATCGCGGTGTACGTTCCACTTGAGGCCGCAAACTCAGGGTCCCTCTCACATACCTAGAGCTGAGAGAAGCCTGCTCTTGAGATGCTTGTGGTAAGGTGGTATTCCTCTGGAGTCGAAGCCAGGGACTAACCTCTCATCTCGAGTTGATTTGTGGTCCACAGAGCTCTTTTGTATTGCCTTGAAACAGTGTTCTTGGGGTTTCTCTGGAGTGCCATCAAGGAAATCAAGGCTCCTTTCATGTGTGATGTGCAACACGAAATTGCTCTGCACGCAGTGCAGGGGAATCGGGCCTCTTCTCACGGCGAGGGGGAAGTCTCATGGTTTTTTTCGAGTTGCGGCACGAACCTGGGGTATATTCTCGAGTTACGACGGGGATGGCCCTTCCACACACGTGTTTGTTCAGCGACGTCAGGACTCCTGACTAGTTGCGAGGGACAACTCGGGATTCTCCTCGAGGCTTGGCAGGGCAATTGGGACGCCTCTCCAGCTGAGGCGGGAGACCAAGGGTCCCTTTCCACGTGCCACAGGAATCCTGGGACTCCTATCAAGTTTCACGAGGAGTCAGGCATCGTCTCCTTTGGAGGCACTGATCTCCGCGTAGCTCTGGAGTTTTCAAAGGATATGAGGCCTCCGGTCGCGATGAGGTGGGGAACTAGGTCTTTCTCTGTGGTCTACACAGGGGATTCAGACATCCTTTCGTCTTGTGAGATGCAAGACGAGCCTGCATTCAAGTCACTGCGGGGATATCCGGCTTTATTTCCAGTTAGGGCATCGCGGTGTACATTCCACTTGAGGCTGCAAACTCAGGGTCCCTCTCACATACCTAGAGCTGAGAGAAGCCTCCTCTTGAGGTGCTTGTGGTAAGGTGGTATTCCTCTGGAGTCGAAGCCAGGGACTAACCCCTCATCTCGAGTTGATTTGTGGTCCACATAGCTCTTTCGTGTTGCTACAGTGACCTCAGGATCCCTCTTGCCTTGAAACAGTGTTCTTGGGGTTTCTCTGGAGTGCCATCAAGGAAATCAAGGCTCCTTTCATGTGTGATGTGCAACACGGAATTGCTCTGCACGCAGTGCAGGGGAATCGGGCCTCATCTCGCGGCGAGGGGGAAGTCTCATGGTTTTTCTCGAGTTGCAGCGGGAACCTCGGGTATATTCTCGAGTTACTACGGGGATGGCCATTCCACCCACGTGTTTGTTCAGCGACATCAGGACTTCTGCCTAGTTGCGAGGGACAACTCGGGATTCTCCTCGAGGCTTGGGAGGGCAATTGGGACGCCTCTCCAGCTGAGGCGGGAGACCAAGGGTCCCTTTCCATGTGCCACAGGAATCCTGGGACTCCTATCAAGTTTCACGAGGAGTCAGGCATCGTCTCCTTTGGAGGCACTGATCTCCGCGTACCTCTGGAGTTTTCAAAGGATGTGAGGCCTCAGGTCGCGATGAGGTGGGGAACTAGGTCTTTCTCTGTGGTCTCCACAGGGGATTCAGACATCCTTTCGTCTTGGGGGATGCAAGACGAGCCTGCATTCAAGTCACTGCAGGGATATCCGGCCTTATTTCGAGTCAGGGCATCGCGGTGTCCATTCCACTTGAGGCCGCAAACTCAGGGTCCCTCTCACATACCTAGAGCTGAGAGAAGCCTCCTCTTGAGGTGCTTGTGGTAAGGTGGTATTCCTCTGGAGTCGAAGCCAGGGACTAACCTCTCATCTCGAGTTGATTTTTGGTCCACGGAGCTCTTTCGTGTTGCTACAGTGACCTCAGGATCCCTCTAGCCTTGAAACAGTGTTCTTGGGGTTTCTCTGGAGTGCTACCAAGTAAATCAAGGCTCCTTTCATGTGTGATGTGCAACACGGAATTGCTCTGCACGCAGTGCAGCTGAATCGGGCCTCATCTCACGGCGAGGGGGAAGTCTCATGGTTTCTCTCGAGTTGCGGCGGAAACCTGGGATATATTCTCGAGTTACGACGGGGATGGCCCTTCCACACACGTGTTTGTTCAGTGACGTCAGGACTCCTGCCTAGTTGCGAGGGACAACTCGGGATTCTCCTCGAGGCTTGGCAGGGCAATTGGGATGCCTCTTCAGCTGAGGCGGGAGACCAAGGATCCCTTTCCACGTGCCACCGGTATCCTGGGACTCCTATCAAGTTTCACGAGGAGTCAGGCATCGTCTCCTTTGGAGGCACTGATCTCCGCGTAGCTCTGGAGTTTTCAAAGGATATGAGGCTTCCGGTCGCGATGAGGTGGGGAACTAGGTCTTTCTCTGTGGTCTCCACAGGGGATTCAGACATCCTTTCTTCTTGGGAGATGCAAGACGAGCCTGTTCAAGTCACTGCAGGGATATCCGGCCTTATTTCGAGTCAGGGCATCGCGGTGTCCATTCCACTTGAGGCCGCAAACTCAGGGCCCCTCTCACATACCTATAGCTGAGAGAAGCCTCCTCTTGAGGTGCTTGTGGTAAGGTGGTATTCCTCTGGAGTCGAAGCCAGGGACTAACCTCTCATATCGAGTTGATTTTTGGTCCACGGAGCTCTTTCATGTTGCTACAGTGACGTCAGGATCCCTCTAGCCTCGAAACAGTGTTCTTGGGGTTTCTCTGGAGTGCTGCCAAGGAAATCAAGGCTCCTTTCATGTGTGATGTGCAACACGGAATTGCTCTGCACGCAGTGCAGGGGAATCGGGCCTCATCTCGCGGCGAGGGGGAAGTCTCATGGTTTTTCTCGAGTTGCGGCGGAAACCTGGGGTATATTCTCGAGTTACGACGGGGATGGCCCTTCCACACACGTGTTTCTTCAGCGACGTCAGGACTCCTGCCTAGTTGCGAGGGACAACTCGGGATTCTCCTCGAAGCTTGGCAGGGCAATTGGGACGCCTCTCCAGCTGAGGCGGGAGACCAAGGGTCCCTTCCCATGTGCCACACGAATCCTGGGACTCCTATCAAGTTTCACGAAGAGTCAGGCATCCTCTCCTTTGGAGGCACTGATCTCCGCGTACCTCTGGAGTTTTCAAAGGATGTGAGGCCTCCGGTCGTGATGAGGTGGGGAACTAGGTCTTTCTCTGTGGTCTCCACAGGGGATTCAGACATCCTTTCGTCTTGGGAGATGCAAGACGAGCCTGCATTCAAGTCACTGCAGGGATATCCGGCCTTATTTCGAGTCAGGGCATCGCGGTGTCCATTCCACTTGAGGCCGCCAACTCAGGGTCCCTCTCACATACCTAGAGCTGAGAGAAGCCTCCTCTTGAGGTGCTTGTGGTAAGGTGGTATTCCTCTGGAGTCGAAGCCAGGGACTAACCTCTGATCTCGAGTTGATTTTTGGTCCACGGAGTTCTTTCGTGTTGCTACAGGGACCTCAGGATCCCTCTAGCCTTGAAACAGTGTTCTTGGGGTTTCTCTGGAGTGCCATCAGGGAAATCAAGGCTCCTTTCATGTGTGATGTGCAACACGGAATTGCTCTGCACGCAGTGCAGGGGAATCAGGCCTAATCTCGCGGCGAGGGGGAAGTCTCATGGTTTTTCTCGAGTTGCGGCGGGTACCTGGGGTATATTCTCGAGTTACGACGGGGATGGCCCTTCCACCCACGTGTTTGTTCAGCGACATCAGGACTCCTGCCTAGTTGCGAGGGACAACTCGGGATTCTCCTCGAAGCTTGGCAGGGCAATTGGGACGCCTCTCCACCTGAGGCGGGAGACCAAGGATCCCTTTCCACGTGCCACAGGAATCCTGGGACTCCTATCAAGTTTCACGAGGAGTCAGGCATCATCTCCTTTGGAGGCACTGATCTCCGTGTACCTCTGGAGTTTTCAAAGGATGTGAGGCCTCCGGTTGCGATGAGGTGGGGAACTAGGTCTTTCTCTGTGGTCTCCACAGGGGATTCAGACATCCTTTCGTCTTCGGAGATGCAAGACGAGCCTGCATTCAAGTCACTGCAGGGATATCCGGCCTTATTTCGAGTCAGGGCATCGCGGTGTCCATTCCACTTGAGGCCACAAACTCAGGGTCCCTCTCACATACCTAGAGCTGAGAGAAGCCTCCTCTTGAGGTGCTTGTGGTAAGGTGGTATTCCTCTGGAGTCGAAGCCAGGGACTAACCTCTCATCTCGAGTTGATTTTTGGTCCATGGAGCTCTTTCGTGTTGTTACAGTGACCTCAGGATCCCTCTAGCCTTGAAACAGTGTTCTTGGGGTTTCTCTGGAGTGCCATCAAGGAAATCAAGGCTCCTTTCATGTGTGATGTGCAACACGGAATTGCTCTGCACGCAGTGCAGGGGAATCGGGCCTCATCTCGCGGCGAGGGGGAAGTCTCATGGTTTTTCTCGAGTTGTGGCGGGAACCTGCGGTATATTCCCGAGTTACGACGGGGATGGCCCTTCCACACACGTGTTTCTTCAGGAACGTCAGGACTCTTGCCTAGTTGCGAGGGACAACTCAGGATTCTCCTCGAGGCTTGGCAGGGCAATTGGGACGCCTCTCCAGCTGAGGCGGGAGACCAAGGGTCCCTTTCCACGTGCCACAGGAATCCTGGGACTCCTATCAAGTTTCACGAGGAGTCAGGCATCGTCTCCTTTGGAGGCAGTGATCTCCGCGTACCTCTGGAGTTTTCAAAGGATATAAGGAATCCGGTCGCGATGAGGT
The DNA here is from genome assembly GCF_910594005.1 of Cervus elaphus. Classification (NCBI taxonomy): domain Eukaryota; kingdom Metazoa; phylum Chordata; class Mammalia; order Artiodactyla; family Cervidae; genus Cervus; species Cervus elaphus. Next base: position 76,761 of record NW_025316721.1, on the reverse strand, counting down.
GGGGAACTAGGTCTTTCTCTGTGGTCTCCACAGGGGATTCAGACATCCTTTCGTCCTGGGGGATGCAAGCCGAGCCTGCATTCAAGTCACTGCAGGGATATCCGGCCTTATTTCGAGTCAGGGCATCCCGGTGTCCATTCCACTTGAGGCCGCAAACTCAGGGTCCCTCTCACATACCTAGAGCTGAGAGAAGCCTCCTCTTGAGGTGCTTGTGGTAAGGTGGTATTCCTCTGGAGTCGAAGCCAGGGACTAACCTCTCATCTCGAGTTGATTTTTGGTCCATGGAGCTCTTTCGTGTTGCTACAGTGACCTCAGGATCCCTCTAGCCTTGAAACAGTGTTCTTGGGGTTTCTCTGGAGTGCCATCAAGGAAATCAAGGCTCCTTTCATGTGTGATGTGCAACACGGAATTGCTCTGCACGCAGTGCAGGGGAATCGGGCCTCATCTCGCGGCGAGGGGGAAGTCTCATGGTTTTTCTCGAGTTGCGGCGGGAACCTGGGGTATATTCTCGAGTTACGACGGGGATGGCCCTTCCACCCACATGTTTGTTCAGCGACGTCAGGACTCCTGCCTAGTTGCGAGGGACAACTCGGGATTCTCCTCGATGCTTGGCAGGGCAATTGGGACGCCTCTCCACCTGAGGCGGGAGACCAAGGGTCCCTTTCCATGTGCCACAGGAATCCTGGGACTCCTATCAAGTTTCACGAGGAGTCAGGCATCGTCTCCTTTGGAGGCACTGATCTCCGTGTACCTCTGGAGTTTTCAAAGGATGTGAGGCCTCCGGTTGCGATGAGGTGGGGAACTAGGTCTTTCTCTGTGGTCTCCACAGGGGATTCAGACATCCTTTCGTCTTCGGAGATGCAAGACGAGCCTGCATTCAAGTCACTGCAGGGATATCCGGCCTTATTTCGAGTCAGGGCATCGCGGTGTCCATTCCACTTGAGGCCGCAAACTCAGGGTCCCTCTCACATACCTAGAGCTGAGAGAAGCCTCCTCTTGAGGTGCTTGTGGTAAGGTGGTATTCCTCTGGAGTCGAAGCCAGGGACTAACCTCTCATCTCGAGTTGATTTTTGGTCCACGGAGCTCTTTCGTGTTGCTACAGTGACCTCAGGATCCCTCTAGCCTTGAAACAGTGTTCTTGGGGTTTCTCTGGAGTGCTACCAAGTAAATCAAGGCTCCTTTCATGTGTGATGTGCAACACGGAATTGCTCTGCACGCAGTGCAGCTGAATCGGGCCTCATCTCACGGCGAGGGGGAAGTCTCATGGTTTCTCTCGAGTTGCGGCGGAAACCTGGGATATATTCTCGAGTTACGACGGGGATGGCCCTTCCACACACGTGTTTGTTCAGTGACGTCAGGACTCCTGCCTAGTTGCGAGGGACAACTCGGGATTCTCCTCGAGGCTTGGCAGGGCAATTGGGATGCCTCTTCAGCTGAGGCGGGAGACCAAGGATCCCTTTCCACGTGCCACCGGTATCCTGGGACTCCTATCAAGTTTCACGAGGAGTCAGGCATCGTCTCCTTTGGAGGCACTGATCTCCGCGTAGCTCTGGAGTTTTCAAAGGATATGAGGCTTCCGGTCGCGATGAGGTGGGGAACTAGGTCTTTCTCTGTGGTCTCCACAGGGGATTCAGACATCCTTTCTTCTTGGGAGATGCAAGACGAGCCTGTTCAAGTCACTGCAGGGATATCCGGCCTTATTTCGAGTCAGGGCATCGCGGTGTCCATTCCACTTGAGGCCGCAAACTCAGGGCCCCTCTCACATACCTATAGCTGAGAGAAGCCTCCTCTTGAGGTGCTTGTGGTAAGGTGGTATTCCTCTTGAGTCGAAGCCAGGGACTAACCTCTCATATCGAGTTGATTTTTGGTCCACGGAGCTCTTTCATGTTGCTACAGTGACGTCAGGATCCCTCTAGCCTCGAAACAGTGTTCTTGGGGTTTCTCTGGAGTGCTACCAAGGAAATCAAGGCTCCTTTCATGTGTGATGTGCAACACGGAATTGCTCTGCACGCAGTGCAGGGGAATCGGGCCTCATCTCGCGGCGAGGGGGAAGTCTCATGGTTTTTCTCGAGTTGCGGCGGAAACCTGGGGTATATTCTCGAGTTACGACGGGGATGGCCCTTCCACACACGTGTTTCTTCAGCGACGTCAGGACTCCTGCCTAGTTGCGAGGGACAACTCGGGATTCTCCTCGAAGCTTGGCAGGGCAATTGGGACGCCTCTCCAGCTGAGGCGGGAGACCAAGGGTCCCTTCCCATGTGCCACACGAATCCTGGGACTCCTATCAAGTTTCACGAAGAGTCAGGCATCCTCTCCTTTGGAGGCACTGATCTCCGCGTACCTCTGGAGTTTTCAAAGGATGTGAGGCCTCCGGTCGTGATGAGGTGGGGAACTAGGTCTTTCTCTGTGGTCTCCACAGGGGATTCAGACATCCTTTCGTCTTGGGAGATGCAAGACGAGCCTGCATTCAAGTCACTGCAGGGATATCCGGCCTTATTTCGAGTCAGGGCATCGCGGTGTCCATTCCACTTGAGGCCGCCAACTCAGGGTCCCTCTCACATACCTAGAGCTGAGAGAAGCCTCCTCTTGAGGTGCTTGTGGTAAGGTGGTATTCCTCTGGAGTCGAAGCCAGGGACTAACCTCTGATCTCGAGTTGATTTTTGGTCCACGGAGTTCTTTCGTGTTGCTACAGGGACCTCAGGAGCCCTCTAGCCTTGAAACAGTGTTCTTGGGGTTTCTCTGGAGTGCCATCAGGGAAATCAAGGCTCCTTTCATGTGTGATGTGCAACACGGAATTGCTCTGCACGCAGTGCAGGGGAATCAGGCCTAATCTCGCGGCGAGGGGGAAGTCTCATGGTTTTTCTCGAGTTGCGGCGGGTACCTGGGGTATATTCTCGAGTTACGACGGGGATGGCCCTTCCACCCACGTGTTTGTTCAGCGACATCAGGACTCCTGCCTAGTTGCGAGGGACAACTCGGGATTCTCCTCGAAGCTTGGCAGGGCAATTGGGACGCCTCTCCACCTGAGGCGGGAGACCAAGGGTCCCTTTCCACGTGCCACAGGAATCCTGGGACTCCTATCAAGTTTCACGAGGAGTCAGGCATCATCTCCTTTGGAGGCACTGATCTCCGTGTACCTCTGGAGTTTTCAAAGGATGTGAGGCCTCCGGTTGCGATGAGGTGGGGAACTAGGTCTTTCTCTGTGGTCTCCACAGGGGATTCAGACATCCTTTCGTCTTCGGAGATGCAAGACGAGCCTGCATTCAAGTCACTGCAGGGATATCCGGCCTTATTTCGAGTCAGGGCATCGCGGTGTCCATTCCACTTGAGGCCACAAACTCAGGGTCCCTCTCACATACCTAGAGCTGAGAGAAGCCTCCTCTTGAGGTGCTTGTGGTAAGGTGGTATTCCTCTGGAGTCGAAGCCAGGGACTAACCTCTCATCTCGAGTTGATTTTTGGTCCATGGAGCTCTTTCGTGTTGTTACAGTGACCTCAGGATCCCTCTAGCCTTGAAACAGTGTTCTTGGGGTTTCTCTGGAGTGCCATCAAGGAAATCAAGGCTCCTTTCATGTGTGATGTGCAACACGGAATTGCTCTGCACGCAGTGCAGGGGAATCGGGCCTCATCTCGCGGCGAGGGGGAAGTCTCATGGTTTTTCTCGAGTTGTGGCGGGAACCTGCGGTATATTCCCGAGTTACGACGGGGATGGCCCTTCCACACACGTGTTTCTTCAGGAACGTCAGGACTCTTGCCTAGTTGCGAGGGACAACTCAGGATTCTCCTCGAGGCTTGGCAGGGCAATTGGGACGCCTCTCCAGCTGAGGCGGGAGACCAAGGGTCCCTTTCCACGTGCCACAGGAATCCTGGGACTCCTATCAAGTTTCACGAGGAGTCAGGCCTCGTCTCCTTTGGAGGCAGTGATCTCCGCGTACCTCTGGAGTTTTCAAAGGATATAAGGAATCCGGTCGCGATGAGGTGGGGAACTAGGTCTTTCTCTGTGGTCTCCACAGGGGATTCAGACATCCTTTCGTCCTGGGGGATGCAAGCCGAGCCTGCATTCAAGTCACTGCAGGGATATCCGGCCTTATTTCGAGTCAGGGCATCCCGGTGTCCATTCCACTTGAGGCCGCAAACTCAGGGTCCCTCTCACATACCTAGAGCTGAGAGAAGCCTCCTCTTGAGGTGCTTGTGGTAAGGTGGTATTCCTCTGGAGTCGAAGCCAGGGACTAACCTCTCATCTCGAGTTGATTTTTGGTCCATGGAGCTCTTTCGTGTTGCTACAGTGACCTCAGGATCCCTCTAGCCTTGAAACAGTGTTCTTGGGGTTTCTCTGGAGTGCCATCAAGGAAATCAAGGCTCCTTTCATGTGTGATGTGCAACACGGAATTGCTCTGCACGCAGTGCAGGGGAATCGGGCCTCATCTCGCGGCGAGGGGGAAGTCTCATGGTTTTTCTCGAGTTGCGGCGGGAACCTGGGGTATATTCTCGAGTTACGACGGGGATGGCCCTTCCACCCACATGTTTGTTCAGCGACGTCAGGACTCCTGCCTAGTTGCGAGGGACAACTCGGGATTCTCCTCGATGCTTGGCAGGGCAATTGGGACGCCTCTCCACCTGAGGCGGGAGACCAAGGGTCCCTTTCCATGTGCCACAGGAATCCTGGGACTCCTATCAAGTTTCACGAGGAGTCAGGCATCGTCTCCTTTGGAGGCACTGATCTCCGTGTACCTCTGGAGTTTTCAAAGGATGTGAGGCCTCCGGTTGCGATGAGGTGGGGAACTAGGTCTTTCTCTGTGGTCTCCACAGGGGATTCAGACATCCTTTCGTCTTCGGAGATGCAAGACGAGCCTGCATTCAAGTCACTGCAGGGATATCCGGCCTTATTTCGAGTCAGGGCATCGCGGTGTCCATTCCACTTGAGGCCGCAAACTCAGGGTCCCTCTCACATACCTAGAGCTGAGAGAAGCCTCCTCTTGAGGTGCTTGTGGTAAGGTGGTATTCCTCTGGAGTCGAAGCCAGGGACTAACCTCTCATCTCGAGTTGATTTTTGGTCCACGGAGCTCTTTCGTGTTGCTACAGTGACCTCAGGATCCCTCTAGCCTTGAAACAGTGTTCTTGGGGTTTCTCTGGAGTGCTACCAAGTAAATCAAGGCTCCTTTCATGTGTGATGTGCAACACGGAATTGCTCTGCACGCAGTGCAGCTGAATCGGGCCTCATCTCACGGCGAGGGGGAAGTCTCATGGTTTCTCTCGAGTTGCAGCGGAAACCTGGGATATATTCTCGAGTTACGACGGGGATGGCCCTTCCACACACGTGTTTGTTCAGTGACGTCAGGACTCCTGCCTAGTTGCGAGGGACAACTCGGGATTCTCCTCGAGGCTTGGCAGGGCAATTGGGATGCCTCTTCAGCTGAGGCGGGAGACCAAGGATCCCTTTCCACGTGCCACCGGTATCCTGGGACTCCTATCAAGTTTCACGAGGAGTCAGGCATCGTCTCCTTTGGAGGCACTGATCTCCGCGTAGCTCTGGAGTTTTCAAAGGATATGAGGCTTCCGGTCGCGATGAGGTGGGGAACTAGGTCTTTCTCTGTGGTCTCCACAGGGGATTCAGACATCCTTTCTTCTTGGGAGATGCAAGACGAGCCTGTTCAAGTCACTGCAGGGATATCCGGCCTTATTTCGAGTCAGGGCATCGCGGTGTCCATTCCACTTGAGGCCGCAAACTCAGGGCCCCTCTCACATACCTATAGCTGAGAGAAGCCTCCTCTTGAGGTGCTTGTGGTAAGGTGGTATTCCTCTTGAGTCGAAGCCAGGGACTAACCTCTCATATCGAGTTGATTTTTGGTCCACGGAGCTCTTTCATGTTGCTACAGTGACGTCAGGATCCCTCTAGCCTCGAAACAGTGTTCTTGGGGTTTCTCTGGAGTGCTACCAAGGAAATCAAGGCTCCTTTCATGTGTGATGTGCAACACGGAATTGCTCTGCACGCAGTGCAGGGGAATCGGGCCTCATCGCGCGGCGAGGGGGAAGTCTCATGGTTTTTCTCGAGTTGCGGCGGAAACCTGGGGTATATTCTCGAGTTACGACGGGGATGGCCCTTCCACACACGTGTTTCTTCAGCGACGTCAGGACTCCTGCCTAGTTGCGAGGGACAACTCGGGATTCTCCTCGAAGCTTGGCAGGGCAATTGGGACGCCTCTCCAGCTGAGGCGGGAGACCAAGGGTCCCTTCCCATGTGCCACACGAATCCTGGGACTCCTATCAAGTTTCACGAAGAGTCAGGCATCCTCTCCTTTGGAGGCACTGATCTCCGCGTACCTCTGGAGTTTTCAAAGGATGTGAGGCCTCCGGTCGTGATGAGGTGGGGAACTAGGTCTTTCTCTGTGGTCTCCACAGGGGATTCAGACATCCTTTCGTCTTGGGAGATGCAAGACGAGCCTGCATTCAAGTCACTGCAGGGATATCCGGCCTTATTTCGAGTCAGGGCATCGCGGTGTCCATTCCACTTGAGGCCGCCAACTCAGGGTCCCTCTCACATACCTAGAGCTGAGAGAAGCCTCCTCTTGAGGTGCTTGTGGTAAGGTGGTATTCCTCTGGAGTCGAAGCCAGGGACTAACCTCTGATCTCGAGTTGATTTTTGGTCCACGGAGTTCTTTCGTGTTGCTACAGGGACCTCAGGATCCCTCTAGCCTTGAAACAGTGTTCTTGGGGTTTCTCTGGAGGTCCATCAGGGAAATCAAGGCTCCTTTCATGTGTGATGTGCAACACGGAATTGCTCTGCACGCAGTGCAGGGGAATCAGGCCTAATCTCGCGGCGAGGGGGAAGTCTCATGGTTTTTCTCGAGTTGCGGCGGGTACCTGGGGTATATTCTCGAGTTACGACGGGGATGGCCCTTCCACCCACGTGTTTGTTCAGCGACATCAGGACTCCTGCCTAGTTGCGAGGGACAACTCGGGATTCTCCTCGAAGCTTGGCAGGGCAATTGGGACGCCTCTCCACCTGAGGCGGGAGACCAAGGGTCCCTTTCCACGTGCCACAGGAATCCTGGGACTCCTATCAAGTTTCACGAGGAGTCAGGCATCATCTCCTTTGGAGGCACTGATCTCCGTGTACCTCTGGAGTTTTCAAAGGATGTGAGGCCTCCGGTTGCGATGAGGTGGGGAACTAGGTCTTTCTCTGTGATCTACACAGGGGATTCAGACATCCTTTCGTCTTCGGAGATGCAAGATGAGCCTGCATTCAAGTCACTGCAGGGATATCCGGCCTTATTTCGAGTCAGGGCATCGCGGTGTCCATTCCACTTGAGGCCACAAACTCAGGGTCCCTCTCACATACCTAGAGCTGAGAGAAGCCTCCTCTTGAGGTGCTTGTGGTAAGGTGGTATTCCTCTGGAGTCGAAGCCAGGGACTAACCTCTCATCTCGAGTTGATTTTTGGTCCATGGAGCTCTTTCGTGTTGTTACAGTGACCTCAGGATCCCTCTAGCCTTGAAACAGTGTTCTTGGGGTTTCTCTGGAGTGCCATCAAGGAAATCAAGGCTCCTTTCATGTGTGATGTGCAACACGGAATTGCTCTGCACGCAGTGCAGGGGAATCGGGCCTCATCTCGCGGCGAGGGGGAAGTCTCATGGTTTTTCTCGAGTTGTGGCGGGAACCTGCGGTATATTCACGAGTTACGATGGGGATGGCCCTTCCACACACGTGTTTCTTCAGGAACGTCAGGACTCTTGCCTAGTTGCGAGGGACAACTCAGGATTCTCCTCGAGGCTTGGCAGGGCAATTGGGACGCCTCTCCAGCTGAGGCGGGAGACCAAGGGTCCCTTTCCACGTGCCACAGGAATCCTGGGACTCCTATCAAGTTTCACGAGGAGTCAGGCCTCGTCTCCTTTGGAGGCAGTGATCTCCGCGTACCTCTGGAGTTTTCAAAGGATATAAGGAATCCGGTCGCGATGAGGTGGGGAACTAGGTCTTTCTCTGTGGTCTCCACAGGGGATTCAGACATCCTTTCGTCCTGGGGGATGCAAGCCGAGCCTGCATTCAAGTCACTGCAGGGATATCCGGCCTTATTTCGAGTCAGGGCATCCCGGTGTCCATTCCACTTGAGGCCGCAAACTCAGGGTCCCTCTCACATACCTAGAGCTGAGAGAAGCCTCCTCTTGAGGTGCTTGTGGTAAGGTGGTATTCCTCTGGAGTCGAAGCCAGGGACTAACCTCTCATCTCGAGTTGATTTTTGGTCCATGGAGCTCTTTCGTGTTGCTACAGTGACCTCAGGATCCCTCTAGCCTTGAAACAGTGTTCTTGGGGTTTCTCTGGAGTGCCATCAAGGAAATCAAGGCTCCTTTCATGTGTGATGTGCAACACGGAATTGCTCTGCACGCAGTGCAGGGGAATCGGGCCTCATCTCGCGGCGAGGGGGAAGTCTCATGGTTTTTCTCGAGTTGCGGCGGGAACCTGGGGTATATTCTCGAGTTACGACGGGGATGGCCCTTCCACCCACATGTTTGTTCAGCGACGTCAGGACTCCTGCCTAGTTGCGAGGGACAACTCGGGATTCTCCTCGATGCTTGGCAGGGCAATTGGGACGCCTCTCCACCTGAGGCGGGAGACCAAGGGTCCCTTTCCATGTGCCACAGGAATCCTGGGACTCCTATCAAGTTTCACGAGGAGTCAGGCATCGTCTCCTTTGGAGGCACTGATCTCCGTGTACCTCTGGAGTTTTCAAAGGATGTGAGGCCTCCGGTTGCGATGAGGTGGGGAACTAGGTCTTTCTCTGTGGTCTCCACAGGGGATTCAGACATCCTTTCGTCTTGGGAGATGCAAGACGAGCCTGCATTCAAGTCACTGCAGGGATATCCGGCCTTATTTCGAGTCAGGGCATCGCGGTGTCCATTCCACTTGAGGCCGCAAACTCAGGGTCCCTCTCACATACCTAGAGCTGAGAGAAGCCTCCTCTTGAGGTGCTTGTGGTAAGGTGGTATTCCTCTGGAGTCGAAGCCAGGGACTAACCTCTCATCTCGAGTTGATTTTTGGTCCATGGAGCTCTTTCGTGTTGCTACAGTGACCTCAGCATCCCTCTAGCCTTGAAACAGTGTTCTTGGGGTTTCTCTGGAGTGCCATCAAGGAAATCAAGGCTCCTCCCATGTGTGATGTGCAACACGGAATTGCTCTGCACGCAGTGCAGGGGAATCGGGCCTCATCTCGTGGCGATGGGGAAGTCTCATGGTTTTTCTCGAGTTGCGGCGGGAACCTGGGGTATATTCTCGAGTTACGACGGGGATGGCCCTTCCACCCACATGTTTGTTCAGAGACGTCAGGACTCCTGCCTAGTTGCGAGGGACAACTCGGGATTCTCCTCGAGGCTTGGCAGAGCAATTGGGACGCCTCTCCAGCTGAAGCGGGAGACCAAGGGTCCCTTTCCACGTGCCACAGGAATCCTGGGACTCCTAGCAAGTTTCTCGAGGAGTCAGGCATCGTCTCCTTTGGAGGCACTGATCTCCGCATACCTCTGGAGTTTTCAAAGGATGTGAGGCCTCCGGTCGCGAAGAGGTGGGGAACTAGGTCTTTCTCTGTGGTCTCCACAGGGGATTCAGACATCCTTTCGTCTTGGGAGATGCAAGACGAGCCTGCATTCAAGTCACTGCAGGGATATCCGGCCTTATTTCGAGTCAGGGCATCGCGGTGTCCATTCCACTTGAGGCCGCAAACTCAGTGTCCCTATCACATACCTAGAGCTGAGAGAAGCCTTCTCGTGAGGTGCTTGTGGTAAGGTGGTATTCCTCTGGAGTCGAAGCCAGGGACTAACCTCTCATCTCGAGTTGATTCTTGGTCCACGGACCTCTTTCGTGTTGCTACATTGACCTCAGGATCCCTCTAGCCTTGAAACAGTGTTCTTGGGGTTTCTCTGGAGTGCCATCAAGGAAATCAAGGTTCCTTTCATGTGTGATGTGCAACACGGAATTGCTCTGCACGCAGTGCAGGAGAATCGGGCCTCATCTCGCGGCGAGGGGGAAGTCTCATGGTTTTACTCGAGTTTCGGCGGAACCTGGGGTGTATTCTCGAGTTACGACGGGAATGGCCTTTCCACCCACGTGTTTGTTCAGCGACGTCAGTTCTCCTGCCTAGTTACGAGGGACAACTCGTGATTCTCCTCGAGGCTTGGTAGGGCAATTGGGACGCCTCTTCAGCTGAGGCGGGAGACCAAGTGTCCCTTTCCACGTGCCACAGGAATCCTGGGACTCCTAAGAAGTTTCACGAGGAGTCAGGCATCGTCTCCTTTGGAGGCACTGATCTCCGTGTACCTCTGGAGTTTTCAAAGGATGTGAGGTCTCCGGTCGCGATGAGGTGGGGAACTAGGTCCTTCTCTGTGGTCTCCACAGGGGATTCAGACATCCTTTCGTCTTGGGAGATGCAAGACGAGCCTGCATTCAAGTCACTGCAGGGATATCCGGCCTTATTTCGAGTCAGGGCATCGCGGTGTCCATTCCACTTGAGGCCGCAAACTCAGGGTCCCTCTCACATACCTAGAGCTGAGAGAAGCCTCCTCTTGAGGTGCTTGTGGTAAGGTGGTATTCCTCTGGATTCGAAGCCAGGGACTAACCTCTCATCTCGAGTTGATTTTTGGTCCACGGAGCTCTTTCTTGTTGCTCCAGTGACCTCAGGAGCCCTCTAGCCTTGAAACAGTGTTCTTGGGGTTTCTCTGGAGTGCCATCAAGGAAATCAAGGCTCCTTTCATGTGTGATGTGCAACACGGAATTGCTCTGCACCCAGTGCAGGGGAATCGGGCCTCATTTCGCAGCGAGGGGGAAGTCTCATGGTTTTTCTCGAGTTGCGGCGGGAACCTGCGGTATATTCTCGAGTTACGATGGGGATGGCCCTTCCACCCACGTGTTTGTTCAGCATCGTTAGGACTCCTGCATAGTTGCGAGGGACAACTCGGGATTCTCCTCGAGGCTTGGCAGGGCACTTGGAACGCCTCTCCAGCTGAGGCGGGAGACCAAGGGTCCCTTTCCACGTGCCACAGGAATCCTGGGACTCCTATCAAGTTTCACGAGGAGTCAGGCATCGTCTCCTTTGGAGGCACTGATCTCCGCGTACCTCTGGAGTTTTCAAAGGATGTGAGGCCTCCGGTCGCCATGAGGTGGGGAACTAGGTCTTTCTCTGTGGTCTCCACAGGGGATTCAGACATCCTCTCGTCTTGGGAGATGCAAGACGAGCCTGCATTCAAGTCACTGCAGGGATATCCGGCCTTATTTCGAGTCAGGGAATCGCAGTGTCCATTCCACTTGAGGCCGCAAACTCAGGGCCCCACTCACATACCTAGAGCTGAGAGAAGCCTCCTCTTGAGGTGCTTGTGGTAAGGTGGTATTCCTGTGGAGTCGAAGCCAGGGACTAACCTCTCATCTCGAGTTGATTTTTGATCCACGGAGCTCTTTCGTGTTGCTACAGTGAAGTCAGGATCCCTCTAGCCTGAAACAGTGTTCTTGGCGTTTTTCTGGAGTGCCACCAAGGAAATCAAGGCTCCTTTCATGTGTGATGTGCAACACGGAATTGCTCTGCACGCAGTGCAGGGGAATCGGGCCACATCTCGCGGCGAGGGGGAAGTCTCATGGTTTTTCTCGAGTTGCGGCGGGAACCTGGGGTATATTCTCGAGTTACGACGGGGATGGCCCTTTCAACCACGTGTTTGTTCAGCGACGTCAGGACTCCTGCCTAGTTGCGAGGGACAACTCGGGATTCTCCTCGAGGCTTGGCAGGGCAATTGGGACGCCTCTCTAGCTGAGGCGGGAGATCAAGGGTCCCTATCCACGTGCACAGGGATCCTGGGACTTCTATCAAGTTTCACGAGGAGTCAGGCATCGTCTCCTTTGGAGGCACTGATCTCCGTGTACCTCTGGAGTTTTCAAAGGATGTGAGGCCTCCGGTCGCGATGAAGTGGGGAACTAGGTCTTTCTCTGTGGTCTCCACAGGGGATTCAGACATCCTTTCATCTTGGGAGATGCAAGACGAGTCTGCATTCAAGTCACTGCAGGGATATCCGGCCTTATTTCGAGCCAGGGCATGGCGGTGTCCATTCCACTTGAGGCCGCAAACTCAGGGTCCCTCTCACATACCTAGAGCTGAGAGAAGCCTCCTCTTGAGGTGCTTGTGGTAAGGTGGTATTCCTCTGGAGTCGAAGCCAGGGACTAACCTCTCATCTCGAGTTGATTTTTGGTCCACGGAGCTCTTTCGTGTTGCTACAGTGACCTCAGGATCCCTCTAGCCTTGAAACAGTGTTCTTGGGGTTTCTCTGGAGTGCCACCAAGGAAATCAAGGCTCCTTTCATGTGTGATGTGCAACACGGAATTGCTCTGCACGCAGTGCAGGGGAATCGGGCCTCATCTCGCGGCGAGTGGGAAGTCTCATGGTTTTTCTCGAGTTGCGGCGGGAACCTGGGGTATATTCTCGAGTTACGACGGGGATGGCCCTTCCACACACGTGTTTGTTCAGCGACGGTAGGACTCCTGCCTAGTTGCGAGGGACAACTCGGGATTCTCCTCGAGGCTTCGCAGGGCAATTGGGACGCCTCTCCAGCTGAGGCGGGAGACCAAGGGTCCCTTTCCACGTGCCACAGGAATCCTGGGACTCCTATCAAGTTTCACGAGGAGTCAGGCATCGTCTCCTTTGGAGGCACTGATCTCCGCGTACCTCTGGAGTTTTCAAAGGATGTGAGGCCTACGGTCGCCATGAGGTGGGGGACTAGGTCTTTCTCTGTGGTCTCCACAGGGGATTCAGACATCCTTTCGTCTTGGGAGATGCAAGACGAGCCTGCATTCAAGTCACTGCGGGAATATCCGGCCTTATTTCGAGTCAGGGCATCGCGGTGTCCATTCCACTTGAGGCCGCAAACTCAGGGTCCCTCTCACATACCTAGAGCTGAGAGAAGCCTCCTCTTGAGGTGCTTGTGGTAAGGTGGTATTCCTCTGGAGTCGAAGCCAGGGACTAACCTCTCATCTCGAGTTGATTTTTGGTCCACGGAGCTCTTTCGTGTTGCTACAGTGACCTCAGGATCCCTCTAGCCTTGAAACAGTGTTCTTGGGGTTTCTCTGGAGTGCCATCAAGGAAATCAAGGCTCCTTTCATGTGTGATGTGCAACACGGAATTGCTCTGCACGCAGTGCAGGCAATCGGGCCTCATCTCACGGCGAGGGGGAAGTCTCATGGTTTTTCTCGAGTTGCGGCGGGAACGTGGGGAATATTCTCGAGTTACAACGGGGATGGCCCTTCCACACACGTGTTACTTCAGCGACGTCAGGACTCCTGAGTAGTTGCGAGGGACAACTCGGGATTCTCCTCGAGGCTTGGCAGGGCAATTGGGACGCCTCTCCAGGTGAGGCGGGAGAGCAAGTGTCCCTTTCCATGTGCCACAGGAATCCTGGGACTCCTATCAAGTTTCACGAGGAGTCAGGCATCGTCTCCTTTGGAGGCACTGATTGCCGCGTACCTCTGGAGTTTTCAAAGGATGTGAGGCCTCCGGTCGCGATGAGGTGGGGAACTAGGTCTTTCTCTGTGGTCTCCACAGGGGATTCAGACATCCTTTCGTCTTGGGGGATGCAAGACGAGCCTGCATTCAAGTCACTGCAGGGATATCCGGCCTTATTTCGAGTCAGGGCATCGCGGTGTCCATTCCACTTGAGGCCGCAAACTCAGGGTCCCTCTCACATACCTAGAGCTGAGAGAAGCCTCCTCTTGAGGTGCTTGTGGTAAGGTGGTATTCCTCTGGAGTCGAAGCCAGGGACTAACCTCTCATCTCGAGTTGATTTTTGGGCCACGGAGCTCTTTCGTGTTGCTACAGTGACCTCAGGATCCCTCTAGCCTTGAAACAGTGTTCTTGGGGTTTCTCTGGAGTGCCATCAAGGAAATCAAGGCTCCTTTCATGTGTGATGTGCAACACGGAATTGCTCTGCACACAGTGGAGGGGAATCGGGCCTCATCTCGCGGCGAGTGGGAAGTCTCATGGTTTTTCTCGAGTTGCGGCGGGAACCTGGGGTATATTCTCGAGTTACGACGGGGATGGCCCTTCCACCCACGTGTTTATTCAGCGACGGCAGGACTCCTGCCTAATTGCGAGGGACAACTCGGGATTCTCCTCGAGGCTTCGCAGGGCAATTGGGACGCCTCTCCAGCTGAGGCGGGAGACCAAGTGTCCCTTTCCACGTGCCACAGGAATCCTGGGACTCGTATCAAGTTTCACGAGGAGTCAGGCATCGTCTCCTTTGAAGGCACTGATCTCCGCTTACCTCTGGAGTTTTCAAAGGATGTGAGGCCTCCGGTCGCCATAAGGTGGGGAACTAGGTCTTTCTCTGTGGTCTCCACAGGGGATTCAGACATCCTTTCGTCTTGGGAGATGCAAGACGAGCCTGCATTCAAGTCACTGCGGGGATATCCGGCCTTATTTCGAGTCAGGGCATCGCGGTGTCCATTCCACTTGAGGCCGCAAACTCAGGGTCCCTCTCACATACCTAGAGCTGAGAGAAGCCTCATCTTGAGGTGCTTGTGGTAAGGAGGTATTCCTCTGGAGTCGAAGCCAGGGACTAACCTCTCATCTCGAGTTGATTTTTGGTCCATGGAGCTCTTTCGTGTTGCTACAGTGACCTCAGGATCCCTCTAGCCTTGAAACAGTGTTCTTGGGGTTTCTCTGGACTGCCACCTAGGAAATCAAGGCTCCTTTCATGTGTGATGTGCAACACGGAATTGCTCTGCACGCAGTGCAGGGGAATCGGGCCTCATCTCGCGGCGAGGGGGAAGTCTCATGGTTTTTCTCGAGTTGCGGCGGGAACCTGGGGTATACTCTCGAGTTACGATGGGGATGGTCCTTCCACCCACGTGTTTGTTCAGCGACGTCAGGACTCCTGCCTAGTTGCGAGGGACAACTCGGGATTCTCCTCGAGGCTTGGCAGGGCAATTGGGACGCCTCTCCAGCTGAGGCGTGAGACCAAGGGTTCCTTTCCATGTGCCACAGGAATCCTGGGACTCCTATCAAGTTTCACGAGGAGTCAGGCATCGTCTCCTTTGGAGGCACTGATGGCCGCGTACCTCTGGAGTTTTCAAAGGATGTGAGGCCTCCGGTCGCGATGAGGTGGGGAACTAGGTCTTTCTCTGTGGTCTCCTCAAGGGATTCAGACATCCTTTCGTCTTGGGGGATGCAAGACGAGCCTGCATTCAAGTCACTGCAGGGATATCCGGCCTTATTTCGAGTCAGGGCATCGCGGTGTCCATTCCACTTGAGGCCGCAAAATCAGGGTCCCTCTCACATACATAGAGCTGAGAGAAGCCTCCTGTTGAGGTGCTTGTGGTAAGGTGGTATTCCTCTGGAGTCGAAGCCAGGGACTAACCTCTCATCTCGAGTTGATTTTTGGTCCATGGAGCTCTTTCGTGTTGCTACAGTGACCTCAGGATCCCTCTAGCCTTGAAACAGTGTTCTTGGGGTTTCTCTGGAGTGCCATCAAGGAAATCAAGGTTCCTTTCATGTGTGATGTGCAACACGGAATTGCTCTGCACGCAGTGCAGGGGAATCGGGCCTCATCTCGCGGCGAGGGGAAAGTCTCATGGTTTTTCTCGAGTTGCGGCGGGAACCTGGTGTATATTCTCGAGTAACGACGGGGATGGCCCTTTCAACCACGTGTTTATTCAGCGACGTCAGGACTCCTGCCTAGTTGCGAGGGACAACTCGGGATTCTCCTCGAGGCTTGGCAGGGCAATTGGGACGCCTCTCTAGCTGAGGCGGGAGATCAAGTGTCCCTATCCACGAGCACAGGAATCCTGGGACTCCTATCAAGTTTCACGAGGAGTCAGGCATCGTCTCCTTTGGAGGCACTGATCTCCGTGTACCTCTGGAGTTTTCAAAGGATGTGAGGCCTCCGGTCGCGATGAGGTGGGGAACTAGGTCTTTCTCTGTGGTCTCCACAGGGGATTCAGACATCCTTTCATCTTGGGAGATGCAAGACGAGCCTGCATTCAAGTCACTGCAGGGATATCCGGCCTTATTTCGAGCCAGGGCATGGCGGTGTCCATTCCACTTGAGGCCGCAAACTCAGGGTCCCTCTCACATACCTAGAGCTGAGAGAAGCCTCCTCTTGAGGTGTTTGTGGTAAGGTGGTATTCCTCTGGAGTCGAAGCCAGGGACTAACCTCTCATCTCGAGTTGATTTTTGGTCCACGGAGCTCTTTCGTGTTGCTACAGTGACCTCAGGATCCCTCTAGCCTTGAAACAGTGTTCTTGGGGTTTCTCTGGAGTGCCACCAAGGAAATCAAGGCTCCTTTCATGTGTGATGTGCAACACGGAATTGCTCTGCACGCAGTGCAGGGGAATCGGGCCTCATCTCGCGGCGAGGGGGAAGTCTCATGGTTTTTCTCGAGTTGCGGCGGGAACCTGGGGTATATTCTCGAGTTACGACGGGGAAGGCCCTTCCACACACGTGTTTGTTCAGCGACGGTAGGACTCCTGCCTAGTTGCGAGGGACAACTCGGGATTCTCCTCGAGGCTTCGCAGGGCAATTGGGACGCCTTTCCAGCTGAGGCGGGAGACCAAGGGTCCCTTTCCACGTGCCACAGGAATCCTGGGACTCCTGTCAAGTTTCATGAGGAGTCAGGCATCGTCTCCTTTGGAGGCAGTGATCTCCGCGTACCTCTGGAGTTTTCAAAGGATATAAGGAATCCGGTCGCGATGAGGTGGGGAACTAGGTCTTTCTCTGTGGTCTCCAGAGGAGATTCAGACATCCTTTCATCTTGGGAGATGCAAGACGAGCCTGCATTCAAGTCACTGCAGGGATATCCGGCCTTCTTTCGAGTCAGGGCATCGCGGTGTCCATTCCACTTGAGGCCGCAAACTCAGGGTCCCTCTCACATACCTAGAGCTGAGAGAAGCCTCCTCTTGAGGTGCTTGTGGTAAGGTGGTATTCCTCTGGATTCGAAGCCAGGGACTAACCTCTCATCTCGAGTTGATTTTTGGTCCACGGAGCTCTTTCGTGTTGCTACAGTGACGTCAGGATCCCTCTAGCCTCGAAACAGTGTTCTTGGGGTTTCTCTGGAGTGCTACCAAGGAAATCAAGGCTCCTTTCATGTGTGATGTGCAACACGGAATTGCTCTGCACGCAGTGCAGGGGAATCGGGCCTCATCTCGCGGCGAGGGGGAAGTCTCATGGTTTTTCTCGAGTTGCGGCGGGAACCTGGGGTATATTCTCGAGTTACGACAGGGATGGCCCTTCCACACACGTGTTGCTTCAGCGACGTCAGGACTCCTGCCTAGTTGCGAGGGACAACTGGGGATTCTCCTCCAAGCTTGGCAGGGCAATTGGGACGCCTCTCCAGCTGAGGCGAAAGACCAAGGGTCCCTTCCCATGTGCCACAGGAATCCTGGGACTCCTATCAAGTTTCACGAGGAGTCAGGCATCGTCTCCTTTGGAGGCACTGATCTCCGCATACCTCTGGAGTTTTCAAAGGATGTGAGGCCTCAGGTCGCTATGAGGTGGGGAACTAGGTCTTTCTCTGTGGTCTCCACAGGGGATTCAGACATCCTTTCGTCTTGGGGGATGCAAGACGAGCCTGCATACAAGTCACTGCAGGGATATCCGGCCTTATTTCGAGTCAGGGCATCGCGGTGTCCATTCCACTTGAGGCCGCAAACTCCGGGTCCTTCTCACATACCTAGAGCTGAGAGAAGCCTCCTCTTGAGGTGCTTGTGGTAAGGTGGTATTCCTCTGGAGTCGAAGCCAGGGACTAACCTCTCATCTCGAGTTGATTTTTGGTCCACGGAGCTCTTTCTTGTTGCTACAGTGACCTCAGGATCCCTCTAGCCTTGAAACAGTGTTCTTGGGGTTTCTCTGGAGTGCCACCAAGGAAATCAAGGCCCCTTTCATGTGTGATGTGCAACACGGAATTGCTCTGCACGCAGTGCAGGGGAATCGGGCCTCATCTCGCGGCGAGGGGGAAGTCTCATGGTTTTTCTCGAGTTGCGGCGGGAACCTGGGGTATATTCTCGAGTTACGACGGGGGTGGCCCTTCCACCCACGTGTTTGTTCAGCGACGTCAGGACTCTTGCCTAGTTGCGAGGGACAACTCGGGATTCTCCTCGAGGCTTGGCAGGGCAATTGGGACGCCTCTCCAGCTGAGGCGGGAGACCAAGGGTCCCTTTCCACGTGCCACAGGAATCCTGGGACTCCTATCAAGTTTGATGAAGAGTAGGGCATCATCTCCTTTAGAGGCACTGATCTCCGCGTACCTCTGGAGTTTTCAAAGGATGTGAGGCCTCCGGTCGCGATGAGGTGGGGAACTAGGTCTTTCTCTGTGGTCTCCACAGGGGATTCAGACATCCTTTCGTCTTGGGAGATGCAAGACTAGCCTGCATTCAAGTCACTGCAGGGATATCCGGCCTTATTTCGAGTCAGGGCATCGCGGTGTCCATTCCACTTGAGGCCGCAAACTCAGGGTCCCTCTCACTTACCTAGAGCTGAGAGAAGCCTCCTCTTGAGGTGCTTGTGGTAAGGTGGAATTCCTCTGGAGTCGAAGCCAGGGACTAACCTCTCATCTCGAGTTGATTTTTGGTCCACGGAGATCTTTCGTGTTGCTACAGTGACCTCAGGATCCCTCTAGCCCTGAAACAGTGTTCTTGGAGTTTCTCTGGAGTGCCATCAAGGAAATCAAAGCTCCTTTCATGCGTGATGTGCAACACGGAATTGCTCTGCATGCAGTGCAGGGGAATCAGGCCTCATCTCGCGGCGAGGGGGAAGTCTCATGGTTTTTCTCGAGTTGCGGCGGGAACCTGGGGTACATTCTCGAGTTACGACGGGGATGGCCCTTCCACCCACGTGTTTGTTCAGCGACGGCAGGACTCCTGCCTGGTTGCGTGGGACAACTCGGGATTCTCCTCGAGGCTTGGCAGGGCAATTGGGACGCCTCTCCAGCTGAGGCGGGAGACCAAGGGTCCCTTTCCACGTGCCACAGGAATCCTGGGACTCCTATCAAGTTTCACGAGGAGTCAGGCATCGTCTCCTTTGGAGGCACTGATCTCCGCGTACCTCTGGAGTTTTCAAAGGATGTGAGGCCTCCGGTCGTGATGAGGTGGGGAACTAGGTCTTTCTCTGTGGTCTCCACAGGGGATTCAGACATCCTTTCGTCTTGGGAGATGCAAGATGAGCCTGCATTCAAGTCACTGCAGGGATATCCGGCCTTATTTCGAGTCAGGGCATCGCGGTGTACGTTCCACTTGAGGCCGCAAACTCAGGGTCCCTCTCACATACCTAGAGCTGAGAGAAGCCTGCTCTTGAGATGCTTGTGGTAAGGTGGTATTCCTCTGGAGTCGAAGCCAGGGACTAACCTCTCATCTCGAGTTGATTTGTGGTCCACAGAGCTCTTTTGTATTGCCTTGAAACAGTGTTCTTGGGGTTTCTCTGGAGTGCCATCAAGGAAATCAAGGCTCCTTTCATGTGTGATGTGCAACACGAAATTGCTCTGCACGCAGTGCAGGGGAATCGGGCCTCTTCTCACGGCGAGGGGGAAGTCTCATGGTTTTTTTCGAGTTGCGGCACGAACCTGGGGTATATTCTCGAGTTACGACGGGGATGGCCCTTCCACACACGTGTTTGTTCAGCGACGTCAGGACTCCTGACTAGTTGCGAGGGACAACTCGGGATTCTCCTCGAGGCTTGGCAGGGCAATTGGGACGCCTCTCCAGCTGAGGCGGGAGACCAAGGGTCCCTTTCCACGTGCCACAGGAATCCTGGGACTCCTATCAAGTTTCACGAGGAGTCAGGCATCGTCTCCTTTGGAGGCACTGATCTCCGCGTAGCTCTGGAGTTTTCAAAGGATATGAGGCCTCCGGTCGCGATGAGGTGGGGAACTAGGTCTTTCTCTGTGGTCTACACAGGGGATTCAGACATCCTTTCGTCTTGTGAGATGCAAGACGAGCCTGCATTCAAGTCACTGCGGGGATATCCGGCTTTATTTCCAGTTAGGGCATCGCGGTGTACATTCCACTTGAGGCTGCAAACTCAGGGTCCCTCTCACATACCTAGAGCTGAGAGAAGCCTCCTCTTGAGGTGCTTGTGGTAAGGTGGTATTCCTCTGGAGTCGAAGCCAGGGACTAACCCCTCATCTCGAGTTGATTTGTGGTCCACATAGCTCTTTCGTGTTGCTACAGTGACCTCAGGATCCCTCTTGCCTTGAAACAGTGTTCTTGGGGTTTCTCTGGAGTGCCATCAAGGAAATCAAGGCTCCTTTCATGTGTGATGTGCAACACGGAATTGCTCTGCACGCAGTGCAGGGGAATCGGGCCTCATCTCGCGGCGAGGGGGAAGTCTCATGGTTTTTCTCGAGTTGCAGCGGGAACCTCGGGTATATTCTCGAGTTACTACGGGGATGGCCATTCCACCCACGTGTTTGTTCAGCGACATCAGGACTTCTGCCTAGTTGCGAGGGACAACTCGGGATTCTCCTCGAGGCTTGGGAGGGCAATTGGGACGCCTCTCCAGCTGAGGCGGGAGACCAAGGGTCCCTTTCCATGTGCCACAGGAATCCTGGGACTCCTATCAAGTTTCACGAGGAGTCAGGCATCGTCTCCTTTGGAGGCACTGATCTCCGCGTACCTCTGGAGTTTTCAAAGGATGTGAGGCCTCAGGTCGCGATGAGGTGGGGAACTAGGTCTTTCTCTGTGGTCTCCACAGGGGATTCAGACATCCTTTCGTCTTGGGGGATGCAAGACGAGCCTGCATTCAAGTCACTGCAGGGATATCCGGCCTTATTTCGAGTCAGGGCATCGCGGTGTCCATTCCACTTGAGGCCGCAAACTCAGGGTCCCTCTCACATACCTAGAGCTGAGAGAAGCCTCCTCTTGAGGTGCTTGTGGTAAGGTGGTATTCCTCTGGAGTCGAAGCCAGGGACTAACCTCTCATCTCGAGTTGATTTTTGGTCCACGGAGCTCTTTCGTGTTGCTACAGTGACCTCAGGATCCCTCTAGCCTTGAAACAGTGTTCTTGGGGTTTCTCTGGAGTGCTACCAAGTAAATCAAGGCTCCTTTCATGTGTGATGTGCAACACGGAATTGCTCTGCACGCAGTGCAGCTGAATCGGGCCTCATCTCACGGCGAGGGGGAAGTCTCATGGTTTCTCTCGAGTTGCGGCGGAAACCTGGGATATATTCTCGAGTTACGACGGGGATGGCCCTTCCACACACGTGTTTGTTCAGTGACGTCAGGACTCCTGCCTAGTTGCGAGGGACAACTCGGGATTCTCCTCGAGGCTTGGCAGGGCAATTGGGATGCCTCTTCAGCTGAGGCGGGAGACCAAGGATCCCTTTCCACGTGCCACCGGTATCCTGGGACTCCTATCAAGTTTCACGAGGAGTCAGGCATCGTCTCCTTTGGAGGCACTGATCTCCGCGTAGCTCTGGAGTTTTCAAAGGATATGAGGCTTCCGGTCGCGATGAGGTGGGGAACTAGGTCTTTCTCTGTGGTCTCCACAGGGGATTCAGACATCCTTTCTTCTTGGGAGATGCAAGACGAGCCTGTTCAAGTCACTGCAGGGATATCCGGCCTTATTTCGAGTCAGGGCATCGCGGTGTCCATTCCACTTGAGGCCGCAAACTCAGGGCCCCTCTCACATACCTATAGCTGAGAGAAGCCTCCTCTTGAGGTGCTTGTGGTAAGGTGGTATTCCTCTGGAGTCGAAGCCAGGGACTAACCTCTCATATCGAGTTGATTTTTGGTCCACGGAGCTCTTTCATGTTGCTACAGTGACGTCAGGATCCCTCTAGCCTCGAAACAGTGTTCTTGGGGTTTCTCTGGAGTGCTACCAAGGAAATCAAGGCTCCTTTCATGTGTGATGTGCAACACGGAATTGCTCTGCACGCAGTGCAGGGGAATTGGGCCTCATCTCGCGGCGAGGGGGAAGTCTCATGGTTTTTCTCGAGTTGCGGCGGAAACCTGGGGTATATTCTCGAGTTACGACGGGGATGGCCCTTCCACACACGTGTTTCTTCAGCGACGTCAGGACTCCTGCCTAGTTGCGAGGGACAACTCGGGATTCTCCTCGAAGCTTGGCAGGGCAATTGGGACGCCTCTCCAGCTGAGGCGGGAGACCAAGGGTCCCTTTCCACGTGCCACACGAATCCTGGGACTCCTATTAAGTTTCACGAAGAGTCAGGCATCCTCTCCTTTGGAGGCACTGATCTCCGCGTACCTCTGGAGTTTTCAAAGGATGTGAGGCCTCCGGTCGTGATGAGGTGGGGAACTAGGTCTTTCTCTGTGGTCTCCACAGGGGATTCAGACATCCTTTCGTCTTGGGAGATGCAAGACGAGCCTGCATTCAAGTCACTGCAGGGATATCCGGCCTTATTTCGAGTCAGGGCATCGCGGTGTCCATTCCACTTGAGGCCGCCAACTCAGGGTCCCTCTCTCATACCTAGAGCTGAGAGAAGCCTCCTCTTGAGGTGCTTGTGGTAAGGTGGTATTCCTCTGGAGTCGAAGCCAGGGACTAACCTCTGATCTCGAGTTGATTTTTGGTCCACGGAGTTCTTTCGTGTTGCTACAGTGACCTCAGGATCCCTCTAGCCTTGAAACAGTGTTCTTGGGGTTTCTCTGGAGTGCCATCAGGGAAATCAAGGCTCCTTTCATGTGTGATGTGCAACACGGAATTGCTCTGCACGCAGTGCAGGGGAATCAGGCCTAATCTCGCGGCGAGGGGGAAGTCTCATGGTTTTTCTCGAGTTGCGGCGGGTACCTGGGGTATATTCTCGAGTTACGACGGGGATGGCCCTTCCACCCACGTGTTTGTTCAGCGACATCAGGACTCCTGCCTAGTTGCGAGGGACAACTCGGGATTCTCCTCGAAGCTTGGCAGGGCAATTGGGACGCCTCTCCACCTGAGGCGGGAGACCAAGGGTCCCTTTCCACGTGCCACAGGAATCCTGGGACTCCTATCAAGTTTCACGAGGAGTCAGGCATCATCTCCTTTGGAGGCACTGATCTCCGTGTACCTCTGGAGTTTTCAAAGGATGTGAGGCCTCCGGTTGCGATGAGGTGGGGAACTAGGTCTTTCTCTGTGGTCTCCACAGGGGATTCAGACATCCTTTCGTCTTCGGAGATGCAAGACGAGCCTGCATTCAAGTCACTGCAGGGATATCCGGCCTTATTTCGAGTCAGGGCATCGCGGTGTCCATTCCACTTGAGGCCACAAACTCAGGGTCCCTCTCACATACCTAGAGCTGAGAGAAGCCTCCTCTTGAGGTGCTTGTGGTAAGGTGGTATTCCTCTGGAGTCGAAGCCAGGGACTAACCTCTCATCTCGAGTTGATTTTTGGTCCATGGAGCTCTTTCGTGTTGTTACAGTGACCTCAGGATCCCTCTAGCCTTGAAACAGTGTTCTTGGGGTTTCTCTGGAGTGCCATCAAGGAAATCAAGGCTCCTTTCATGTGTGATGTGCAACACGGAATTGCTCTGCACGCAGTGCAGGGGAATCGGGCCTCATCTCGCGGCGAGGGGGAAGTCTCATGGTTTTTCTCGAGTTGTGGCGGGAACCTGCGGTATATTCCCGAGTTAAGACGGGGATGGCCCTTCCACACACGTGTTTCTTCAGGAACGTCAGGACTCTTGCCTAGTTGCGAGGGACAACTCAGGATTCTCCTCGAGGCTTGGCAGGGCAATTGGGACGCCTCTCCAGCTGAGGCGGGAGACCAAGGGTCCCTTTCCACGTGCCACAGGAATCCTGGGACTCCTATCAAGTTTCACGAGGAGTCAGGCATCGTCTCCTTTGGAGGCAGTGATCTCCGCGTACCTCTGGAGTTTTCAAAGGATATAAGGAATCCGGTCGCGATGAGGTGGGGAACTAGGTCTTTCTCTGTGGTCTCCACAGGGGATTCAGACATCCTTTCGTCCTGGGGGATGCAAGCCGAGCCTGCATTCAAGTCACTGCAGGGATATCCGGCCTTATTTCGAGTCAGGGCATCCCGGTGTCCATTCCACTTGAGGCCGCAAACTCAGGGTCCCTCTCACATACCTAGAGCTGAGAGAAGCCTCCTCTTGAGGTGCTTGTGGTAAGGTGGTATTCCTCTGGAGTCGAAGCCAGGGACTAACCTCTCATCTCGAGTTGATTTTTGGTCCATGGAGCTCTTTCGTGTTGCTACAGTGACCTCAGAATCCCTCTAGCCTTGAAACAGTGTTCTTGGGGTTTCTCTGGAGTGCCATCAAGGAAATCAAGGCTCCTTTCATGTGTGATGTGCAACACGGAATTGCTCTGCACGCAGTGCAGGGGAATCGGGCCTCATCTCGCGGCGAGGGGGAAGTCTCATGGTTTTTCTCGAGTTGCGGCGGGAACCTGGGGTATATTCTCGAGTTACGACGGGGATGGCCCTTCCACCCACATGTTTGTTCAGCGACGTCAGGACTCCTGCCTAGTTGCGAGGGACAACTCGGGATTCTCCTCGATGCTTGGCAGGGCAATTGGGACGCCTCTCCACCTGAGGCGGGAGACCAAGGGTCCCTTTCCATGTGCCACAGGAATCCTGGGACTCCTATCAAGTTTCACGAGGAGTCAGGCATCGTCTCCTTAGGAGGCACTGATCTCCGTGTACCTCTGGAGTTTTCAAAGGATGTGAGGCCTCCGGTTGCGATGAGGTGGGGAACTAGGTCTTTCTCTGTGGTCTCCACAGGGGATTCAGACATCCTTTCGTCTTCGGAGATGCAAGACGAGCCTGCATTCAAGTCACTGCAGGGATATCCGGCCTTATTTCGAGTCAGGGCATCGCGGTGTCCATTCCACTTGAGGCCGCAAACTCAGGGTCCCTCTCACATACCTAGAGCTGAGAGAAGCCTCCTCTTGAGGTGCTTGTGGTAAGGTGGTATTCCTCTGGAGTCGAAGCCAGGGACTAACCTCTCATCTCGAGTTGATTTTTGGTCCATGGAGCTCTTTCGTGTTGCTACAGTGACCTCAGCATCCCTCTAGCCTTGAAACAGTGTTCTTGGGGTTTCTCTGGAGTGCCATCAAGGAAATCAAGGCTCCTCCCATGTGTGATGTGCAACACGGAATTGCTCTGCACGCAGTGCAGGGGAATCGGGCCTCATCTCGTGGCGATGGGGAAGTCTCATGGTTTTTCTCGAGTTGCGGCGGGAACCTGGAGTATATTCTCGAGTTACGACGGGGATGGCCCTTCCACCCACATGTTTGTTCAGAGACGTCAGGACTCCTGCCTAGTTGCGAGGGACAACTCGGGATTCTCCTCGAGGCTTGGCAGAGCAATTGGGACGCCTCTCCAGCTGAAGCGGGAGACCAAGTGTCCCTTTCCACGTGCCACAGGAATCCTGGGACTCCTAGCAAGTTTCTCGAGGAGTCAGGCATCGTCTCCTTTGGAGGCACTGATCTCCGCATACCTCTGGAGTTTTCAAAGGATGTGAGGCCTCCGGTCGCGAAGAGGTGGGGAACTAGGTCTTTCTCTGTGGTCTCCACAGGGGATTCAGACATCCTTTCGTCTTGGGAGATGCAAGACGAGCCTGCATTCAAGTCACTGCAGGGATATCCGGCCTTATTTCGAGTCAGGGCATCGCGGTGTCCATTCCACTTGAGGCCGCAAACTCAGTGTCCCTATCACATACCTAGAGCTGAGAGAAGCCTTCTCGTGAGGTGCTTGTGGTAAGGTGGTATTCCTCTGGAGTCGACGCCAGGGACTAACCTCTCATCTCGAGTTGATTCTTGGTCCACGGACCTCTTTCGTGTTGCTACATTGACCTCAGGATCCCTCTAGCCTTGAAACAGTGTTCTTGGGGTTTCTCTGGAGTGCCATCAAGGAAATCAAGGTTCCTTTCATGTGTGATGTGCAACACGGAATTGCTCTGCACGCAGTGCAGGAGAATCGGGCCTCATCTCGCGGCGAGGGGGAAGTCTCATGGTTTTACTCGAGTTTCGGCGGAACCTGGGGTGTATTCTCGAGTTACGACGGGAATGGCCTTTCCACCCACGTGTTTGTTCAGCGACGTCAGTTCTCCTGCCTAGTTACGAGGGACAACTCGTGATTCTCCTCGAGGCTTGGTAGGGCAATTGGGACGCCTCTTCAGCTGAGGCGGGAGACCAAGTGTCCCTTTCCACGTGCCACAGGAATCCTGGGACTCCTAAGAAGTTTCACGAGGAGTCAGGCATCGTCTCCTTTGGAGGCACTGATCTCCGTGTACCTCTGGAGTTTTCAAAGGATGTGAGGTCTCCGGTCGCGATGAGGTGGGGAACTAGGTCTTTCTCTGTGGTCTCCACAGGGGATTCAGACATCCTTTCGTCTTGGGAGATGCAAGACGAGCCTGCATTCAAGTCACTGCAGGGATATCCGGCCTTATTTCGAGGCAGGACATCGCGGAGTCCATTCCACTTGAGGCCGCAAATTCAGGGTCCCTCTCACATAGCTAGAGCTTAGAGAAGCCTCCTCTTGAGGTGCTTGTGGTAACGTGGTATTCCTCTGGAGTCGAAGCCAGGGACTAACCTCTCATCTCGAGTTGATTTTTGGGCCATGGAGCTCTTTCGTGTTGCTACAGTGACCTCAGGATCCCTCTAGCCTTGAAACAGTGTTCTTGGGGTTTCTCTGGAGTGCCATCAAGGAAATCAAGGCTCCTTTCATGTGTGATGTGCAACACGGAATTGTTCTGCACGCAGTGCAGGGGAATCTGTCCTCATCTCGCGGCGAGGGGGAAGTCTCATGGTTTTTCTCAAGTTGCGGCGGGAACCTGGGGTATATTCTCGAGTTACGACGGGGATGGCCCTTCCACCCACGTGTTTGTTCAGCGACGGCAGGACTCCTGCCTAGTTGCGAGGGACAACTCGGGATTCTCCTCGAGGCATGGCTGGGCAATCGGAACGCCTTTCCAGCTGAGCCGGGAGACCAAGAGACCCTTTCCACGTGCCACAGGAATCCTGGGACTCCTATCAAGTTTCACGAGGAGTCAGGCATCGTCTCCTTTGGAGACACTGATCTCCGCGTACCTCTGGAGTTTTCAAAGGATGTGAGGCCTCCGGTCGCGATGAGGTGGGGAACTAGGTCTTTCTCTGTGGTCTCCACAGGGGATTCAGACATCCTTTCTTCTTGGGAGATGCAAGACGAGCCTGTTCAAGTCACTGCAGGGATATCCGGCCTTATTTCGAGTCAGGGCATCGCGGTGTCCATTCCACTTGAGGCCGCAAACTCAGGGCCCCTCTCACATACCTATAGCTGAGAGAAGCCTCCTCTTGAGGTGCTTGTGGTAAGGTGGTATTCCTCTGGAGTCGAAGCCAGGGACTAACCTCTCATATCGAGCTGATTTTTGGTCCACGGAGCTCTTTCATGTTGCTACAGTGACGTCAGGATCCCTCTAGCCTCGAAACAGTGTTCTTGGGGTTTCTCTGGAGTGCTACCAAGGAAATCAAGGCTCCTTTCATGTGTGATGTGCAACACGGAATTGCTCTGCACGCAGTGCAGGGGAATCGGGCCTCATCTCGCGGCGAGGGGGAAGTCTCATAGTTTTTCTCGAGTTGCGGCGGAAACCTGGGGTATATTCTCGAGTTACGACGGGGATGGCCCTTCCACACACGTGTTTCTTCAGCGACGTCAGGACTCCTGCCTAGTTGCGAGGGACAACTCGGGATTCTCCTCGAAGCTTGGCAGGGCAATTGGGACGCCTCTCCAGCTGAGGCGGGAGACCAAGGGTCCCTTCCCATGTGCCACACGAATCCTGGGACTCCTATCAAGTTTCACGAAGAGTCAGGCATCCTCTCCTTTGGAGGCACTGATCTCCGCGTACCTCTGGAGTTTTCAAAGGATGTGAGGCCTCCGGTCGTGATGAGGTGGGGAACTAGGTCTTTCTCTGTGGTCTCCACAGGGGATTCAGACATCCTTTCGTCTTGGGAGATGCAAGACGAGCCTGCATTCAAGTCACTGCAGGGATATCCGGCCTTATTTCGAGTCAGGGCATCGCGGTGTCCATTCCACTTGAGGCCGCCAACTCAGGGTCCCTCTCACATACCTAGAGCTGAGAGAAGCCTCCTCTTGAGGTGCTTGTGGTAAGGTGGTATTCCTCTGGAGTCGAAGCCAGGGACTAACCTCTGATCTCGAGTTGATTTTTGGTCCACGGAGTTCTTTCGTGTTGCTACAGTGACCTCAGGATCCCTCTAGCCTTGAAACAGTGTTCTTGGGGTTTCTCTGGAGTGCCATCAGGGAAATCAAGGCTCCTTTCATGTGTGATGTGCAACACGGAATTGCTCTGCACGCAGTGCAGGGGAATCAGGCCTAATCTCGCGGCGAGGGGGAAGTCTCATGGTTTTTCTCGAGTTGCGGCGGGTACCTGGGGTATATTCTCGAGTTACGACGGGGATGGCCCTTCCACCCACGTGTTTGTTCAGCGACATCAGGACTCCTGCCTAGTTGCGAGGGACAACTCGGTATTCTCCTCGAAGCTTGGCAGGGCAATTGGGACGCCTCTCCACCTGAGGCGGGAGACCAAGGGTCCCTTTCCACGTGCCACAGGAATCCTGGGACTCCTATCAAGTTTCACGAGGAGTCAGGCATCGTCTCCTTTGGAGGCACTGATCTCCGTGTACCTCTGGAGTTTTCAAAGGATGTGAGGCCTCCGGTTGCGATGAGGTGGGGAACTAGGTCTTTCTCTGTGGTCTCCACAGGGGATTCAGACATCCTTTCGTCTTCGGAGATGCAAGACGAGCCTGCATTCAAGTCACTGCAGGAATATCCGGCCTTATTTCGAGTCAGGGCATCGCGGTGTCCATTCCACTTGAGGCCACAAACTCAGGGTCCCTCTCACATACCTAGAGCTGAGAGAAGCCTCCTCTTGAGGTGCTTGTGGTAAGGTGGTATTCCTCTGGAGTCGAAGCCAGGGACTAACCTCTCATCTCGAGTTGATTTTTGGTCCATGGAGCTCTTTCGTGTTGTTACAGTGACCTCAGGATCCCTCTAGCCTTGAAACAGTGTTCTTGGGGTTTCTCTGGAGTGCCATCAAGGAAATCAAGGCTCCTTTCATGTGTGATGTGCAACACGGAATTGCTCTGCACGCAGTGCAGGGGAATCGGGCCTCATCTCGCGGCGAGGGGGAAGTCTCATGGTTTTTCTCGAGTTGTGGCGGGAACCTGCGGTATATTCCCGAGTTACGACGGGGATGGCCCTTCCACACACGTGTTTCTTCAGGAACGTCAGGACTCTTGCCTAGTTGCGAGGGACAACTCAGGATTCTCCTCGAGGCTTGGCAGGGCAATTGGGACGCCTCTCCAGCTGAGGCGGGAGACCAAGGGTCCCTTTCCACGTGCCACAGGAATCCTGGGACTCCTATCAAGTTTCACGAGGAGTCAGGCATCGTCTCCTTTGGAGGCAGTGATCTCCGCGTACCTCTGGAGTTTTCAAAGGATATAAGGAATCCGGTCGCGATGAGGTGGGGAACTAGGTCTTTCTCTGTGGTCTCCACAGGGGATTCAGACATCCTTTCGTCCTGGGGGATGCAAGCCGAGCCTGCATTCAAGTCACTGCAGGGATATCCGGCCTTATTTCGAGTCAGGGCATCCCGGTGTCCATTCCACTTGAGGCCGCAAACTCAGGGTCCCTCTCACATACCTAGAGCTGAGAGAAGCCTCCTCTTGAGGTGCTTGTGGTAAGGTGGTATTCCTCTGGAGTCGAAGCCAGGGACTAACCTCTCATCTCGAGTTGATTTTTGGTCCATGGAGCTCTTTCGTGTTGCTACAGTGACCTCAGGATCCCTCTAGCCTTGAAACAGTGTTCTTGGGGTTTCTCTGGAGTGCCATCAAGGAAATCAAGGCTCCTTTCATGTGTGATGTGCAACACGGAATTGCTCTGCACGCAGTGCAGGGGAATCGGGCCTCATCTCGCGGCGAGGGGGAAGTCTCATGGTTTTTCTCGAGTTGCGGCGGGAACCTGGGGTATATTCTCGAGTTACGACGGGGATGGCCCTTCCACCCACATGTTTGTTCAGCGACGTCAGGACTCCTGCCTAGTTGCGAGGGACAACTCGGGATTCTCCTCGATGCTTGGCAGGGCAATTGGGACGCCTCTCCACCTGAGGCGGGAGACCAAGGGTCCCTTTCCATGTGCCACAGGAATCCTGGGACTCCTATCAAGTTTCACGAGGAGTCAGGCATCGTCTCCTTAGGAGGCACTGATCTCCGTGTACCTCTGGAGTTTTCAAAGGATGTGAGGCCTCCGGTTGCGATGAGGTGGGGAACTAGGTCTTTCTCTGTGGTCTCCACAGGGGATTCAGACATCCTTTCGTCTTCGGAGATGCAAGACGAGCCTGCATTCAAGTCACTGCAGGATATCCGGCCTTATTTCGAGTCAGGGCATCGCGGTGTCCATTCCACTTGAGGCCGCAAACTCAGGGTCCCTCTCACATACCTAGAGCTGAGAGAAGCCTCCTCTTGAGGTGCTTGTGGTAAGGTGGTATTCCTCTGGAGTCGAAGCCAGGGACTAACCTCTCATCTCGAGTTGATTTTTGGTCCATGGAGCTCTTTCGTGTTGCTACAGTGACCTCAGCATCCCTCTAGCCTTGAAACAGTGTTCTTGGGGTTTCTCTGGAGTGCCATCAAGGAAATCAAGGCTCCTCCCATGTGTGATGTG
This sequence comes from Cervus elaphus, assembly GCF_910594005.1. Classification (NCBI taxonomy): domain Eukaryota; kingdom Metazoa; phylum Chordata; class Mammalia; order Artiodactyla; family Cervidae; genus Cervus; species Cervus elaphus. Next base: position 46,155 of record NW_025316721.1, on the reverse strand, counting down.
CAACACGGAATTGCTCTGCACGCAGTGCAGGGGAATCGGGCCTCATCTCGTGGCGATGGGGAAGTCTCATGGTTTTTCTCGAGTTGCGGCGGGAACCTGGGGTATATTCTCGAGTTACGACGGGGATGGCCCTTCCACCCACATGTTTGTTCAGAGACGTCAGGACTCCTGCCTAGTTGCGAGGGACAACTCGGGATTCTCCTCGAGGCTTGGCAGAGCAATTGGGACGCCTCTCCAGCTGAAGCGGGAGACCAAGTGTCCCTTTCCACGTGCCACAGGAATCCTGGGACTCCTAGCAAGTTTCTCGAGGAGTCAGGCATCGTCTCCTTTGGAGGCACTGATCTCCGCATACCTCTGGAGTTTTCAAAGGATGTGAGGCCTCCGGTCGCGAAGAGGTGGGGAACTAGGTCTTTCTCTGTGGTCTCCACAGGGGATTCAGACATCCTTTCGTCTTGGGAGATGCAAGACGAGCCTGCATTCAAGTCACTGCAGGGATATCCGGCCTTATTTCGAGTCAGGGCATCGCGGTGTCCATTCCACTTGAGGCCGCAAACTCAGTGTCCCTATCACATACCTAGAGCTGAGAGAAGCCTTCTCGTGAGGTGCTTGTGGTAAGGTGGTATTCCTCTGGAGTCGACGCCAGGGACTAACCTCTCATCTCGAGTTGATTCTTGGTCCACGGACCTCTTTCGTGTTGCTACATTGACCTCAGGATCCCTCTAGCCTTGAAACAGTGTTCTTGGGGATTCTCTGGAGTGCCATCAAGGAAATCAAGGTTCCTTTCATGTGTGATGTGCAACACGGAATTGCTCTGCACGCAGTGCAGGAGAATCGGGCCTCATCTCGCGGCGAGGGGGAAGTCTCATGGTTTTACTCGAGTTTCGGCGGAACCTGGGGTGTATTCTCGAGTTACGACGGGAATGGCCTTTCCACCCACGTGTTTGTTCAGCGACGTCAGTTCTCCTGCCTAGTTACGAGGGACAACTCGTGATTCTCCTCGAGGCTTGGTAGGGCAATTGGGACGCCTCTTCAGCTGAGGCGGGAGACCAAGTGTCCCTTTCCACGTGCCACAGGAATCCTGGGACTCCTAAGAAGTTTCACGAGGAGTCAGGCATCGTCTCCTTTGGAGGCACTGATCTCCGTGTACCTCTGGAGTTTTCAAAGGATGTGAGGTCTCCGGTCGCGATGAGGTGGGGAACTAGGTCTTTCTCTGTGGTCTCCACAGGGGGATTCAGACATCCTTTCGTCTTGGGAGATGCAAGACGAGCCTGCATTCAAGTCACTGCAGGGATATCCGGCCTTATTTCGAGGCAGGACATCGCGGAGTCCATTCCACTTGAGGCCGCAAATTCAGGGTCCCTCTCACATAGCTAGAGCTTAGAGAAGCCTCCTCTTGAGGTGCTTGTGGTAACGTGGTATTCCTCTGGAGTCGAAGCCAGGGACTAACCTCTCATCTCGAGTTGATTTTTGGGCCATGGAGCTCTTTCGTGTTGCTACAGTGACCTCAGGATCCCTCTAGCCTTGAAACAGTGTTCTTGGGGTTTCTCTGGAGTGCCATCAAGGAAATCAAGGCTCCTTTCATGTGTGATGTGCAACACGGAATTGTTCTGCACGCAGTGCAGGGGAATCTGTCCTCATCTCGCGGCGAGGGGGAAGTCTCATGGTTTTTCTCAAGTTGCGGCGGGAACCTGGGGTATATTCTCGAGTTACGACGGGGATGGCCCTTCCACCCACGTGTTTGTTCAGCAACGGCAGGACTCCTGCCTAGTTGCGAGGGACAACTCGGGATTCTCCTCGAGGCATGGCTGGGCAATCGGAACGCCTTTCCAGCTGAGCCGGGAGACCAAGAGACCCTTTCCACGTGTCACAGGAATCCTGGGACTCCTATCAAGTTTCACGAGGAGTCAGGCATCGTCTCCTTTGGAGACACTGATCTCCGCGTACCTCTGGAGTTTTCAAAGGATGTGAGGCCTCCGGTCGCGATGAGGTGGGGAACTAGGTCTTTCTCTGTGGTCTCCACAGGGGATTCAGACATCCTTTCGTCTTGGGAGATGCAAGACGAGCCTGCATTCAAGTCACTGCAGGGATATCCGGCCTTATTTCGAGCCAGGGCATCGCGGTGTCCGTTCCACTTGAGGCCGCAAACTCAGGGTCCCTCTCACATACTTAGAGCTGAGAGAAGCCTTCTCTTGAGGTGCTTGTGGTAAGGTGGTGTTCCTCTGGAGTCGAAGCCAAGGACTAACCTGTCATCTCGAGTTGATTTTTGGTCCACGGAGCTGTTTCGTGTTGCTACAGTGACCTCAGGATCCCTCTAGCCTTGAAACAGTGTTCTTGGGGTTTCTCTGGAGTGCCATCAAGGAAAGCAAGGCTCCTTTCATGTGTGATGTGCAACACGGAATTGCTCTGTACGCAGTGCAGGGGAATTGGGCCTCATCTCGCGGTGAGGGGGAAGTCTCATGGTTTTTCGCGAGTTGCGGCGGGAACCTGGTGTATATTCTCGAGTTACGGCGGGGATGACCCTTCCACACACGTGTTTGTTCAGCGACGGCAGGACTCCTGCCTAGTTGCGAGGGACAACTCGGGATTCTCCTCGAGGCTTGGCAGGGCAATTGGGACGCCTCTCCAGCTGAGGCGGGAGACCAAGGGTCCCTTTCCACGGGCCACAGGAATCCTGGGACTCCTATCAAGTTTCACGAGGAGTCAGACATCGTCTCTCTTGGAGGCACTAATCTCCGCGTACCTCTGGAGTTTTCAAAGGATGTGAGGCCTCCGGTTGCGATGAGGTGGGGAACTAGGTCTTTCTCTGTGGTCTCCACAGGGGATTCAGACATCCTTTCGTCTTCGGAGATGCAAGACGAGCCTGCATTCAAGTCACTGCAGGGATATCCGGCCTTATTTCGAGTCAGGGCATCGCGGTGTCCATTCCACTTGAGGCCACAAACTCAGGGTCCCTCTCACATACCTAGAGCTGAGAGAAGCCTCCTCTTGAGGTGCTTGTGGTAAGGTGGTATTCCTCTGGAGTCGAAGCCAGGGACTAACCTCTCATCTCGAGTTGATTTTTGGTCCATGGAGCTCTTTCGTGTTGTTACAGTGACCTCAGGATCCCTCTAGCCTTGAAACAGTGTTCTTGGGGTTTCTCTGGAGTGCCATCAAGGAAATCAAGGCTCCTTTCATGTGTGATGTGCAACACGGAATTGCTCTGCACGCAGTGCAGGGGAATCGGGCCTCATCTCGCGGCGAGGGGGAAGTCTCATGGTTTTTCTCGAGTTGTGGCGGGAACCTGCGGTATATTCCCGAGTTACGACGGGGATGGCCCTTCCACACACGTGTTTCTTCAGGAACGTCAGGACTCTTGCCTAGTTGCGAGGGACAACTCAGGATTCTCCTCGAGGCTTGGCAGGGCAATTGGGACGCCTCTCCAGCTGAGGCGGGAGACCAAGGGTCCCTTTCCACGTGCCACAGGAATCCTGGGACTCCTATCAAGTTTCACGAGGAGTCAGGCATCGTCTCCTTAGGAGGCACTGATCTCCGTGTACCTCTGGAGTTTTCAAAGGATGTGAGGCCTCCGGTTGCGATGAGGTGGGGAACTAGGTCTTTCTCTGTGGTCTCCACAGGGGATTCAGACATCCTTTCGTCTTCGGAGATGCAAGACGAGCCTGCATTCAAGTCACTGCAGGGATATCCGGCCTTATTTCGAGTCAGGGCATCGCGGTGTCCATTCCACTTGAGGCCGCAAACTCAGGGTCCCTCTCACATACCTAGAGCTGAGAGAAGCCTCCTCTTGAGGTGCTTGTGGTAAGGTGGTATTCCTCTGGAGTCGAAGCCAGGGACTAACCTCTCATCTCGAGTTGATTTTTGGTCCATGGAGCTCTTTCGTGTTGCTACAGTGACCTCAGCATCCCTCTAGCCTTGAAACAGTGTTCTTGGGGTTTCTCTGGAGTGCCATCAAGGAAATCAAGGCTCCTCCCATGTGTGATGTGCAACACGGAATTGCTCTGCACGCAGTGCAGGGGAATCGGGCCTCATCTCGTGGCGATGGGGAAGTCTCATGGTTTTTCTCGAGTTGCGGCGGGAACCTGGGGTATATTCTCGAGTTACGACGGGGATGGCCCTTCCACCCACATGTTTGTTCAGAGACGTCAGGACTCCTGCCTAGTTGCGAGGGACAACTCGGGATTCTCCTCGAGGCTTGGCAGAGCAATTGGGACGCCTCTCCAGCTGAAGCGGGAGACCAAGTGTCCCTTTCCACGTGCCACAGGAATCCTGGGACTCCTAGCAAGTTTCTCGAGGAGTCAGGCATCGTCTCCTTTGGAGGCACTGATCTCCGCATACCTCTGGAGTTTTCAAAGGATGTGAGGCCTCCGGTCGCGAAGAGGTGGGGAACTAGGTCTTTCTCTGTGGTCTCCACAGGGGATTCAGACATCCTTTCGTCTTGGGAGATGCAAGACGAGCCTGCATTCAAGTCACTGCAGGGATATCCGGCCTTATTTCGAGTCAGGGCATCGCGGTGTCCATTCCACTTGAGGCCGCAAACTCAGTGTCCCTATCACATACCTAGAGCTGAGAGAAGCCTTCTCGTGAGGTGCTTGTGGTAAGGTGGTATTCCTCTGGAGTCGACGCCAGGGACTAACCTCTCATCTCGAGTTGATTCTTGGTCCACGGACCTCTTTCGTGTTGCTACATTGACCTCAGGATCCCTCTAGCCTTGAAACAGTGTTCTTGGGGATTCTCTGGAGTGCCATCAAGGAAATCAAGGTTCCTTTCATGTGTGATGTGCAACACGGAATTGCTCTGCACGCAGTGCAGGAGAATCGGGCCTCATCTCGCGGCGAGGGGGAAGTCTCATGGTTTTACTCGAGTTTCGGCGGAACCTGGGGTGTATTCTCGAGTTACGACGGGAATGGCCTTTCCACCCACGTGTTTGTTCAGCGACGTCAGTTCTCCTGCCTAGTTACGAGGGACAACTCGTGATTCTCCTCGAGGCTTGGTAGGGCAATTGGGACGCCTCTTCAGCTGAGGCGGGAGACCAAGTGTCCCTTTCCACGTGCCACAGGAATCCTGGGACTCCTAAGAAGTTTCACGAGGAGTCAGGCATCGTCTCCTTTGGAGGCACTGATCTCCGTGTACCTCTGGAGTTTTCAAAGGATGTGAGGTCTCCGGTCGCGATGAGGTGGGGAACTAGGTCTTTCTCTGTGGTCTCCACAGGGGATTCAGACATCCTTTCGTCTTGGGAGATGCAAGACGAGCCTGCATTCAAGTCACTGCAGGGATATCCGGCCTTATTTCGAGGCAGGACATCGCGGAGTCCATTCCACTTGAGGCCGCAAATTCAGGGTCCCTCTCACATAGCTAGAGCTTAGAGAAGCCTCCTCTTGAGGTGCTTGTGGTAACGTGGTATTCCTCTGGAGTCGAAGCCAGGGACTAACCTCTCATCTCGAGTTGATTTTTGGGCCATGGAGCTCTTTCGTGTTGCTACAGTGACCTCAGGATCCCTCTAGCCTTGAAACAGTGTTCTTGGGGTTTCTCTGGAGTGCCATCAAGGAAATCAAGGCTCCTTTCATGTGTGATGTGCAACACGGAATTGTTCTGCACGCAGTGCAGGGGAATCTGTCCTCATCTCGCGGCGAGGGGGAAGTCTCATGGTTTTTCTCAAGTTGCGGCGGGAACCTGGGGTATATTCTCGAGTTACGACGGGGATGGCCCTTCCACCCACGTGTTTGTTCAGCGACGGCAGGACTCCTGCCTAGTTGCGAGGGACAACTCGGGATTCTCCTCGAGGCATGGCTGGGCAATCGGAACGCCTTTCCAGCTGAGCCGGGAGACCAAGAGACCCTTTCCACGTGTCACAGGAATCCTGGGACTCCTATCAAGTTTCACGAGGAGTCAGGCATCGTCTCCTTTGGAGACACTGATCTCCGCGTACCTCTGGAGTTTTCAAAGGATGTGAGGCCTCCGGTCGCGATGAGGTGGGGAACTAGGTCTTTCTCTGTGGTCTCCACAGGGGATTCAGACATCCTTTCGTCTTGGGAGATGCAAGACGAGCCTGCATTCAAGTCACTGCAGGGATATCCGGCCTTATTTCGAGTCAGGGCATCGCGGTGTCCGTTCCACTTGAGGCCGCAAACTCAGGGTCCCTCTCACATACTTAGAGCTGAGAGAAGCCTTCTCTTGAGGTGCTTGTGGTAAGGTGGTGTTCCTCTGGAGTCGAAGCCAAGGACTAACCTGTCATCTCGAGTTGATTTTTGGTCCACGGAGCTGTTTCGTGTTGCTACAGTGACCTCAGGATCCCTCTAGCCTTGAAACAGTGTTCTTGGGGTTTCTCTGGAGTGCCATCAAGGAAAGCAAGGCTCCTTTCATGTGTGATGTGCAACACGGAATTGCTCTGTACGCAGTGCAGGGGAATTGGGCCTCATCTCGCGGTGAGGGGGAAGTCTCATGGTTTTTCGCGAGTTGCGGCGGGAACCTGGTGTATATTCTCGAGTTACGGCGGGGATGACCCTTCCACACACGTGTTTGTTCAGCGACGGCAGGACTCCTGCCTAGTTGCGAGGGACAACTCGGGATTCTCCTCGAGGCTTGGCAGGGCAATTGGGACGCCTCTCCAGCTGAGGCGGGAGACCAAGGGTCCCTTTACACGGGCCACAGGAATCCTGGGACTCCTATCAAGTTTCACGAGGAGTCAGACATCGTCTCTCTTGGAGGCACTAATCTCCGCGTACCTCTGGAGTTTTCAAAGGATGTGAGGCCTCCGGTCACGATGAGATGGGGAACTAGGTCTTTCTCTGTGGTCTCCAGAGGGGATTCAGACATCCTTTCATCTTGGGAGATGCAAGACGAGCCTGCATTCAAGTCACTGCAGGGATATCCGGCCTTATTTCGAATCAGGGCATTGCGGTGTCCATTCCACTGGAGGCCGCAAACTCAGGGTCCCTCTCACATACCTAGAGCTGAGGGAAGCCTCCTCTTGAGGTGCTTGTGGTAAGGTGGTATTCCTCTGGAGTCGACGCCAGGGACTAACCTCTCATCTCGAGTTGATTCTTGGTCCACGGACCTCTTTCGTGTTGCTACATTGACCTCAGGATCCCTCTAGCCTTGAAACAGTGTTCTTGGGGTTTCTCTGGAGTGCCATCAAGGAAATCAAGGTTCCTTTCATGTGTGATGTGTAACACGGAATTGCTCTGCACGCATTGCAGGAGAATCGGGCCTCATCTCGCGGCGAGGGGGAAGTCTCATGGTTTTTCTCAAGTTGCGGCGGGAACCTGGGGTATATTCTCGAGTTACGACGGGGATGGCCCTTCCACCCACGTGTTTGTTCAGCGACGTCAGGACTCCTGCCTAGTTGCGAGGGACAACTCGGGATTCTCCTCGAGGCTTGGCAGGGCAATTGGGACGCCTCTCCAGCTGAGGCGGGAGACCAAGGGTCCCTTTCCACGTGCCACAGGAATCCTGGGACTCCTATCAAGTTTCACGAGGAGTCAGGCAAACTCTCCTTTGGAGGCACTGATCTTCGCGTACCTCTGGAGTTTTCAAAGGATGTGAGGCCTCCGGTCGCGATGAGGTGGGGAACTAGGTCTTTCTCTGTGGTCTCCACAGGGGATTCAGACATCCTTTCGTCTTGGGAGATGCAAGACGAGCCTGCATTCAAGTCACTGCAGGGATATCCGGCCTTATTTCGAGTCAGGGCATCGCGGTGTCCGTTCCACTTGAGGCCGCAAACTCAGGGTCCCTCTCACATACTTAGAGCTGAGAGAAGCCTCCTCTTGAGGTGCTTGTGGTAAGGTTGTGTTCCTCTGGAGTCGAAGCCAAGGACTAACCTGTCATCTCGAGTTGATTTTTGGTACACGGAGCTGTTTCGTGTTACTACAGTGACCTCAGGATCCCTCTAGCCTTGAAACAGTGTTCTTGGGGTTTCTCTGGAGTGCCATCAAGGAAATCAAGGCTCCTTTCATGTGTGATGTGCAACACGGAATTGCTCTGCACGCAGTGCAGGGGAATCGGGCCTCATTTCGCGGCGAGGGGGAAGTCTCATGGTTTTTCGCGAGTTGAGGCGGGAACCTGGACTATATTCTCGAGTTACGGCGGGGATGACCCTTCCACACACGTGTTTGTTCAGCGACGGCAGGATTCCTGCCTAGTTGCGAGGGACAACTCGGGATTCTCCTCGAGGCTTGGCAGGGCAATTGGGATGCCTCTCCAGCTGAGGCGGGAGACGAAGTGTCCCTTTCCACGTGCCACAGGAATCCTGGGACTCCTATCAAGTTTCACGAGGAATCAGGCATCGTCTCCTTTGGAGGCACTGATCTCCGCGTACCTCTGGAGTTTTCAAAGGATGTGAGGCCTCCGGTCGTGATGAGGTGGGGAACTAGGTCTTTCTCTGTGGTCTCCACAGGGGATTCAGACATCCTTTCGTCTTGGGAGATGCAAGACGAGCCTGCATTCAAGTCACTGCAGGGATATCCGGCCTTATTTCGAGTCAGGGCATCGCGGTGTCCATTCCACTTGAGGCCGCCAACTCAGGGTCCCTCTCACATACCTAGAGCTGAGAGAAGCCTCCTCTTGAGGTGCTTTTGGTAAGGTGGTATTCCTCTGGAGTCGAAGCCAGGGACTAACCTCTGATCTCGAGTTGATTTTTGGTCCACGGAGTTCTTTCGTGTTGCTACAGTGACCTCAGGATCCCTCTAGCCTTGAAACAGTATTCTTGGGGTTTCTCTGGAGTGCCATCAGGGAAATCAAGGCTCCTTTCATGTGTGATGTGCAACACGGAATTGCTCTGCACGCAGTGCAGGGGAATCAGGCCTAATCTCGCGGCGAGGGGGAAGTCTCATGGTTTTTCTCGAGTTGCGGCGGGTACCTGGGGTATATTCTCGAGTTACGACGGGGATGGCCCTTCCACCCACGTGTTTGTTCAGCGACATCAGGACTCCTGCCTAGTTGCGAGGGACAACTCGGGATTCTCCTCGAAGCTTGGCAGGGCAATTGGGACGCCTCTCCACCTGAGGTGGGAGACCAAGGGTCCCTTTCCACGTGCCACAGGAATCCTGGGACTCCTATCAAGTTTCACGAGGAGTCAGGCATCATCTCCTTTGGAGGCACTGATCTCCGTGTACCTCTGGAGTTTTCAAAGGATGTGAGGCCTCCGGTTGCGATGAGGTGGGGAACTAGGTCTTTCTCTGTGGTCTCCACAGGGGATTCAGACATCCTTTCGTCTTCGTAGATGCAAGACGAGCCTGCATTCAAGTCACTGCAGGGATATCCGGCCTTATTTCGAGTCAGGGCATCGCGGTGTCCATTCCACTTGAGGTCAAAAACTCCGGGTCCCTCTCACATACCTAGAGCTGAGAGAAGCCTCCTCTTGAGGTGCTTGTGGTAAGGTGGTATTCCTCTGGAGTCGAAGCCAGGGACTAACCTCTCATCTCGAGTTGATTTTTGGTCCATGGAGCTCTTTCGTGTTGTTACAGTGACCTCAGGATCCCTCTAGCCTTGAAACAGTGTTCTTGGGGTTTCTCTGGAGTGCCATCAAGGAAATCAAGGCTCCTTTCATGTGTGATGTGCAACACGGAATTGCTCTGCACGCAGTGCAGGGGAATCGGGCCTCATCTCGCGGCGAGGGGGAAGTCTCATGGTTTTTCTCGAGTTGTGGCGGGAACCTGCGGTATATTCCCGAGTTACGACGGGGATGGCCCTTCCACACACGTGTTTTTTCAGGAACGTCAGGACTCTTGCCTAGTTGCGAGGGACAACTCAGGATTCTCCTCGAGGCTTGGCAGGGCAATTGGGACGCCTCTCCAGCTGAGGCGGGAGACCAAGGGTCCCTTTCCACGTGCCACAGGAATCCTGGGACTCCTATCAAGTTTCACGAGGAGTCAGGCATCGTCTCCTTTGGAGGCAGTGATCTCCGCGTACCTCTGGAGTTTTCAAAGGATATAAGGAATCCGGTCGCGATGAGGTGGGGAACTAGGTCTTTCTCTGTGGTCTCCACTGGGGATTCAGACATCCTTTCGTCCTGGGGGATGCAAGCCGAGCCTGCATTCAAGTCACTGCAGGGATATCCGGCCTTATTTCGAGTCAGGGCATCCCGGTGTCCATTCCACTTGAGGCCGCAAACTCAGGGTCCCTCTCACATACCTAGAGCTGAGAGAAGCCTCCTCTTGAGGTGCTTGTGGTAAGGTGGTATTCCTCTGGAGTCGAAGCCAGGGACTAACCTCTCATCTCGAGTTGATTTTTGGTCCATGGAGCTCTTTCGTGTTGCTACAGTGACCTCAGGATCCCTCTAGCCTTGAAACAGTGTTCTTGGGGTTTCTCTGGAGTGCCATCAAGGAAATCAAGGCTCCTTTCATGTGTGATGTGCAACACGGAATTGCTCTGCACGCAGTGCAGGGGAATCGGGCCTCATCTCGCGGCGAGGGGGAAGTCTCATGGTTTTTCTCGAGTTGCGGCGGGAACCTGGGGTATATTCTCGAGTTACGACGGGGATGGCCCTTCCACCCACATGTTTGTTCAGCGACGTCAGGACTCCTGCCTAGTTGCGAGGGACAACTCGGGATTCTCCTCGATGCTTGGCAGGGCAATTGGGACGCCTCTCCACCTGAGGCGGGAGACCAAGGGTCCCTTTCCATGTGCCACAGGAATCCTGGGACTCCTATCAAGTTTCACGAGGAATCAGGCATCGTCTCCTTTGGAGGCACTGATCTCCGTGTACCTCTGGAGTTTTCAAAGGATGTGAGGCCTCCGGTTGCGATGAGGTGGGGAACTAGGTCTTTCTCTGTGGTCTCCACAGGGGATTCAGACATCCTTTCGTCTTCGGAGATGCAAGACGAGCCTGCATTCAAGTCACTGCAGGGATATCCGGCCTTATTTCGAGTCAGGGCATCGCGGTGTCCATTCCACTTGAGGCCGCAAACTCAGGGTCCCTCTCACATACCTAGAGCTGAGAGAAGCCTCCTCTTGAGGTGCTTGTGGTAAGGTGGTATTCCTCTGGAGTCGAAGCCAGGGACTAACCTCTCATCTCGAGTTGATTTTTGGTCCATGGAGCTCTTTTGTGTTGCTACAGTGACCTCAGCATCCCTCTAGCCTTGAAACAGTGTTCTTGGGGTTTCTCTGGAGTGCCATCAAGGAAATCAAGGCTCCTCCCATGTGTGATGTGCAACACGGAATTGCTCTGCACGCAGTGCCGGGGAATCGGGCCTCATCTCGCGGCGAGGGGGAAGTCTCATGGTTTTTCTCGAGTTGCGGCGGGAACCTGGGGTATATTCCCGAGTTACGACGGGGATGGCCCTTCCACCCACATGTTTGTTCAGAGACGTCAGGACTCCTGCCTAGTTGCGAGGGACAACTCGGGATTCTCCTCGAGGCTTGGCAGAGCAATTGGGACGCCTCTCCAGCTGAAGCGGGAGACCAAGTGTCCCTTTCCACGTGCCACAGGAATCCTGGGACTCCTAGCAAGTTTCACGAGGAGTCAGGCATCGTCTCCTTTGGAGGCACTGATCTCCGCATACCTCTGGAGTTTTCAAAGGATGTGAGGCCTCCGGTCGCGAAGAGGTGGGGAACTAGGTCTTTCTCTGTGGTCTCCACAGGGGATTCAGACATCCTTTCGTCTTGGGAGATGCAAGACGAGCCTGCATTCAAGTCACTGCAGGAATATCCTGCCTTATTTCGAGTCAGGGCATCGCGGTGTCCATTCCACTTGAGGCCGCAAACTCAGTGTCCCTATCACATACCTAGAGCTGAGAGAAGCCTTCTCGTGAGGTGCTTGTGGTAAGGTGGTATTCCTCTGGAGTCGACGCCAGGGACTAACCTCTCATCTCGAGTTGATTCTTGGTCCACGGACCTCTTTCGTGTTGCTACATTGACCTCAGGATCCCTCTAGCCTTGAAACAGTGTTCTTGGGGTTTCTCTGGAGTGTCATCAAGGAAATCAAGGTTCCTTTCATGTGTGATGTGCAACACGGAATTGCTCTGCACGCAGTGCAGGAGAATCGGGCCTCATCTCGCGGAGAGGGGGAAGTCTCATGGTTTTTCTCGAGTTTCGGCGGAACCTGGGGTGTATTCTCGAGTTACGACGGGAATGGCCCTTCCACCCACGTGTTTGTTCAGCGACGTCAGTTCTCCTGCCTAGTTACGAGGGACAACTCGGGATTCTCCTCGAGGCTTGGCAGGGCAATTGGGACGCCTCTTCAGCTGAGGCGGGAGACAAAGTGTCCCTTTCCACGTGCCACAGGAATCCTGGGACTCCTAAGAAGTTTCACGAGGAGTCAGGCATCGTCTCCTTTGGAGGCACTGATCTCCGTGTACCTCTGGAGTTTTCAAAGGATGTGAGGTCTCCGGTCGCGATGAGGTGGGGAACTAGGTCTTTCTCTGTGGTCTCCACAGGGGATTCAGACATCCTTTCGTCTTGGGAGATGCAAGACGAGCCTGCATTCAAGTCACTGCAGGGATATCCGGCCTTATTTCGAGGCAGGACATCGCGGAGTCCATTCCACTTGAGGCCGCAAATTCAGGGTCCCTCTCACATAGCTAGAGCTTAGAGAAGCCTCCTCTTGAGGTGCTTGTGGTAAGGTGGTATTCCTCTGGAGTCGAAGCCAGGGACTAACCTCTCATCTCGAGTTGATTTTTGGGCCATGGAGCTCTTTCGTGTTGCTACAGTGACCTCAGGATCCCTCTAGCCTTGAAACAGTGTTCTTGGGGTTTCTCTGGAGTGCCATCAAGGAAATCAAGGCTCCTTTCATGTGTGATGTGCAACACGGAATTGTTCTGCACGCAGTGCAGGGGAATCTGTCCTCATCTCGCGGCGAGGGGGAAGTCTCATGGTTTTTCTCAAGTTGCGGCGGGAACCTGGGGTATATTCTCGAGTTACGACGGGGATGGCCCTTCCACCCACGTGTTTGTTCAGCGACGGCAGGACTCCTGCCTAGTTGCGAGGGACAACTCGGGATTCTCCTCGAGGCATGGCTGGGCAATTGGGACGCCTTTCCAGCTGAGCCGGGAGACCAAGAGACCCTTTCCACGTGCCACAGGAATCCTGGGACTCCTATCAAGTTTCACGAGGAGTCAGGCATCGTCTCCTTTGGAGACACTGATCTCCGCGTACCTCTGGAGTTTTCAAAGGATGTGAGGCCTCCGGTCGCGATGAGGTGGGGAACTAGGTCTTTCTCTGTGGTCTCCACAGGGGATTCAGACATCCTTTCGTCTTGGGAGATGCAAGACGAGCCTGCATTCAAGTCACTGCAGGGATATCCGGCCTTATTTCGAGCCAGGGCATCGCGGTGTCCGTTCCACTTGAGGCCGCAAATTCAGGGTCCCTCTCACATACTTAGAGCTGAGAGAAGCCTTCTCTTGAGGTGCTTGTGGTAAGGTGGTGTTCCTCTGGAGTCGAAGCCAAGGACTAACTTGTCATCTCGAGTTGATTTTTGGTCCACGGAGCTGTTTCGTGTTGCTACAGTGACCTCAGGATCCCTCTAGCCTTGAAACAGTGTTCTTGGGGTTTCTCTGGAGTGCCATCAAGGAAATCAAGGCTCCTTTCATGTGTGATGTGCAACACGGAATTGCTCTGTACGCAGTGCAGGGGAATTGGGCCTCATCTCGCGGTGAGGGGGAAGTCTCATGGTTTTTCGCGAGTTGCGGCGGGAACCTGGTGTATATTCTCGAGTTACGGCGGGGATGACCCTTCCACACACGTGTTTGTTCAGCGACGTCAGGACTCCTGCCTAGTTGCGAGGGACAACTCGGGATTCTCCTCGAGGCTTGGCAGGGCAATTGGGACGCCTCTCCAGCTGAGGCGGGAGACCAAGGGTCCCTTTCCACGGGCCACAGGAATCCTGGGACTCCTATCAAGTTTCACGAGGAGTCAGACATCGTCTCTCTTGGAGGCACTAATCTCCGCGTACCTCTGGAGTTTTCAAAGGATGTGAGGCCTCCGGTCACGATGAGATGGGGAACTAGTTCTTTCTCTGTGGTCTCCAGAGGGGATTCAGACATCCTTTCATCTTGGGAGATGCAAGACGAGCCTGCATTCAAGTCACTGCAGGGATATCCGGCCTTATTTCGAATCAGGGCATTGCGGTGTCCATTCCACTGGAGGCCGCAAACTCAGGGTCCCTCTCACATACCTAGAGCTGAGGGAAGCCTCCTCTTGAGGTGCTTGTGGTAAGGTGGTATTCCTCTGGAGTCGACGCCAGGGACTAACCTCTCATCTCGAGTTGATTCTTGGTCCACGGACCTCTTTCGTGTTGCTACATTGACCTCAGGATCCCTCTAGCCTTGAAACAGTGTTCTTGGGGTTTCTCTGGAGTGCCATCAAGGAAATCAAGGTTCCTTTCATGTGTGATGTGTAACACGGAATTGCTCTGCACGCATTGCAGGAGAATCGGGCCTCATTTCGCGGCGAGGGGGAAGTCTCATGGTTTTTCTCGAGTTTCGGCGGAACCTGGGGTGTATTCTCGAGTTACGACGGGAATGGCCCTTCCACCCACGTGTTTGTTCAGCGACGTCAGTTCTCCTGCCTAGTTGCGAGGGACAACTCGGGATTCTCCTCGAGGCTTGGCAGGGCAATTGGGACGCCTCTCCAGCTGACGCGGGAAACGAAGGGTCCCTTTCCACGTGCCACAGGAATCCTGGGACTCCTAAGAAGTTTCACGAGGAGTCAGGCATCGTCTCCTTTGGAGGCACTGATCTCTGTGTACCTCTGGAGTTTTCAAAGGATGTGAGGTCTCCGGTCGCGATGAGGTGGGGAACTAGGTCTTTCTCTGTGGTCTCCACAGGGGATTCAGACATCCTTTCGTCTTGGGAGATGAAAGACGAGCCTGCATTCAAGTCACTGCAGGGATATCCGGCCTTATTTCGAGTTAGGGCATCGCGGAGTCCATTCCACTTGAGGCCGCAAATTCAGGGTCCCTCTCACATAGCTAGAGCTGAGAGAAGCCTCCTCTTGAGGTGCTTGTGGTAAGGTGGTATTCCTCTGGAGTCGAAGCCAGGGACTAACCTCTCATCTCGAGTTGATTTTTGGGCCACGGAGTTCTTTCGTGTTGCTACAGTGACCTCAGGATCCCTCTAGCCTTGAAACAGTGTTCTTGGGGTTTCTCTGGAGTGCCATCAAGGAAATCAAGGCTCCTTTCATGTGTGATGTGCAACACGGAATTGTTCTGCACGCAGTGCAGGGGAATCTGTCCTCATCTCGCGGCGAGGGGGAAGTCTCATGGTTTTTCTCAAGTTGCGGCGGGAACCTGGGGTATATTCTCGAGTTACGACTGGGATGGCCCTTCCACCCACGTGTTTGTTCAGCGACGTCAGGACTCCTGCCTAGTTGCGAGGGACAACTCGGGATTCTCCTCGAGGCTTCGCAGGGCAATTGGGACGCCTCTCCAGCTGAGGCGGGAGACCAAGGGTCCCTTTCCACGTGCCACAGGAATCCTGTGACTCCTATCAAGTTTCACGAGGAGTCAGGCATCCTCTCCTTTGGAAGCACTGATCTTCGCGTACCTCTGGAGTTTTCAAAGGATGTGAGGCCTCCGGTCGCGATGAGGTGGGGAACTAGGTCTTTCTCTGTGGTCTCCACAGGGGATTCAGACATCCTTTCGTCTTGGGAGATGCAAGACGAGCCTGCATTCAAGTCACTGCAGGGATATCCGGCCTTATTTCGAGTCAGGGCATCGCGGTGTCCGTTCCACTTGATGCCGCAAACTCAGGGTCCCTCTCACATACTTAGAGCTGAGAGAAGCCTCCTCTTGAGGTGCTTGTGGTAAGGTTGTGTTCCTCTGGAGTCGAAGCCAAGGACTAACCTGTCATCTCGAGTTGATTTTTGGTCCACGGAGCTGTTTCGTGTTACTACAGTGACCTCAGGATCCCTCTAGCCTTGAAACAGTGTTCTTGGGGTTTCTCTGGAGTGCCATCAAGGAAATCAAGGCTCCTTTCATGTGTGATGTGCAACACGGAATTGCTCTGCACGCAGTGCAGGGGAATCGGGCCTCATTTCGCGGCGAGGGGGAAGTCTCATGGTTTTTCGCGAGTTGCGGCGGGAACCTGGACTATATTCTCGAGTTACGGCGGGGATGACCCTTCCACACACGTGTTTGTTCAGCGACGGCAGGATTCCTGCCTAGTTGCGAGGGACAACTCGGGATTCTCCTCGAGGCTTGGCAGGGCAATTGGGACGCCTCTCCAGCTGAGGCGGGAGACCAAGGGTCCCTTTCCACGTGCCACAGGAATCCTGGGACTCCTATCAAGTTTCACGAGGAGTCAGGCATCGTCTCCTTTGGAGGCACTGATCTCCGCGTACCTCTGGAGTTTTCAAAGGATGTGAGGCCTCCGGTCACGATGAGATGGGGAACTAGGTCTTTCTCTGTGGTCTCCAGAGGGGATTCAGACATCCTTTCATCTTGGGAGATGCAAGACGAGCCTGCATTCAAGTCTCTGCAGGGATATCCGGCCTTATTTCGAGGCAGGACATCGCGGAGTCCATTCCACTTGAGGCCGCAAATTCAGGGTCCCTCTCACATACCTAGAGCTGAGAGAAGCCTCCTCTTGAGGTGCTTGTGGTAAGGTGGTATTCCTCTGGAGTCGAAGCCAGGGACTAACCTCTCATCTCGAGTTGATTTTTGGTCCATGGAGCTCTTTTGTGTTGCTACAGTGACCTCAGCATCCCTCTAGCCTTGAAACAGTGTTCTTGGGGTTTCTCTGGAGTGCCATCAAGGAAATCAAGGCTCCTCCCATGTGTGATGTGCAACACGGAATTGCTCTGCACGCAGTGCCGGGGAATCGGGCCTCATCTCGCGGCGAGGGGGAAGTCTCATGGTTTTTCTCGAGTTGCGGCGGGAACCTGGGGTATATTCCCGAGTTACGACGGGGATGGCCCTTCCACCCACATGTTTGTTCAGAGACGTCAGGACTCCTGCCTAGTTGCGAGGGACAACTCGGGATTCTCCTCGAGGCTTGGCAGAGCAATTGGGACGCCTCTCCAGCTGAAGCGGGAGACCAAGTGTCCCTTTCCACGTGCCACAGGAATCCTGGGACTCCTAGCAAGTTTCACGAGGAGTCAGGCATCGTCTCCTTTGGAGGCACTGATCTCCGCATACCTCTGGAGTTTTCAAAGGATGTGAGGCCTCCGGTCGCGAAGAGGTGGGGAACTAGGTCTTTCTCTGTGGTCTCCACAGGGGATTCAGACATCCTTTCGTCTTGGGAGATGCAAGACGAGCCTGCATTCAAGTCACTGCAGGGATATCCGGCCTTATTTCGAGTCAGGGCATCGCGGTGTCCATTCCACTTGAGGCCGCAAACTCAGTGTCCCTATCACATACCTAGAGCTGAGAGAAGCCTTCTCGTGAGGTGCTTGTGGTAAGGTGGTATTCCTCTGGAGTCGACGCCAGGGACTAACCTCTCATCTCGAGTTGATTCTTGGTCCACGGACCTCTTTCGTGTTGCTACATTGACCTCAGGATCCCTCTAGCCTTGAAACAGTGTTCTTGGGGTTTCTCTGGAGTGCCATCAAGGAAATCAAGGTTCCTTTCATGTGTGATGTGCAACACGGAATTGCTCTGCACGCAGTGCAGGAGAATCGGGCCTCATCTCGCGGAGAGGGGGAAGTCTCATGGTTTTTCTCGAGTTTCGGCGGAACCTGGGGTGTATTCTCGAGTTACGACGGGAATGGCCCTTCCACCCACGTGTTTGTTCAGCGACGTCAGTTCTCCTGCCTAGTTACGAGGGACAACTCGGGATTCTCCTCGAGGCTTGGCAGGGCAATTGGGACGCCTCTTCAGCTGAGGCGGGAGACAAAGTGTCCCTTTCCACGTGCCACAGGAATCCTGGGACTCCTAAGAAGTTTCACGAGGAGTCAGGCATCGTCTCCTTTGGAGGCACTGATCTCCGTGTACCTCTGGAGTTTTCAAAGGATGTGAGGTCTCCGGTCGCGATGAGGTGGGGAACTAGGTCTTTCTCTGTGGTCTCCACAGGGGATTCAGACATCCTTTCGTCTTGGGAGATGCAAGACGAGCCTGCATTCAAGTCACTGCAGGGATATCCGGCCTTATTTCGAGCCAGGGCATCGCGGTGTCCGATCCACTTGAGGCCGCAAACTCAGGGTCCCTCTCACATACTTAGAGCTGAGAGAAGCCTCCTCTTGAGGTGCTTGTGGTAAGGTTGTGTTCCTCTGGAGTCGAAGCCAAGGACTAACCTGTCATCTCGAGTTGATTTTTGGTCCACGGAGCTGTTTCGTGTTACTACAGTGACCTCAGGATCCCTCTAGCCTTGAAACAGTGTTCTTGGGGTTTCTCTGGAGTGCCATCAAGGAAATCAAGGCTCCTTTCATGTGTGATGTGCAACACGGAATTGCTCTGCACGCAGTGCAGGGGAATCGGGCCTCATTTCGCGGCGAGGGGGAAGTCTCATGGTTTTTCGCGAGTTGCGGCGGGAACCTGGACTATATTCTCGAGTTACGGCGGGGATGACCCTTCCACACACGTGTTTGTTCAGCGACGGCAGGATTCCTGCCTAGTTGCGAGGGACAACTCGGGATTCTCCTCGAGGCTTGGCAGGGCAATTGGGACGCCTCTCCAGCTGAGGCGGGAGACCAAGGGTCCCTTTCCACGTGCCACAGGAATCCTGGGACTCCTATCAAGTTTCACGAGGAGTCAGGCATCGTCTCCTTTGGAGGCACTGATCTCCGCGTACCTCTGGAGTTTTCAAAGGATGTGAGGCCTCCGGTCACGATGAGATGGGGAACTAGGTCTTTCTCTGTGGTCTCCAGAGGGGATTCAGACATCCTTTCATCTTGGGAGATGCAAGACGAGCCTGCATTCAAGTCTCTGCAGGGATATCCGGCCTTATTTCGAGGCAGGACATCGCGGAGTCCATTCCACTTGAGGCCGCAAATTCAGGGTCCCTCTCACATACCTAGAGCTGAGAGAAGCCTCCTCTTGAGGTGCTTGTGGTAAGGTGGTATTCCTCTGGAGTCGAAGCCAGGGACTAACCTCTCATCTCGAGTTGATTTTTGGTCCATGGAGCTCTTTTGTGTTGCTACAGTGACCTCAGCATCCCTCTAGCCTTGAAACAGTGTTCTTGGGGTTTCTCTGGAGTGCCATCAAGGAAATCAAGGCTCCTCCCATGTGTGATGTGCAACACGGAATTGCTCTGCACGCAGTGCCGGGGAATCGGGCCTCATCTCGCGGCGAGGGGGAAGTCTCATGGTTTTTCTCGAGTTGCGGCGGGAACCTGGGGTATATTCCCGAGTTACGACGGGGATGGCCCTTCCACCCACATGTTTGTTCAGAGACGTCAGGACTCCTGCCTAGTTGCGAGGGACAACTCGGGATTCTCCTCGAGGCTTGGCAGAGCAATTGGGACGCCTCTCCAGCTGAAGCGGGAGACCAAGTGTCCCTTTCCACGTGCCACAGGAATCCTGGGACTCCTAGCAAGTTTCACGAGGAGTCAGGCATCGTCTCCTTTGGAGGCACTGATCTCCGCATACCTCTGGAGTTTTCAAAGGATGTGAGGCCTCCGGTCGCGAAGAGGTGGGGAACTAGGTCTTTCTCTGTGGTCTCCACAGGGGATTCAGACATCCTTTCGTCTTGGGAGATGCAAGACGAGCCTGCATTCAAGTCACTGCAGGGATATCCGGCCTTATTTCGAGTCAGGGCATCGCGGTGTCCATTCCACTTGAGGCCGCAAACTCAGTGTCCCTATCACATACCTAGAGCTGAGAGAAGCCTTCTCGTGAGGTGCTTGTGGTAAGGTGGTATTCCTCTGGAGTCGACGCCAGGGACTAACCTCTCATCTCGAGTTGATTCTTGGTCCACGGACCTCTTTCGTGTTGCTACATTGACCTCAGGATCCCTCTAGCCTTGAAACAGTGTTCTTGGGGTTTCTCTGGAGTGCCATCAAGGAAATCAAGGTTCCTTTCATGTGTGATGTGCAACACGGAATTGCTCTGCACGCAGTGCAGGAGAATCGGGCCTCATCTCGCGGAGAGGGGGAAGTCTCATGGTTTTTCTCGAGTTTCGGCGGAACCTGGGGTGTATTCTCGAGTTACGACGGGAATGGCCCTTCCACCCACGTGTTTGTTCAGCGACGTCAGTTCTCCTGCCTAGTTACGAGGGACAACTCGGGATTCTCCTCGAGGCTTGGCAGGGCAATTGGGACGCCTCTTCAGCTGAGGCGGGAGACAAAGTGTCCCTTTCCACGTGCCACAGGAATCCTGGGACTCCTAAGAAGTTTCACGAGGAGTCAGGCATCGTCTCCTTTGGAGGCACTGATCTCCGTGTACCTCTGGAGTTTTCAAAGGATGTGAGGTCTCCGGTCGCGATGAGGTGGGGAACTAGGTCTTTCTCTGTGGTCTCCACAGGGGATTCAGACATCCTTTCGTCTTGGGAGATGCAAGACGAGCCTGCATTCAAGTCACTGCAGGGATATCCGGCCTTATTTCGAGCCAGGGCATCGCGGTGTCCGATCCACTTGAGGCCGCAAACTCAGGGTCCCTCTCACATACTTAGAGCTGAGAGAAGCCTCCTCTTGAGGTGCTTGTGGTAAGGTTGTGTTCCTCTGGAGTCGAAGCCAAGGACTAACCTGTCATCTCGAGTTGATTTTTGGTCCACGGAGCTGTTTCGTGTTACTACAGTGACCTCAGGATCCCTCTAGCCTTGAAACAGTGTTCTTGGGGTTTCTCTGGAGTGCCATCAAGGAAATCAAGGCTCCTTTCATGTGTGATGTGCAACACGGAATTGCTCTGCACGCAGTGCAGGGGAATCGGGCCTCATTTCGCGGCGAGGGGGAAGTCTCATGGTTTTTCGCGAGTTGCGGCGGGAACCTGGACTATATTCTCGAGTTACGGCGGGGATGACCCTTCCACACACGTGTTTGTTCAGCGACGGCAGGATTCCTGCCTAGTTGCGAGGGACAACTCGGGATTCTCCTCGAGGCTTGGCAGGGCAATTGGGACGCCTCTCCAGCTGAGGCGGGAGACCAAGGGTCCCTTTCCACGTGCCACAGGAATCCTGGGACTCCTATCAAGTTTCACGAGGAGTCAGGCATCGTCTCCTTTGGAGGCACTGATCTCCGCGTACCTCTGGAGTTTTCAAAGGATGTGAGGCCTCCGGTCACGATGAGATGGGGAACTAGGTCTTTCTCTGTGGTCTCCAGAGGGGATTCAGACATCCTTTCATCTTGGGAGATGCAAGACGAGCCTGCATTCAAGTCTCTGCAGGGATATCCGGCCTTATTTCGAGGCAGGACATCGCGGAGTCCATTCCACTTGAGGCCGCAAATTCAGGGTCCCTCTCACATACCTAGAGCTGAGAGAAGCCTCCTCTTGAGGTGCTTGTGGTAAGGTGGTATTCCTCTGGAGTCGAAGCCAGGGACTAACCTCTCATCTCGAGTTGATTTTTGGTCCATGGAGCTCTTTTGTGTTGCTACAGTGACCTCAGCATCCCTCTAGCCTTGAAACAGTGTTCTTGGGGTTTCTCTGGAGTGCCATCAAGGAAATCAAGGCTCCTCCCATGTGTGATGTGCAACACGGAATTGCTCTGCACGCAGTGCCGGGGAATCGGGCCTCATCTCGCGGCGAGGGGGAAGTCTCATGGTTTTTCTCGAGTTGCGGCGGGAACCTGGGGTATATTCCCGAGTTACGACGGGGATGGCCCTTCCACCCACATGTTTGTTCAGAGACGTCAGGACTCCTGCCTAGTTGCGAGGGACAACTCGGGATTCTCCTCGAGGCTTGGCAGAGCAATTGGGACGCCTCTCCAGCTGAAGCGGGAGACCAAGTGTCCCTTTCCACGTGCCACAGGAATCCTGGGACTCCTAGCAAGTTTCACGAGGAGTCAGGCATCGTCTCCTTTGGAGGCACTGATCTCCGCATACCTCTGGAGTTTTCAAAGGATGTGAGGCCTCCGGTCGCGAAGAGGTGGGGAACTAGGTCTTTCTCTGTGGTCTCCACAGGGGATTCAGACATCCTTTCGTCTTGGGAGATGCAAGACGAGCCTGCATTCAAGTCACTGCAGGGATATCCGGCCTTATTTCGAGTCAGGGCATCGCGGTGTCCATTCCACTTGAGGCCGCAAACTCAGTGTCCCTATCACATACCTAGAGCTGAGAGAAGCCTTCTCGTGAGGTGCTTGTGGTAAGGTGGTATTCCTCTGGAGTCGACGCCAGGGACTAACCTCTCATCTCGAGTTGATTCTTGGTCCACGGACCTCTTTCGTGTTGCTACATTGACCTCAGGATCCCTCTAGCCTTGAAACAGTGTTCTTGGGGTTTCTCTGGAGTGCCATCAAGGAAATCAAGGTTCCTTTCATGTGTGATGTGCAACACGGAATTGCTCTGCACGCAGTGCAGGAGAATCGGGCCTCATCTCGCGGAGAGGGGGAAGTCTCATGGTTTTTCTCGAGTTTCGGCGGAACCTGGGGTGTATTCTCGAGTTACGACGGGAATGGCCCTTCCACCCACGTGTTTGTTCAGCGACGTCAGTTCTCCTGCCTAGTTACGAGGGACAACTCGGGATTCTCCTCGAGGCTTGGCAGGGCAATTGGGACGCCTCTTCAGCTGAGGCGGGAGACAAAGTGTCCCTTTCCACGTGCCACAGGAATCCTGGGACTCCTAAGAAGTTTCACGAGGAGTCAGGCATCGTCTCCTTTGGAGGCACTGATCTCCGTGTACCTCTGGAGTTTTCAAAGGATGTGAGGTCTCCGGTCGCGATGAGGTGGGGAACTAGGTCTTTCTCTGTGGTCTCCACAGGGGATTCAGACATCCTTTCGTCTTGGGAGATGCAAGACGAGCCTGCATTCAAGTCACTGCAGGGATATCCGGCCTTATTTCGAGGCAGGACATCGCGGAGTCCATTCCACTTGAGGCCGCAAATTCAGGGTCCCTCTCACATAGCTAGAGCTTAGAGAAGCCTCCTCTTGAGGTGCTTGTGGTAAGGTGGTATTCCTCTGGAGTCGAAGCCAGGGACTAACCTCTCATCTCGAGTTGATTTTTGGGCCATGGAGCTCTTTCGTGTTGCTACAGTGACCTCAGGATCCCTCTAGCCTTGAAACAGTGTTCTTGGGGTTTCTCTGGAGTGCCATCAAGGAAATCAAGGCTCCTTTCATGTGTGATGTGCAACACGGAATTGTTCTGCACGCAGTGCAGGGGAATCTGTCCTCATCTCGCGGCGAGGGGGAAGTCTCATGGTTTTTCTCAAGTTGCGGCGGGAACCTGGGGTATATTCTCGAGTTACGACGGGGATGGCCCTTCCACCCACGTGTTTGTTCAGCGACGGCAGGACTCCTGCCTAGTTGCGAGGGACAACTCGGGATTCTCCTCGAGGCATGGCTGGGCAATTGGGACGCCTTTCCAGCTGAGCCGGGAGACCAAGAGACCCTTTCCACGTGCCACAGGAATCCTGGGACTCCTATCAAGTTTCACGAGGAGTCAGGCATCGTCTCCTTTGGAGACACTGATCTCCGCGTACCTCTGGAGTTTTCAAAGGATGTGAGGCCTCCGGTCGCGATGAGGTGGGGAACTAGGTCTTTCTCTGTGGTCTCCACAGGGGATTCAGACATCCTTTCGTCTTGGGAGATGCAAGACGAGCCTGCATTCAAGTCACTGCAGGGATATCCGGCCTTATTTCGAGCCAGGGCATCGCGGTGTCCGATCCACTTGAGGCCGCAAACTCAGGGTCCCTCTCACATACTTAGAGCTGAGAGAAGCCTTCTCTTGAGGTGCTTGTGGTAAGGTGGTGTTCCTCTGGAGTCGAAGCCAAGGACTAACTTGTCATCTCGAGTTGATTTTTGGTCCACGGAGCTGTTTCGTGTTGCTACAGTGACCTCAGGATCCCTCTAGCCTTGAAACAGTGTTCTTGGGGTTTCTCTGGAGTGCCATCAAGGAAATCAAGGCTCCTTTCATGTGTGATGTGCAACACGGAATTGCTCTGTACGCAGTGCAGGGGAATTGGGCCTCATCTCGCGGTGAGGGGGAAGTCTCATGGTTTTTCGCGAGTTGCGGCGGGAACCTGGTGTATATTCTCGAGTTACGGCGGGGATGACCCTTCCACACACGTGTTTGTTCAGCGACGTCAGGACTCCTGCCTAGTTGCGAGGGACAACTCGGGATTCTCCTCGAGGCTTGGCAGGGCAATTGGGACGCCTCTCCAGCTGAGGCGGGAGACCAAGGGTCCCTTTCCACGGGCCACAGGAATCCTGGGACTCCTATCAAGTTTCACGAGGAGTCAGACATCGTCTCTCTTGGAGGCACTAATCTCCGCGTACCTCTGGAGTTTTCAAAGGATGTGAGGCCTCCGGTCACGATGAGATGGGGAACTAGTTCTTTCTCTGTGGTCTCCAGAGGGGATTCAGACATCCTTTCATCTTGGGAGATGCAAGACGAGCCTGCATTCAAGTCACTGCAGGGATATCCGGCCTTATTTCGAATCAGGGCATTGCGGTGTCCATTCCACTGGAGGCCGCAAACTCAGGGTCCCTCTCACATACCTAGAGCTGAGGGAAGCCTCCTCTTGAGGTGCTTGTGGTAAGGTGGTATTCCTCTGGAGTCGACGCCAGGGACTAACCTCTCATCTCGAGTTGATTCTTGGTCCACGGACCTCTTTCGTGTTGCTACATTGACCTCAGGATCCCTCTAGCCTTGAAACAGTGTTCTTGGGGTTTCTCTGGAGTGCCATCAAGGAAATCAAGGTTCCTTTCATGTGTGATGTGTAACACGGAATTGCTCTGCACGCATTGCAGGAGAATCGGGCCTCATTTCGCGGCGAGGGGGAAGTCTCATGGTTTTTCTCGAGTTTCGGCGGAACCTGGGGTGTATTCTCGAGTTACGACGGGAATGGCCCTTCCACCCACGTGTTTGTTCAGCGACGTCAGTTCTCCTGCCTAGTTGCGAGGGACAACTCGGGATTCTCCTCGAGGCTTGGCAGGGCAATTGGGACGCCTCTCCAGCTGACGCGGGAAACGAAGGGTCCCTTTCCACGTGCCACAGGAATCCTGGGACTCCTAAGAAGTTTCACGAGGAGTCAGGCATCGTCTCCTTTGTAGGCACTGATCTCTGTGTACCTCTGGAGTTTTCAAAGGATGTGAGGTCTCCGGTCGCGATGAGGTGGGGAACTAGGTCTTTCTCTGTGGTCTCCACAGGGGATTCAGACATCCTTTCGTCTTGGGAGATGAAAGACGAGCCTGCATTCAAGTCACTGCAGGGATATCCGGCCTTATTTCGAGTTAGGGCATCGCGGAGTCCATTCCACTTGAGGCCGCAAATTCAGGGTCCCTCTCACATAGCTAGAGCTGAGAGAAGCCTCCTCTTGAGGTGCTTGTGGTAAGGTGGTATTCCTCTGGAGTCGAAGCCAGGGACTAACCTCTCATCTCGAGTTGATTTTTGGGCCACGGAGTTCTTTCGTGTTGCTACAGTGACCTCAGGATCCCTCTAGCCTTGAAACAGTGTTCTTGGGGTTTCTCTGGAGTGCCATCAAGGAAATCAAGGCTCCTTTCATGTGTGATGTGCAACACGGAATTGTTCTGCACGCAGTGCAGGGGAATCTGTCCTCATCTCGCGGCGAGGGGGAAGTCTCATGGTTTTTCTCAAGTTGCGGCGGGAACCTGGGGTATATTCTCGAGTTACGACGGGGATGGCCCTTCCACCCACGTGTTTGTTCAGCGACGTCAGGACTCCTGCCTAGTTGCGAGGGACAACTCGGGATTCTCCTCGAGGCTTGGCAGGGCAATTGGGACGCCTCTCCAGCTGAGGCGGGAGACCAAGGGTCCCTTTCCACGTGCCACAGGAATCCTGTGACTCCTATCAAGTTTCACGAGGAGTCAGGCATCCTCTCCTTTGGAAGCACTGATCTTCGCGTACCTCTGGAGTTTTCAAAGGATGTGAGGCCTCCGGTCGCGATGAGGTGGGGAACTAGGTCTTTCTCTGTGGTCTCCACAGGGGATTCAGACATCCTTTCGTCTTGGGAGATGCAAGACGAGCCTGCATTCAAGTCACTGCAGGGATATCCGGCCTTATTTCGAGTCAGGGCATCGCGGTGTCCGTTCCACTTGATGCCGCAAACTCAGGGTCCCTCTCACATACTTAGAGCTGAGAGAAGCCTCCTCTTGAGGTGCTTGTGGTAAGGTTGTGTTCCTCTGGAGTCGAAGCCAGGGACTAACCTGTCATCTCGAGTTGATTCTTCGTCCACGGAGCTGTTTCGTGTTACTACAGTGACCTCAGGATCCCTCTAGCCTTGAAACAGTGTTCTTGGGGTTTCTCTGGAGTGCCATCAAGGAAATCAAGGCTCCTTTCATGTGTGATGTGCAACACGGAATTGCTCTGCACGCAGTGCAGGGGAATCGGGCCTCATTTCGCGGCGAGGGGGAAGTCTCATGGTTTTTCGCGAGTTGCGGCGGGAACCTGGACTATATTCTCGAGTTACGGCGGGGATGACCCTTCCACACACGTGTTTGTTCAGCGACGGCAGGATTCCTGCCTAGTTGCGAGGGACAACTCGGGATTCTCCTCGAGGCTTGGCAGGGCAATTGGGACGCCTCTCCAGCTGAGGCGGGAGACCAAGGGTCCCTTTCCACGTGCCACAGGAATCCTGGGACTCCTATCAAGTTTCACGAGGAGTCAGGCATCGTCTCCTTTGGAGGCACTGATCTCCGCATACCTCTGGAGTTTTCAAAGGATGTGAGGCCTCCGGTCACGATGAGATGGGGAACTAGGTCTTTCTCTGTGGTCTCCAGAGGGGATTCAGACATCCTTTCATCTTGGGAGATGCAAGACGAGCCTGCATTCAAGTCTCTGCAGGGATATCCGGCCTTATTTCGAGTCAGGGCATTGCGGTGTCCATTCCACTTGAGGCCTCAAACTCAGGGTCCCTCTCACATACCTAGAGCTGAGGGAAGCCTCCTCTTGAGGTGCTTGTGGTAAGGTGGTATTCCTCTGGAGTCGACGCCAGGGACTAACCTCTCATCTCGAGTTGATTCTTCGTCCACGGACCTCTTTCGTGTTGCTACATTGACCTCAGGATCCCTCTAGCCTTGAAACAGTGTTCTTGGGGTTTCTCTGGAGTGCCATCAAGGAAATCAAGGTTCCTTTCATGTGTGATGTGCAACACGGAAATGCTCTGCACGCAGTGCAGGAGAATCGGGCCTCATCTCGCGGCGAGGGGGAAGTCTCATGGTTTTTCTCGAGTTTCGGCGGAACCTGGGGTGTATTCTCGAGTTACGACGGGAATGGCCCTTCCACCCACGTGTTTGTTCAGCGACGTCAGTTCCCTGCCTAGTTGCGAGGGACAACTCGGGATTCTCCTCGAGGCTTGGCAGGGCAATTGGGACGCCTCTCCAGCTGAGGCGGGAGACGAAGGGTCCCTTTCCACGTGCCACAGGAATCCTGGGACTCCTAAGAGTTTCACGAGGAGTCAGGCCTCGTCTCCTTTGGAGGCACTGATCTCCGTGTACCTCTGGAGTTTTCAAAGGATGTGAGGCCTCCGGTCGCGATGAGGTGGGGAACTAGGTCTTTCTCTGTGGTCTCCACAGGGGATTCAGACATCCTTTCGTCTTGGGAGATGCAAGACGAGCCTGCATTCAAGTCACTGCAGGGATATCCGGCCTTATTTCGAGTTAGGGCATCGCGGAGTCCATTCCACTTTGAGGCCGCAAATTCAGGGTCCCTCTCACATAGCTAGAGCTTAGAGAAGCCTCCTCTTGAGGTGCTTGTGGTAAGGTGGTATTCCTCTGGAGTCGAAGCCAGGGACTAACCTCTCATCTCGAGTTGATTTTTGGGCCACGGAGCTCTTTCGTGTTGCTACAGTGACCTCAGGATCCCTCTAGCCTTGAAACAGTGTTCTTGGGGTTTCTCTGGAGTGCCATCAAGGAAATCAAGGCTCCTTTCATGTGTGATGTGCAACACGGAATTGTTCTGCACGCAGTGCAGGGGAATCGGTCCTCATCTCGCGGCGAGGGGGAAGTCTCATGGTTTTTCTCAAGTTGCGGCGGGAACCTGGGGTATATTCTCGAGTTACGACGGGGATGGCCCTTCCACACACGTGTTTGTTCAGCGACGTCAGGACTCCTGCCTAGTTGCGAGGGACAACTCGGGATTCTCCTCGAGGCTTGGCAGGGCAATTGGGACGCCTCTCCAGCTGAGGCGGGAGACCAAGGGACCCTTTCCACGTGCCACAGGAATCCTGGGACTCCTATCAAATTTCACGAGGAGTCAGGCATCCTCTCCTTTGGAGGCACTGATCTCCGCGTACCTCTGGAGTTTTCAAAGGATGTGAGGCCTCCGGTCGCGATGAGGTGGGGAACTAGGTCTTTCTCTGTGGTCTCCACAGGGGATTCAGACATCCTTTCGTCTTGGGAGATGCAAGACGAGCCTGCATTCAAGTCACTGCAGGGATATCCGGCCTTTTTTCGAGCCAGGGCATCGCGGTGTCCGTTCCACTTGAGGCCGCAAACTCAGGGTCCCTCTCACATACTTAGAGCTGAGAGAAGCCTCCTCTTGAGGTGCTTGTGGTAAGGTTGTGTTCCTCTGGAGTTGAAGCCAAGGACTAACCTGTCATCTCGAGTTGATTTTTGGTCCACGGAGCTGTTTCGTGTTACTACAGTGACCTCAGGATCCCTCTAGCCTTGAAACAGTGTTCTTGGGGTTTCTCTGGAGTGCCATCAAGGAAATCAAGGCTCCTTTCATGTGTGATGTGCAACACGGAATTGCTCTGCACGCAGTGCAGGGGAATTGGGCCTCATCTCGCGGCGAGGGGGAAGTCTCATGGTTTTTCGCGAGTTGGGGCGGGAACCTAGTGTATATTCTCGAGTTACGGCGGGGATGGTCCTTCCACACACGTGTTTGTTCAGCGACGGCAGGACTCCTGCCAAGTTGCGAGGGACAACTCGGGATTCTCCTCGAGGCTTGGCAGGGCAATTGGGACGCCTCTCCAGCTGAAGCGGGAGACCAAGGGTCCCTTTCCACGTGCCACAGGAATCCTGGGACTCCTATCAAGTTTCACGAGGAGTCAGGCATCGTCTCCTTTGGAGGCATTGATCTCCGCGTACCTCTGGAGTTTTCAAAGGATGTGAGGCCTCCGGTCATGATGAGATGGGGAACTAGGTCTTTCTCTGTGGTCTCCAGAGGGGATTCAGACATCCTTTCATCTTGGGAGATGCAAGACGAGCCTGCATTCAAGTCTCTGCAGGAATATCCGGCCTTATTTCGAATCAGGGCATTGCGGTGTCCATTCCACTGGAGGCCGCAAACTCAGGGTCCCTCTCACATACCTAGAGCTGAGGGAAGCCTCCTCTTGAGGTGCTTGAGGTAAGGTGGTATTCCTCTGGAGTCGAAGCCAGGGACTAACCTCTCATCTCGAGTTGATTCTTGGTCCACGGAGCTCTTTCGTGTTGCTACATTAACCTCAGGATCCCTCTAGCCTTGAAACAGTGTTCTTGGGGTTTCTCTGGAGTGCCATCAAGGAAATCAAGGCTCCTTTCATGTGTGATGTGCAACACAGAATTGCTCTGCACGCAGTGCAGGAGAATCGGTCCTCATCTCGCGGCGAGGGGGAAGTCTCATGGTTTTTCTCGAGTTGCAGCGGGAACCGGGGGTGTATTCTCGAGTTACGACGGGGATGGCCCTTCCACCCACGTGTTTGTTCAGCGACGTCAGTTCTCCTGCCTAGTTGCGAGGGACAACTCGGGATTCTCCTCGAGGCTTGGCAGGGCAATTGGGACGCCTCTCCAGCTGAGGCGGGAGACGAAGGGTCCCTTTCCACGTGCCACAGGAATCCTGGGACTCCTAAGAAGTATCACGAGGAGTCAGGCATCGTCTCCTTTGGAGGCACTGATCTCCGTGTACCTCTGGAGTTTTCAAAGGATGTGATGTCTCCGGTCGCGATGAGGTGGGGAACTAGGTCTTTCTCTGTGGTCTCCACAGGGGATTCAGACATCCTTTCGTCTTGGAAGATGCAAGACGAGCCTGCATTCAAGTCACTGCAGGGATATCCGGCCTTATTTCGAGTTAGGGCATCGCGGAGTCCATTCCACTTGAGGCCGCAAATTCAGGGTCCCTCTCACATAGCTAGAGCTTAGAGAAGCCTCCTCTTGAGGTGCTTGTGGTAAGGTGGTATTCCTCTGGAGTCGAAGCCAGGGACTAACCTCTCATCTCGAGTTGATTTTTGGTCCACGAAGCTCTTTCGTGTTGCTACAGTGACCTCAGGATCCCTCTAGCCTTGAAACAGTGTTCTTGGGGTTTCTCTGGAGTGCCATCAAGGAAATCAAGGTTCCTTTCATGTGTGATGTGCAACACGGAAATGCTCTGCACGCAGTGCAGGAGAATCGGGCCTCATCTCGCGGCGAGGGGGAAGTCTCATGGTTTTTCTCGAGTTTCGGCGGAACCTGGGGTGTATTCTCGAGTTACGACGGGAATGGCCCTTCCACCCACGTGTTTGTTCAGCGACGTCAGTTCCCTGCCTAGTTGCGAGGGACAACTCGGGATTCTCCTCGAGGCTTGGCAGGGCAATTGGGACGCCTCTCCAGCTGAGGCGGGAGACGAAGGGTCCCTTTCCACGTGCCACAGGAATCCTGGGACTCCTAAGAAGTTTCACGAGGAGTCAGGCCTCGTCTCCTTTGGAGGCACTGATCTCCGTGTACCTCTGGAGTTTTCAAAGGATGTGAGGTCTCCGGTCGCGATGAGGTGGGGAACTAGGTCTTTCTCTGTGGTCTCCACAGGGGATTCAGACATCCTTTCGTCTTGGGAGATGCAAGACGAGCCTGCATTCAAGTCACTGCAGGGATATCCGGCCTTATTTCGAGTTAGGGCATCGCGGAGTCCATTCCACTTTGAGGCCGCAAATTCAGGGTCCCTCTCACATACCTAGAGCTTAGAGAAGCCTCCTCTTGAGGTGCTTGTGGTAAGGTGGTATTCCTCTGGATTCGAAGCCAGGGACTAACCTCTCATCTCGAGTTGATTTTTGGGCCACGGAGCTCTTTCGTGTTGCTACAGTGACCTCAGGATCCCTCTAGCCTTGAAACAGTGTTCTTGGGGTTTCTCTGGAGTGCCATCAAGGAAATCAAGGCTCCTTTCATGTGTGATGTGCAACACGGAATTGTTCTGCACGCAGTGCAGGGGAATCGGTCCTCATCTCGCGGCGAGGGGGAAGTCTCATGGTTTTTCTCAAGTTGCGGCGGGAACCTGGGGTATATTCTCGAGTTACGACGGGGATGGCCCTTCCACCCACGTGTTTGTTCAGCGACGTCAGGACTCCTGCCTAGTTGCGAGGGACAATTCGGGATTCTCCTCGAGGCTTGGCAGGGCAATTGGGACGCCTCTCCAGCTAAGGCGGGAGACCAAGGGACCCTTTCCACGTGCCACAGGAATCCTGGGACTCCTATCAAGTTTCACGAGGAGTCAGGCATCGTCTCCTTTGGAGGCACTGATCTCCGCGTACCTCTGGAGTTTTCAAAGGATGTGAGGCCTCCGGTCGCGATGAGGTGGGGAACTAGGTCTTTCTCTGTGGTCTCCACAGGGTATTCAGACATCCTTTCGTCTTGGGAGATGCAAGACGAGCCTGCATTCAAGTTACTGCAGGGATATCTGGCCTTATTTCGCGTCAGGGCATCACAGTGTCCATTCCACTTGAGGCCGCAAACTCTGGGTCCCTCTCACATAGCTAGAGCTGAGAGAAGCCTCGTCTTGAGGTGCTTGTGGTAAGGTGGTATTCCTCTGGATTCGAAGCCAGGGACTAACCTCTCATCTCGAGTTGATTTTTGGTCCACGGAGCTCTTTCTTGGTGCCACAGTGACCTTAGGATCCCTCTAGCCTTGAAACAGTGTTCTTGGGGTTTCTCTGGAGTGCCACCATGGAAATCAAGGCTCCTTTCATGTGTGATGTGCAACACGGAATTGCTCTGCACGCAGTGCAGGGGAATCGGGCCTCATCTCGCGACGAGGGGAAGTCTCATGGTTTTTCTCGAGTTGCGGCGGGAACCTGGTGTATATTCTCGAGTTACGACGGGGATGGCCCTTCCACACACGTGTTTGTTCAGCGACGTCAGGACTCCTGCCTAGATGCGAGGGACAACTCGGGATTCTCCTCGAGGCTTGGCAGGGCAATTGGGACGCCTCTCCAGCTGAGGCGGGAGACCAAGGGTCCCTTTCCACGTGCCACAGGAATCCTGGGACTCCTATCAAGTTACACGAGGAGTCAGGCATCGTCTCCTTTGGAGGCACTGATCTCCGCGTACCTCTGGTGTTTTCAAAGGATGTGAGGCCTCCGGTTGCCATGAGGTGGGGAACTAGGTCTTCCTCTGTGGTCTCCACAGGGGATTCAGACATCCTTTCATCTTGGGAGATGCAAGACGAGCCTGCATTCAAGTCACTGCAGGGATATCCGGCCTTATTTCGAGTCAGGGCATCGCAGTGTCCATTCCACTTGAGGCCGCAAAATCAGGGTCCCTCTCACATACCTAGAGCTGAGAGAAGCTTCCTCTTGAGGTGCTTGTGGTAAGGTGGTATTCCTCTGGAGTCGAAGCCAGGGACTAACCTCTCATTTCGAGTTGATTTTTCGTCCTCGGAGCTCTTTCGTGTTGCTACAGTGACCTCAGGATCCCTCTAGCCTTGAAACAGTGTTCTTGGGGTTTCTCTGGAGTGCCATCATGGAAATCAAGGCTCCTTTCATGTGTGATGTGCAACACGGAATTGCTCTGCACGCAGTGCTGGGGAATCGCGCCTCATCTCGCGGCGAGGGGGAAGTATCATGGTTTCTCTCGAGTTGCGGCGGGAACCTGGGGTATATTCTCGAGTTACGACGGGGATGGCCCTTCCACCCACGTGTTTGTTCAGCGACGTCAGGACTCCTGCCTAGTTGTGAGGGACAACTCGGGAATCTCCTCGAGGCTTGGCAGGGCAATTGGGACGCCTCTCAAGCTGAGGCGGGACACCAAGGGTCCCTTTCCACGTGCCACAGGAATCCTGGGACTCCTATCAAGTTTCACAAGGAGTCAGGCATCGTCTCCTTTGGAGGCACTGATCTCCGTGTACCTCTGAAGTTGTCAAAGAATGTGAGGCCTCCGGTGGCGATGAGGTGGGGAACTAGGTCTTTCTCTGTGGTCTCCACAGGGGATTCAGACATCCTTTCGTCTTGGGAGATGCAAGAGGAGCCTGCATTCAAGTCACTGTAGGGAAATCCGGCCTTATTTCACGTCAGGGCATCGCAGTGTCCATTCCACTTGAGGCCCCAAAATCAGGGTCCCTCTCACATACCTAGAGCTGAGAGAAGCCTCCTCTTGAGGTGCTTGTGGTTAGGTGGTATTCCGCTGGAGTCGAAGCCAGGGACTAACCTCTCATCTCGAGTTGATTTTTGGTCCACGGAGCTCTTTCCTGTTGCTACAGTGACCTCAGGATCCCTCTAGCCTTGAAACAGTGCTCTTGGGGTTTCTCTGGAGTGCCATCAAGGAAATCAAGGCTCCTTTCATGTGTGATGTGCAACACGGAATTGCTCTGCACGCAGTGCAGGGGAATCGCGCCTCATCTCGCGGCGAGGGGATAGTATCATGGTTTCTCTCGAGTTGCGGCGGGAACCTGGGGTATATTCTCGAGTTACGACGGGGATGGCCCTTCCAACCACGTGTTTTTTCAGCGACGTCACGACTCCTGCCTAGTTACGAGGAACAACTCGGGATTCTCCTCGAGGCTTGGCAGGGCAATTGGGACGCCTCTCCAGCTGAGGCGGGAGACCAAGGGTCCCTTTCCATGTGCCACAGGAATCTTGGGACTCCTATCAAGTTTCACGAGGAGTCAGGCATCGTCTCCTTTGGAGGCACTGATCTCCGCGTACCTCTGGTGTTTTCAAAGGATGTGAGGCCTCCGGTTGCCATGAGGTGGGGAACTAGGTCTTCCTCTGTGGTCTCCACAGGGGATTCAGACATCCTTTCATCTTGGGAGATGCAAGACGAGCCTGCATTCAAGTCACTGCAGGGATATCCGGCCTTATTTCGAGTCAGGACATCGCAGTGTCCATTCCACTTGAGGCCGCAAAATCAGGGTTCCTCTCACATACCTAGAGCTGAGAGAAGCTTACTCTTGAGGTGCTTGTGGTAAGGTGGTATTCCTCTGGAGTCGAAGCCAGGGACTAACCTCTCATCTCGAGTTGATTTTTGGACCACGGAGCTCTTTCGTGTTGCTACAGTGACCTCAGGATCCCTCTAGCCTTGAAACAGTGTTCTTGGGGTTTCTCTGGAGTGCCATCATGGAAATCAAGGCTCCTTTCATGTGTGATGTACAACACGGAATTGCTCTGCACGCAGTGCTGGGAAATCGCGCCTCATCTCGCGGCGAGGGGGAAGTCTCATGGTTTCTCTCGAGTTGCGGCGGGAACCTGGGGTATATTCTCGAGTTACGATGGGGATGGCCCTTCCACCCACGTGTTTGTTCAGCGACGTCAGGACTCCTGCCTAGTTGCGAGGGACAACTCGGGATTCTCCTCGAGGCTTGGCAGGGCAATTGGGACGCCTCTCCAGCTGAGGCGGGACACCAAGGGTCCCTTTCCACGTGCCACAGGAATCCTGGGACTCCTATCAAGTTTCACGAGGAAGCAGGCATCGTCTCCTTTGGAGGCACTGATCTCCGTGTACCTCTGAAGTTGTCAAAGAATGTGAGGCCTCCGGTCGCGATGAGCTGGGGAACTAGGTCTTTCTCTGTGGTCTCCACAGGGGATTCAGACATCCTTTCGTCTTGGGAGATGCAAGACGAGCCTGCATTCAAGTCACTGCAGGGATATCCGGCCTTATTTCACGTCAGGGCATCGCGGTGTCCATTCCACTTGAGGCCGCAAAATCAGGGTCCCTCTCACATACCTAGAGCTGAGAGAAGCCTCCTCTTGAGGTGCTTGTGGTAAGGTGGTATACCGCTGGAGTCGAAGCCAGGGACTAACCTCTCATCTCGAGTTTATTTTTCGTCCACGGAGCTCTTTCGTGTTGCTACAGTGACCTCAGGATCCCTCTAGCCTTGAAACAGTGCTCTTGGGGTTTCTCTGGAGTGCCATCAAGGAAATCAAGGCTCCTTTCATGTGTGATGTGCAACACGGAATTGCTCTGCACGCAGTGCAGGGGAATCGCGCCTCATCTCGCGGCGAGGGGAAGTATCATGGTTTCTCTCGAGTTGCGGCGGGAACCTGGGGTATATTCTCGAGTTACGACGGGGATGTCCCTTCCACACACGTGTTTGTTCATTGTCGGCAGGACGCCTGCCTAGTTGCGAGGGACAACTCGGGATTCTCCTCGAGGCTTGGCAGGGCAATTGGGACGCCTCTCCAGCTGAGGCGGGAGACCAAGTGTCCCTTTCCACGTGCCACAGGAATCCTGGAACTCCTATCAAGTTTCACGAGGAGTCAGGCATCGTCTCCTTTGGAGGCACTGATCTCCGCGTACCTCTGGAGTTTTCAAAGGATGTGAGGTCTCCAGTCGCGATGAGGTGGGGAACTAGGTCTTTCTCTGTGGTCTCCACAGGGGATTCATACATCCTTTCGTCTTGCGAGATGCAAGACGAGCCTGCATTCAAGTCACTGCAGGGATATCCGGCCTTATTTCGAGTCAGGGCATCGCGGTGTCCATTCCACTTGAGGCTGCAAACTCAGGGTCCCTCTCACATAGCTAGAGCTGAGAGAAGCCTCCACTTGAGGTGCTTGTGGTAAGGTGGTATTCCTCTGGAGTCGAAGCCAGGGACTAACCTCTCATCTCGAGTTGATTTTTGGTCCACGGAGCTCTTTCCTGTTGCTACAGTGACCTCAGGATCCCTCTAGCCTTGAAACAGTGTTCTTGGGGTTTCTCTGGAGTGCCATCATGGAAATCAAGGCTCCTTTCATGTGTGATGTGCAACACGGAATTGCTCTGCACGCAGTGCAGGGGAATCGGGCCTCATCTCGCGGCGAGGGGGAAGTCTCATGGTTTTTCTCGAGTTGAGGCGGGAACCTGGGATATATTCTCGAGTTGCGACGGGGATGGCCCTTCCACCCACGTGTTTGTTCAGCGACGTCAGGACTCCTGCCTAGTTGCGAGGGACAAATCGGGATTCTCCTTGAGGCTTGGCAGGGGAATTGGGACGCCTCTCCAGCTGAGGCGGGACACCAAGGGTCCCTTCGATGTGCCACAGGAATCCTGGGACTCCTATCAAGTTTCACGAGGAGTCAGGCATCGTCTCCTGTGGAGACACTGATCTCCGCGTACCTCTGGAGTTTTCAAAGGATGTGAGGCCTCCGGTCGCAATGAGGTGGGGAACTAGGTCTTTCTCTGTGGTCTCCACAGGGGATTCAGACATCCTTTCATCTTGGGAGATGCAAGACGAGCCTGCATTCAAGTCACTGCAGGGATATCCGGCCTTATTTCGCGTCAGGGCATTGCAGTGTCCATTCCACTTGAGGCCGCAAACTCAGCGTCCCTCTCACATACCAAGAGCTGAGAGAAGCCTCCTCTTGAGGTGCTTGTGGTAAGGTTGTGTTCCTCTGGAGTTGAAGCCAAGGACTAACCTGTCATCTCGAGTTGATTTTTGGTCCACGGAGCTGTTTCGTGTTACTACAGTGACCTCAGGATCCCTCTAGCCTTGAAACAGTGTTCTTGGGGTTTCTCTGGAGTGCCATCAAGGAAATCAAGGCTCCTTTCATGTGTGATGTGCAACACGGAATTGCTCTGCACGCAGTGCAGGGGAATTGGGCCTCATCTCGCGGCGAGGGGGAAGTCTCATGGTTTTTCGCGAGTTGGGGCGGGAACCTAGTGTATATTCTCGAGTTACGGCGGGGATGGTCCTTCCACACACGTGTTTGTTCAGCGACGGCAGGACTCCTGCCAAGTTGCGAGGGACAACTCGGGATTCTCCTCGAGGCTTGGCAGGGCAATTGGGACGCCTCTCCAGCTGAAGCGGGAGACCAAGGGTCCCTTTCCACGTGCCACAGGAATCCTGGGACTCCTATCAAGTTTCACGAGGAGTCAGGCATCGTCTCCTTTGGAGGCATTGATCTCCGCGTACCTCTGGAGTTTTCAAAGGATGTGAGGCCTCCGGTCATGATGAGATGGGGAACTAGGTCTTTCTCTGTGGTCTCCAGAGGGGATTCAGACATCCTTTCATCTTGGGAGATGCAAGACGAGCCTGCATTCAAGTCTCTGCAGGAATATCCGGCCTTATTTCGAATCAGGGCATTGCGGTGTCCATTCCACTGGAGGCCGCAAACTCAGGGTCCCTCTCACATACCTAGAGCTGAGGGAAGCCTCCTCTTGAGGTGCTTGAGGTAAGGTGGTATTCCTCTGGAGTCGA
This sequence comes from Cervus elaphus, assembly GCF_910594005.1. Classification (NCBI taxonomy): domain Eukaryota; kingdom Metazoa; phylum Chordata; class Mammalia; order Artiodactyla; family Cervidae; genus Cervus; species Cervus elaphus. Next base: position 8,915 of record NW_025316721.1, on the reverse strand, counting down.
AGCCAGGGACTAACCTCTCATCTCGAGTTGATTCTTGGTCCACGGAGCTCTTTCGTGTTGCTACATTAACCTCAGGATCCCTCTAGCCTTGAAACAGTGTTCTTGGGGTTTCTCTGGAGTGCCATCAAGGAAATCAAGGCTCCTTTCATGTGTGATGTGCAACACAGAATTGCTCTGCACGCAGTGCAGGAGAATCGGTCCTCATCTCGCGGCGAGGGGGAAGTCTCATGGTTTTTCTCGAGTTGCAGCGGGAACCGGGGGTGTATTCTCGAGTTACGACGGGGATGGCCCTTCCACCCACGTGTTTGTTCAGCGACGTCAGTTCTCCTGCCTAGTTGCGAGGGACAACTCGGGATTCTCCTCGAGGCTTGGCAGGGCAATTGGGACGCCTCTCCAGCTGAGGCGGGAGACGAAGGGTCCCTTTCCACGTGCCACAGGAATCCTGGGACTCCTAAGAAGTATCACGAGGAGTCAGGCATCGTCTCCTTTGGAGGCACTGATCTCCGTGTACCTCTGGAGTTTTCAAAGGATGTGATGTCTCCGGTCGCGATGAGTTGGGGAACTAGGTCTTTCTCTGTGGTCTCCACAGGGGATTCAGACATCCTTTCGTCTTGGAAGATGCAAGACGAGCCTGCATTCAAGTCACTGCAGGGATATCCGGCCTTATTTCGAGTTAGGGCATCGCGGAGTCCATTCCACTTGAGGCCGCAAATTCAGGGTCCCTCTCACATAGCTAGAGCTTAGAGAAGCCTCCTCTTGAGGTGCTTGTGGTAAGGTGGTATTCCTCTGGAGTCGAAGCCAGGGACTAACCTCTCATCTCGAGTTGATTTTTGGTCCACGAAGCTCTTTCGTGTTGCTACAGTGACCTCAGGATCCCTCTAGCCTTGAAACAGTGTTCTTGGGGTTTCTCTGGAGTGCCATCAAGGAAATCAAGGCTCCTTTCATGTGTGATGTGCAACACGGAATTGCTCTGCACGCAGTGCAGGGGAATCGGGCCTCATCTCGCGGCGAGGGGGAAGTCTCATGGTTTTTCGCGAGTTGCGGCGGGAACCTGGGCTATATTCTCGAGTTACGGCGGGGATGACCCTTCCACACACGTGTTTGTTCAGCGACGGCAGGACTCCTGCCTAGTTGCGAGGGACAACTCGGGATTCTCCTCGAGGCTTGGCAGGGCAATTGGGACGCCTCTCCAGCTGAGGCGGGAGACCAAGTGTCCCTTTCCACGTGCCACAGGAATCCTGGGACTCCTATCAAGTTTCACGAGGAGTCAGGCATCGTCTCCTTTGGAGGCACTGATCTCCGCGTACCTCTGGAGTTTTCAAAGGATGTGAGGCCTCCGGTCACGATGAGATGGGGAACTAGGTCTTTCTCTGTGGTCTCCAGAGGGGATTCAGACATCCTTTCATCTTGGGAGATGCAAGACGAGCCTGCATTCAAGTCTCTGCAGGGATATCCGGCCTTATTTCGAGTCAGGGCATTGCGGTGTCCATTCCACTGGAGGCCCCAAACTCAGGGTCCCTCTCACATACCTAGAGCTGAGGGAAGCCTCCTCTTGAGGTGCTTGTGGTAAGGTGGTATTCCTCTGGAGTCGACGCCAGGGACTAACCTCTCATCTCGAGTTGATTCTTCGTCCACGGACCTCTTTCGTGTTGCTACATTGACCTCAGGATCCCTCTAGCCTTGAAACAGTGTTCTTGGGGTTTCTCTGGAGTGCCATCAAGGAAATCAAGGTTCCTTTCATGTGTGATGTGCAACACGGAAATGCTCTGCACGCAGTGCAGGAGAATCGGGCCTCATCTCGCGGCGAGGGGGAAGTCTCATGGTTTTTCTCGAGTTTCGGCGGAACCTGGGGTGTATTCTCGAGTTACGACGGGAATGGCCCTTCCACCCACGTGTTTGTTCAGCGACGTCAGTTCCCTGCCTAGTTGCGAGGGACAACTCGGGATTCTCCTCGAGGCTTGGCAGGGCAATTGGGACGCCTCTCCAGCTGAGGCGGGAGACGAAGGGTCCCTTTCCACGTGCCACAGGAATCCTGGGACTCCTAAGAAGTTTCACGAGGAGTCAGGCCTCGTCTCCTTTGGAGGCACTGATCTCCGTGTACCTCTGGAGTTTTCAAAGGATGTGAGGTCTCCGGTCGCGATGAGGTGGGGAACTAGGTCTTTCTCTGTGGTCTCCACAGGGGATTCAGACATCCTTTCGTCTTGGGAGATGCAAGACGAGCCTGCATTCAAGTCACTGCAGGGATATCCGGCCTTATTTCGAGTTAGGGCATCGCGGAGTCCATTCCACTTTGAGGCCGCAAATTCAGGGTCCCTCTCACATACCTAGAGCTTAGAGAAGCCTCCTCTTGAGGTGCTTGTGGTAAGGTGGTATTCCTCTGGATTCGAAGCCAGGGACTAACCTCTCATCTCGAGTTGATTTTTGGGCCACGGAGCTCTTTCGTGTTGCTACAGTGACCTCAGGATCCCTCTAGCCTTGAAACAGTGTTCTTGGGGTTTCTCTGGAGTGCCATCAAGGAAATCAAGGCTCCTTTCATGTGTGATGTGCAACACGGAATTGTTCTGCACGCAGTGCAGGGGAATCGGTCCTCATCTCGCGGCGAGGGGGAAGTCTCATGGTTTTTCTCAAGTTGCGGCGGGAACCTGGGGTATATTCTCGAGTTACGACGGGGATGGCCCTTCCACCCACGTGTTTGTTCAGCGACGTCAGGACTCCTGCCTAGTTGCGAGGGACAATTCGGGATTCTCCTCGAGGCTTGGCAGGGCAATTGGGACGCCTCTCCAGCTAAGGCGGGAGACCAAGGGACCCTTTCCACGTGCCACAGGAATCCTGGGACTCCTATCAAGTTTCACGAGGAGTCAGGCATCGTCTCCTTTGGAGGCACTGATCTCCGCGTACCTCTGGAGTTTTCAAAGGATGTGAGGCCTCCGGTCGCGATGAGGTGGGGAACTAGGTCTTTCTCTGTGGTCTCCACAGGGTATTCAGACATCCTTTCGTCTTGGGAGATGCAAGACGAGCCTGCATTCAAGTTACTGCAGGGATATCTGGCCTTATTTCGCGTCAGGGCATCACAGTGTCCATTCCACTTGAGGCCGCAAACTCTGGGTCCCTCTCACATAGCTAGAGCTGAGAGAAGCCTCGTCTTGAGGTGCTTGTGGTAAGGTGGTATTCCTCTGGATTCGAAGCCAGGGACTAACCTCTCATCTCGAGTTGATTTTTGGTCCACGGAGCTCTTTCTTGGTGCCACAGTGACCTTAGGATCCCTCTAGCCTTGAAACAGTGTTCTTGGGGTTTCTCTGGAGTGCCACCATGGAAATCAAGGCTCCTTTCATGTGTGATGTGCAACACGGAATTGCTCTGCACGCAGTGCAGGGGAATCGGGCCTCATCTCGCGACGAGGGGAAGTCTCATGGTTTTTCTCGAGTTGCGGCGGGAACCTGGTGTATATTCTCGAGTTACGACGGGGATGGCCCTTCCACACACGTGTTTGTTCAGCGACGTCAGGACTCCTGCCTAGATGCGAGGGACAACTCGGGATTCTCCTCGAGGCTTGGCAGGGCAATTGGGACGCCTCTCCAGCTGAGGCGGGAGACCAAGGGTCCCTTTCCACGTGCCACAGGAATCCTGGGACTCCTATCAAGTTACACGAGGAGTCAGGCATCGTCTCCTTTGGAGGCACTGATCTCCGCGTACCTCTGGTGTTTTCAAAGGATGTGAGGCCTCCGGTTGCCATGAGGTGGGGAACTAGGTCTTCCTCTGTGGTCTCCACAGGGGATTCAGACATCCTTTCATCTTGGGAGATGCAAGACGAGCCTGCATTCAAGTCACTGCAGGGATATCCGGCCTTATTTCGAGTCAGGGCATCGCAGTGTCCATTCCACTTGAGGCCGCAAAATCAGGGTCCCTCTCACATACCTAGAGCTGAGAGAAGCTTCCTCTTGAGGTGCTTGTGGTAAGGTGGTATTCCTCTGGAGTCGAAGCCAGGGACTAACCTCTCATTTCGAGTTGATTTTTCGTCCTCGGAGCTCTTTCGTGTTGCTACAGTGACCTCAGGATCCCTCTAGCCTTGAAACAGTGTTCTTGGGGTTTCTCTGGAGTGCCATCATGGAAATCAAGGCTCCTTTCATGTGTGATGTGCAACACGGAATTGCTCTGCACGCAGTGCTGGGGAATCGCGCCTCATCTCGCGGCGAGGGGGAAGTATCATGGTTTCTCTCGAGTTGCGGCGGGAACCTGGGGTATATTCTCGAGTTACGACGGGGATGGCCCTTCCACCCACGTGTTTGTTCAGCGACGTCAGGACTCCTGCCTAGTTGTGAGGGACAACTCGGGAATCTCCTCGAGGCTTGGCAGGGCAATTGGGACGCCTCTCAAGCTGAGGCGGGACACCAAGGGTCCCTTTCCACGTGCCACAGGAATCCTGGGACTCCTATCAAGTTTCACAAGGAGTCAGGCATCGTCTCCTTTGGAGGCACTGATCTCCGTGTACCTCTGAAGTTGTCAAAGAATGTGAGGCCTCCGGTGGCGATGAGGTGGGGAACTAGGTCTTTCTCTGTGGTCTCCACAGGGGATTCAGACATCCTTTCGTCTTGGGAGATGCAAGAGGAGCCTGCATTCAAGTCACTGTAGGGAAATCCGGCCTTATTTCACGTCAGGGCATCGCAGTGTCCATTCCACTTGAGGCCCCAAAATCAGGGTCCCTCTCACATACCTAGAGCTGAGAGAAGCCTCCTCTTGAGGTGCTTGTGGTTAGGTGGTATTCCGCTGGAGTCGAAGCCAGGGACTAACCTCTCATCTCGAGTTGATTTTTGGTCCACGGAGCTCTTTCCTGTTGCTACAGTGACCTCAGGATCCCTCTAGCCTTGAAACAGTGCTCTTGGGGTTTCTCTGGAGTGCCATCAAGGAAATCAAGGCTCCTTTCATGTGTGATGTGCAACACGGAATTGCTCTGCACGCAGTGCAGGGGAATCGCGCCTCATCTCGCGGCGAGGGGATAGTATCATGGTTTCTCTCGAGTTGCGGCGGGAACCTGGGGTATATTCTCGAGTTACGACGGGGATGGCCCTTCCAACCACGTGTTTTTTCAGCGACGTCACGACTCCTGCCTAGTTACGAGGAACAACTCGGGATTCTCCTCGAGGCTTGGCAGGGCAATTGGGACGCCTCTCCAGCTGAGGCGGGAGACCAAGGGTCCCTTTCCATGTGCCACAGGAATCTTGGGACTCCTATCAAGTTTCACGAGGAGTCAGGCATCGTCTCCTTTGGAGGCACTGATCTCCGCGTACCTCTGGTGTTTTCAAAGGATGTGAGGCCTCCGGTTGCCATGAGGTGGGGAACTAGGTCTTCCTCTGTGGTCTCCACAGGGGATTCAGACATCCTTTCATCTTGGGAGATGCAAGACGAGCCTGCATTCAAGTCACTGCAGGGATATCCGGCCTTATTTCGAGTCAGGACATCGCAGTGTCCATTCCACTTGAGGCCGCAAAATCAGGGTTCCTCTCACATACCTAGAGCTGAGAGAAGCTTACTCTTGAGGTGCTTGTGGTAAGGTGGTATTCCTCTGGAGTCGAAGCCAGGGACTAACCTCTCATCTCGAGTTGATTTTTGGACCACGGAGCTCTTTCGTGTTGCTACAGTGACCTCAGGATCCCTCTAGCCTTGAAACAGTGTTCTTGGGGTTTCTCTGGAGTGCCATCATGGAAATCAAGGCTCCTTTCATGTGTGATGTACAACACGGAATTGCTCTGCACGCAGTGCTGGGAAATCGCGCCTCATCTCGCGGCGAGGGGGAAGTCTCATGGTTTCTCTCGAGTTGCGGCGGGAACCTGGGGTATATTCTCGAGTTACGATGGGGATGGCCCTTCCACCCACGTGTTTGTTCAGCGACGTCAGGACTCCTGCCTAGTTGCGAGGGACAACTCGGGATTCTCCTCGAGGCTTGGCAGGGCAATTGGGACGCCTCTCCAGCTGAGGCGGGACACCAAGGGTCCCTTTCCACGTGCCACAGGAATCCTGGGACTCCTATCAAGTTTCACGAGGAAGCAGGCATCGTCTCCTTTGGAGGCACTGATCTCCGTGTACCTCTGAAGTTGTCAAAGAATGTGAGGCCTCCGGTCGCGATGAGCTGGGGAACTAGGTCTTTCTCTGTGGTCTCCACAGGGGATTCAGACATCCTTTCGTCTTGGGAGATGCAAGACGAGCCTGCATTCAAGTCACTGCAGGGATATCCGGCCTTATTTCACGTCAGGGCATCGCGGTGTCCATTCCACTTGAGGCCGCAAAATCAGGGTCCCTCTCACATACCTAGAGCTGAGAGAAGCCTCCTCTTGAGGTGCTTGTGGTAAGGTGGTATACCGCTGGAGTCGAAGCCAGGGACTAACCTCTCATCTCGAGTTTATTTTTCGTCCACGGAGCTCTTTCGTGTTGCTACAGTGACCTCAGGATCCCTCTAGCCTTGAAACAGTGCTCTTGGGGTTTCTCTGGAGTGCCATCAAGGAAATCAAGGCTCCTTTCATGTGTGATGTGCAACACGGAATTGCTCTGCACGCAGTGCAGGGGAATCGCGCCTCATCTCGCGGCGAGGGGAAGTATCATGGTTTCTCTCGAGTTGCGGCGGGAACCTGGGGTATATTCTCGAGTTACGACGGGGATGTCCCTTCCACACACGTGTTTGTTCATTGTCGGCAGGACGCCTGCCTAGTTGCGAGGGACAACTCGGGATTCTCCTCGAGGCTTGGCAGGGCAATTGGGACGCCTCTCCAGCTGAGGCGGGAGACCAAGTGTCCCTTTCCACGTGCCACAGGAATCCTGGAACTCCTATCAAGTTTCACGAGGAGTCAGGCATCGTCTCCTTTGGAGGCACTGATCTCCGCGTACCTCTGGAGTTTTCAAAGGATGTGAGGCCTCCAGTCGCGATGAGGTGGGGAACTAGGTCTTTCTCTGTGGTCTCCACAGGGGATTCATACATCCTTTCGTCTTGCGAGATGCAAGACGAGCCTGCATTCAAGTCACTGCAGGGATATCCGGCCTTATTTCGAGTCAGGGCATCGCGGTGTCCATTCCACTTGAGGCTGCAAACTCAGGGTCCCTCTCACATAGCTAGAGCTGAGAGAAGCCTCCACTTGAGGTGCTTGTGGTAAGGTGGTATTCCTCTGGAGTCGAAGCCAGGGACTAACCTCTCATCTCGAGTTGATTTTTGGTCCACGGAGCTCTTTCCTGTTGCTACAGTGACCTCAGGATCCCTCTAGCCTTGAAACAGTGTTCTTGGGGTTTCTCTGGAGTGCCATCATGGAAATCAAGGCTCCTTTCATGTGTGATGTGCAACACGGAATTGCTCTGCACGCAGTGCAGGGGAATCGGGCCTCATCTCGCGGCGAGGGGGAAGTCTCATGGTTTTTCTCGAGTTGAGGCGGGAACCTGGGATATATTCTCGAGTTGCGACGGGGATGGCCCTTCCACCCACGTGTTTGTTCAGCGACGTCAGGACTCCTGCCTAGTTGCGAGGGACAAATCGGGATTCTCCTTGAGGCTTGGCAGGGGAATTGGGACGCCTCTCCAGCTGAGGCGGGACACCAAGGGTCCCTTCGATGTGCCACAGGAATCCTGGGACTCCTATCAAGTTTCACGAGGAGTCAGGCATCGTCTCCTGTGGAGACACTGATCTCCGCGTACCTCTGGAGTTTTCAAAGGATGTGAGGCCTCCGGTTGCCATGAGGTGGGGAACTAGGTCTTCCTCTGTGGTCTCCACAGGGGATTCAGACATCCTTTCATCTTGGGAGATGCAAGACGAGCCTGCATTCAAGTCTCTGCAGGAATATCCGGCCTTATTTCGAATCAGGGCATTGCGGTGTCCATTCCACTGGAGGCCGCAAACTCAGGGTCCCTCTCACATACCTAGAGCTGAGGGAAGCCTCCTCTTGAGGTGCTTGAGGTAAGGTGGTATTCCTCTGGAGTCGAAGCCAGGGACTAACCTCTCATCTCGAGTTGATTCTTGGTCCACGGAGCTCTTTCGTGTTGCTACATTAACCTCAGGATCCCTCTAGCCTTGAAACAGTGTTCTTGGGGTTTCTCTGGAGTGCCATCAAGGAAATCAAGGCTCCTTTCATGTGTGATGTGCAACACAGAATTGCTCTGCACGCAGTGCAGGAGAATCGGTCCTCATCTCGCGGCGAGGGGGAAGTCTCATGGTTTTTCTCGAGTTGCAGCGGGAACCGGGGGTGTATTCTCGAGTTACGACGGGGATGGCCCTTCCACCCACGTGTTTGTTCAGCGACGTCAGTTCTCCTGCCTAGTTGCGAGGGACAACTCGGGATTCTCCTCGAGGCTTGGCAGGGCAATTGGGACGCCTCTCCAGCTGAGGCGGGAGACGAAGGGTCCCTTTCCACGTGCCACAGGAATCCTGGGACTCCTAAGAAGTATCACGAGGAGTCAGGCATCGTCTCCTTTGGAGGCACTGATCTCCGTGTACCTCTGGAGTTTTCAAAGGATGTGATGTCTCCGGTCGCGATGAGTTGGGGAACTAGGTCTTTCTCTGTGGTCTCCACAGGGGATTCAGACATCCTTTCGTCTTGGAAGATGCAAGACGAGCCTGCATTCAAGTCACTGCAGGGATATCCGGCCTTATTTCGAGTTAGGGCATCGCGGAGTCCATTCCACTTGAGGCCGCAAATTCAGGGTCCCTCTCACATAGCTAGAGCTTAGAGAAGCCTCCTCTTGAGGTGCTTGTGGTAAGGTGGTATTCCTCTGGAGTCGAAGCCAGGGACTAACCTCTCATCTCGAGTTGATTTTTGGTCCACGAAGCTCTTTCGTGTTGCTACAGTGACCTCAGGATCCCTCTAGCCTTGAAACAGTGTTCTTGGGGTTTCTCTGGAGTGCCATCAAGGAAATCAAGGCTCCTTTCATGTGTGATGTGCAAC